>NC_044040.1:100425462-100752009 GCF_901765095.1 Microcaecilia unicolor | reverse complement strand
GCCCTAAAGAAGGCTAAGAGTTCTAGGGAACATGCTTCGGCGCCCCCGGGCAAGGACGCTAGAACCTTAGACTCCTTTGGGAGGAAGGCCTACCATTCCTCTATGCTCGTGTCCAAGATCCAGTCTTACCAGCTCTACACGAGCATACACATGCGGAACAATGTGCGGCAGTTGGCGGGCTTGGTTGATGCTCTTCCCCCTGAGCAAGCCAAGCCTTTTCAGGAGGTGGTCAGGCAGCTGAAGGCGTGCAGAAATTCCTGGCCAGAGGAGTTTATGACACTTTTGATGTTGCGTCCAGGGCCGCTGCTCAAGGTGTGGTGATGCGCAGGCTCTCATGGCTGCGTGCCGCCGACCTGGAGAATAGAATCCAGCAGCGGATTGCGGACTCGCCTTGCCGTGCGGACAATATTTTTGGTGAAAAAGTCGAACAGGTGGTAGAGTCTCTCCACCAGCGGGACACCGCATTCGACAAATTCGCCCGCCGGCAGCCTTCAGCTTCTACCTCTACAGGTAGACGATTTTTCGGGGGAAGGAAGACTGTTCCCTACTCTTCTGGCAAGCGTAGGTACAATCCTCCTTCCCGACAGCCTGCGGCCCAGGCTAAGCCCCAGCGCGCTCGCTCTCGTCAGCAGCGTGCGACTCAGCAAGGCCCATCGGCTCCCCAGCAAAAGCAAGGGGCGAGCTTTTGACTGGCTCCAGCAGAGCATAGCCGACATCCAAGTGTCCGTGCCGGGCGACCTGCCAGTCGGAGGGAGGTTGAAAGCTTTTCACCAAAGGTGGCCTCTCATAACCTCCGATCAGTGGGTTCTGCAAATAGTCCGGCAGGGGTACACCCTCAATTTGACCTCAAAACCTCCAAATTGTCCACCGGGAGCTCAGTCTTACAGCTTCCAGCACAAGCAGGTACTTGCAGAGGAACTCTCCGCCCTTCTCAGCGCCAATGCGGTCGAGCCCGTGCCATCCGGGCAAGAAGGGCTGGGATTCTATTCCAGGTACTTCCTTGTGGAAAAGAAAACAGGGGGGATGCGTCCCATCCTAGACCTAAGGGCCCTGAACAAATATCTCGAAAAAGAAAAGTTCAGGATGCTTTCCCTGGGCACCCTACTTCCCATGATTCAGGAAAACGATTGGCTATGCTCTCTGGACTTGAAGGATGCCTACACACACATCCCGATACTGCCAGCTCACAGACAGTATCTGCGATTTCAGTTGGGCACACGCCACTTCCAGTACTGTGTGCTACCCTTTGGGCTCGCCTCTGCGCCCAGGGTGTTCACCAAGTGCCTAGCTGTGGTAGCAGCGGCGCTTCGCAGGCTGGGGGTGCACGTGTTCCCATATCTCGACGATTGGCTGGTGAAGAACACATCCGAGGCAGGAGCCCTGCAGTCCATGCAGATGACTATTCGCCTACTGGAGCTACTGGGGTTTGTGATAAATTATCCAAAGTCCCATCTTCTTCCAGTGCAGAGACTCTAATTCATAGGAGCTCTGCTGGATTCTCGGACGGCTCGCGCCTATCTCCCAGAGACGAGAGCCAACAACTTGTTGTCCCTCGTCTCGCGGGTGCGAGCGTCCCAGCAGATCACAGCTCGGCAGATGTTGAGATTGCTGGGCCACATGGCCTCCACAGTTCATGTGACTTCCATGGCCCGCCTTCACATGAGATCTGCTCAATGGACCCTAGCCTCCCAGTGGTATCAGGCCGCTGGGGGTCTGGAGGACGTGATCCACCTGTCCACGAGTTTTCTCGAATCCCTGTATTGGTGGACCATTTGCTCCAATTTGACTCTGGGATGTCCCTTCCAAATCCCTCAGCCACGGAAAGTGCTGACTACGGATGCGTCCCTCCTGGGATGGGGAGCTCATGTCGATGGGCTTCACACCCAAGGAAGCTGGTCCCTCCAGGAACGCGGTCTACAGATCAATCTCCTGGAGTTACGAGCGATCTGGAACGCTCTGAAGGCTTTCAGAGATCGGCTGTCCCACCAAATTATCCAAATTCAGACAGACAACCAGGTTGCCATGTACTATGTCAACAAGCAGGGGGGCACCGGATCTCGCCCCCTGTGTCAGGAAGCCGTCAGCATGTGGCTCTGGGCTCGCCGTCAAGGCATGGTGCTCCAAGCCACATATCTGGCAGGCGTAAACAACAGTCTGGCCGACAGGTTGAGCAGGATTATGCAACCTCACGAGTGGTCGCTCAACTCCCGAGTGGTGCGCCAGATCTTCCAAGCGTGGGGCACCCCCTTGGTGGATCTCTTCGCATCTCGAGTGAACCACAAAGTCCCTCAGTTCTGTTCCAGGCTTCAGGCCAACGGCAGACTGGCATCGGATGCCTTCCTCCTGGATTGGGGGGAAGGCCTGCTGTATGCTTATCCTCCCATTCCTCTGGTGGGGAAGACTTTGTTGAAACTCAAACAAGACCGAGGCACCATGATTCTGATTGCTCCTTTTTGGCCGCGTCAGATCTGGTTCCCTCTTCTTCTGGAGTTATCCTCCGAGGAACCGTGGAGATTGGAGTGTTTTCCGACCCTCATCACGCAGGACGAAGGGGCTCTTCTGCATCCCAACCTCCAGTCTCTGGCTCTCACGGCCTGGATGTTGAGGGCGTAGACTTTGCCTCTTTGGGTCTGTCAGAGGGTGTCTCCCGCATCTTGCTTGCTTCCAGGAAAGACTCCACTAAGAGAAGTTACTTCTTTCATTGGAGGAGGTTTGCCGTCTGGTGTGACAGTAAGGCCCTAGATCCTCGCTCTTGTCCTACACAGACCCTGCTTGAATACCTTCTGCACTTGTCTGAGTCTGGTCTTAAGACCAACTCCGTAAGGGTTCACCTTAGTGCAATCAGTGCATACCATTACCAAGTGGAAGGTAAGCCGATCTCAGGACAGCCTTTAGTTGTTCGCTTCATGAGAGGTTTGCTTTTGTCAAAGCCCCCTGTCAAACCTCCTACAGTGTCATGGGATCTCAATGTCGTTCTCACCCAGCTGATGAAACCTCCTTTTGAGCCACTGAATTCCTGCCATCCGAAGTACTTGACCTGGAAGGTCATTTTCTTGGTGGCAGTTACTTCGGCTCGTAGAGTCAGTGAGCTTCAGGCCCTGGTAGCCCAGGCCCCTTACACCAAATTTCATCATAACAGAGTAGTCCTCCGCACTCACCCTAAGTTCTTGCCAAAGGTCGTGTCGGAGTTCCATCTGAACCAGTCAATTGTCTTGCCAACATTCTTTCCCCGTCCTCATTCCTGCCTTGCTGAACGTCAGCTGCACACATTGGACTGCAAGAGAGCATTGGCCTTCTATCTGGAGCGGACACAGCCCCACAGACAGTCCGCCCAATTGTTTGTTTCTTTTGATCCCAATAGGAGGGGAGTGGCTGTAGGGAAACGCACCATATCCAATTGGCTAGCAGATTGCATTTCCTTCACTTACGCCCAGGCGGGGCTGGCTCTTGAGGGTCATGTCACGGCTCATAATGTTAGAGCCATGGCTGCGTCGGTAGCCCACTTGAAGTCAGCCTCCATTGAAGAAATTTGCAAAGCTGCGACGTGGTCATCTGTCCACACATTCACATCTCATTACTGCCTGCAGCAGGATACCCGACGCGACAGTCGGTTCGGGCAGTCAGTTCTTCAGAACCTGTTTGGGCTTTAGGATCCAACTCCACCCCCGAGGGCCCTGTTTGTTCTGTTCCAGGCTGCACTCTCAGTTAGTTGGTAAATTTTTTTAGGTCAATCTCAGTTATGTCCTCGCCGTTGCGAGGCCCAATTGACCTTGGTTGTTGTTTTGAGTGAGCCTGGGGGCTAGGGATACCCCATCAGTGAGAACAAGCAGCCTGCTTGTCCTCGGAGAAAGCGAATGCTACATACCTGTAGAAGGTATTCTCCGAGGACAGCAGGCTGATTGTTCTCACAAACCCGCCCGCCTCCCCTTTGGAGTTGTGTCTTCCCTTGAAGTGTATTGTCTTGCTACATACTGGACTGGCCGGCTCGAGCCGGTTTCGGGCGGGAAGACGGCCGCGCATGCGCGGTGCGCGCGGGCGCGCGAGGACTAGCAAAGGACTTTGCTAGTGAAGTTTCCGATTGGAGGGGCTGCCGTGGACGTCACCCATCAGTGAGAACAATCAGCCTGCTGTCCTCGGAGAATACCTTCTACAGGTATGTAGCATTCGCTTTGTCTACAGACCCCCGACACAATTGGAGGAACTGGATAAAGATCTGATCGCTGATATTCAAACGTTGGGGAAGAAAAGAGAGGTGCTGTTGTTGGGAGATTTTAATCTGCCGGATGTAGATTGGAAGGTTCCTTCTGCGAAATCAGAAAGAAGTAGAAAGATTGTGGATGCTTTCCAAAGTGCTCTGCTCAGACAAATGGTGACGGAACCCACAAGGGAGGGAGCGACGCTGGATCTGGTGCTCACGAATGGAGATAGTGTGTCAAATGTCCGAGTGGCTGCGCACCTGGGAAGCAGTGACCATCAAACGGTTTGTTTTGATATAACGGCTCATGTGGTTAGTGGCCACTCTAAACTCAAAGTCCTGGACTTCAAGCGAACTGACTTTAACAAAATGGGGGAATACCTGAGGAAGGAGCTGATGGGCTGCGAGAACGCACAACATGTGGAAGGACAGTGGTCCAAGCTGAAAGAAGTAATAAACAGGAGAGTAAATAAAAGCAAGAGAAAAAGGAAACCGATATGGTTTTCAAAGCAAGTGGCTGAGAAAATAAAGGCTAAAGAGTTAGCATTCCAGAAATACAAAAAAACTCAAGTAGAGGAACATGGGGAGGAATACCGGATGAAACTGAAAGAAGCCAAGAGAGAGATACGTCTGGCGAAGGCGCAAGCGGAAGAACAAATGGCTAGAAATGTACGGAGGGGAGACAAAAACTTCTTCAGGTATATTAGTGAAAGGAGAAAGACTAAAAAGGGGATTGTGAGACTAAAAGATACAGCAAAACGCTATGTAGAAAATGATGAGGAAAAAGCCAATTTGCTAAATAGATACTTTTGTTCTGTTTTCACTGAAGAAAATCCTGGGGAAGGACCGAGAGGGACTGGCAAAAGTACACCTGAGAATGAAGTGGATAGAGCACCGTTCACGGAAGAGAGTGTATATGAACAACTTGGAAAGCTAAAGGTGGACAAAGCCATGGGGCCGGACGGGATTCACCCCAGAATACTGAGGGAGCTCAGAGAGGTTCTGGCGGGTCCTCTCAAAGATTTGTTTAATAAATCCTTTTAGACGGGAGAGGTTCCGAGGGATTGGAGAACGGCGGAGGTGGTCCCTCTTCACAAAAGTGGTGATAGGGAAGAAGCTGGAAACTACAGTCCGGTAAGCCTCACTTCGGTTATTGGAAAAGTAATGGAAGCCATGCTGAAGGAAAGGATAGTGAATTTCCTGGAAGCCAATAAGTTGCAAGATCCGAGACAACATGGTTTCACCAAAGGGAAATCGTGCCAAACGAATCTCATTGAATTCTTTGACTGGGTGACCGGAGAATTAAATCAAGGACGTGCTATGGACGTCATCTACTTAGATTTCAGCAAGGCTTTTGACACGGTTCCCCACAGGAGGCTCTTGAATAAACTAGAAGGGCTGAAGATAGGACCCGAAGTGGTAAACTGGATTAGGAACTGGTTGACGGGCAGACGCCAGAGGGTGGTGGTAAATGGAGTTCGCTCGGAGGAGGGAAAGGTGAGTAGTGGAGTGCCTCAGGGATTGGTGCTGGGGCCCATTCTGTTCAATATATTTGTGAGTGACATTGCCGAAGGGTTACAAGGTAAAGTTTGCCTTTTTGCGGATGACACCAAGATTTGCAACAGAGTGGACACCCCGGAGGGAGTGGAAAACATGAAAAAAGATCTGAAGAAGCTGGAAGAATGGTCTAACGTTTGGCAATTAAATTTCAATGCGAAGAAATGCAAAGTGATGCACTTAGGGAGTAGAAATCCAAGGGAGGCGTATGTGTTAGGTGGGGAGAGCCTGATAGACATGGACGGGGAGAGGGATCTTGGGGTGATAGTATCTGAGGACCTGAAGGCGATGAAACAGTGCGACAAGGCGGTGGCCGTAGCGAGAAGGTTGCTAGGCTGTATAGAGAGAGGTGTGACCAGCAGAAGAAAGGAGGTTTTAATGCCCCTGTATAAGATGTTGGTGAGGCCCCACCTGGAGTATTGTGTTCAGTTTTGGAGGCTGTACCTTGCGAAGGATGTTAAAAAAATGGAAGCGGTACAAAGAAAAGCTACGAGGATGGTATGGGAGTTGCGTTCCAAGACGTATGAAGAGAGACTTGCTGACCTGAACATGTATACTCTGGAGGAAAGGAGGAACAGGGGTGATATGATACAGACGTTCAAATATTTGGAAGGTATTAATCTGCAAACGAATCTTTTCTGGAGATGGGAAGGCGGTAGAACGAGAGGACATGAAATGAGATTGAAGGGGGGCAGACTCAGGAAAGATGTCAGGAAGTATTTCTTCACGGAGAGGGTGGTGAACGCTTGGAATGCCCTCCTGCGGGAGGTGGTGGACATGAAAACGGTAACGGAATTCAAACATGCGTGGGATAGGCATAAAGGAATCCTGTGCAGAAGGAATGGATCCACAGAAGCTTAGCTGAAATTGGGTGGCGGGGGGAAGAGGGGTTGGTGGTTGAGAGGCTAGGATAGGGGAGGGCAGACTTATACGGGGTCTGTGCCAGAGCCGGTGATGGGAGGCGGGACTGGTGGTTGGGAGGCGGGAAATACTGCTGGACAGACTTATACGGTCTGTGCCCTGAAAAAGACAGGTACAAATCAAGGTAAGGTATACACATATGAGTTTATCGTGGGCAGACTAGATGGACCGTGCAGGTCTTTTTCTGCCGTCATCTACTATGTTACTATGAGCAAACTTTAGTGCTCCCAATCCAACTGAGTGACAAACCAATAACAAACCAATATCAATTCAAATATTCTTCTTAACAAGCTGAATCTATCTATCCATGACCTCGTAAAAAGAAAGCACTCACACAAATTCTTATCTTAGATGTTTCATAGCAAAGTGCTAACTCTTGTTCAAATACTGAATGTAAATGCTAAATCTTGTATAATACTAAATGCAAATGCTTCTGACACTTCAAAAACTTGCATAAATGTAATCCAATACTTATATTATGCTAACTCCTATCTAAATGCTAAATGCAGTTACTTCAAATGTCTTCAGATACTTGAACAAATGTGATCCAGAACTTGCATAAATGTAATACAATACTTATATAAAGACGCACTTATCTCAATGCTGTCGGGTGCGTGGACTACACCTGACAGCCACAACCTTTCTGGGCATCATTATACTCTCTTCAACACCGACAAATTTGTGAACGCTAGCAGAATCCATTAGTTGTCCGACACTGCATGGTTTTGAAAAGATCAGGGACCCAGATTAAATCTGCCACAATCTGCAAACAAATATAAACTGCACCACAGTTGTTGAAAAGGAAAGCATGCCTAAAGATAAGGTGTTCTTTTTTATATGCTCCTGTGGCAGGAAATGGGAGAACCTACGTATTAAAGGCGTCTGACGTCATTCTAAAGCTGGAAGAACCCAGCTTGACAATGCTCAAATTTCATTAAATGTTCATGTTACAAAAATTGTCAATCACAGATAGAAAAAAATAGAAAAATGAAAACATGAGGTGACTTACATGAACAGCAATTAATAGAATATATCAAACAACAAATGATCCCTTGTGGATTAAGGATTCGTAAGGATCCAAAAATCTTTTGAGATTGTAAACTGTTTTGGGAATGATGGGCATCTCTTTTAAATAGGTGTTCCAGAGAACTTATGTTATTGACTATTGAGGCAGCACAGGAAGTTACTAAGGAAGTTCAAGTACAACTGGTGTTTTAACCCACCTACAAACTCAATCAGGAGATGGGGAAATGGGTCCAGCTAAAGTAGAGGAACAGTTGAGTGCTGAAATTAGCTCATTGGACCAATATTATTATTATAATTTGAAACAAACCAAGATCAAGAAATTCAACAGGGATCAGCAAGACCCTATATGCTACGGGTCCTATATACACATGGTTAAATGAACCAACTATCGTCCAAGTACAGAATCCTCTAACACCAGGATCAACAACTTCTGTGATTTAAGAACATCTATCTAGCTCCGATGAGAGCATAAATTCTTTATCAACAGGTCAACATTTTTTAGGTGGAACTCGAGGAGGCAGACAATGATCTTGAGGGACACGCAGGTGAGAACATCAACCTGCACATTATATCAGCATTGGGGAGGACCAGTAATGCGGTCAGGACAACAACTCAATCAAATTTGATTAATTTGTCTTCAGTCACACTTACTCCCATTCAACTCAAAGTGCTTGATTACGGACTTACAACATTCCATCATAAATTTAAAGCCAGGGTTGAATTGGCTATGATTTTTCGTAACTTACAGGTATGATTATTTTCTCTCAACAACATGATCAATCTATTATTAAAGTTGACACTATGGAGACTCCGCTTGTACGTTCTAAATCTCAATGGGTTCCTCCGGGACCCATTGATCTATATATAGCGACATTCAGAGTTTTGATTATGCGAGATTTGGAACGGTTAGAGAACCCCCATATATCTACCTGTACTAAGAAGTTTGTCAATTTTTCCAACAAAGAATGCGAAGCGGTTCAAGAACTTGCTTCAGGTAAGTCAATAGTTCTATGTCCATCAAATAAAGGAGGTTCAGTTGTGGTGCAAGATTCTATTGAATACTATAATGAAGTCATAAGGCAACTGATGGATACCACATATTACACCCCTTTGGATCAAGATCCTGCTCCATTATTAAGAGAGATTGCCCTCATAGTTAATATCGCTGTCTCTGAAGGTACCATTGTGAAATCTGAAGCCAAATATCTTTCAACAAAACACCCTAAAATGCCAGTATTTTATACTAATCCAAAAGTCCATAAAAGTTTAATTAATCTTCCTGGTCACCCTATAGTGTCCCTCAGGGACACCATTTTAGAACCATTATCTCATTTTTTGGACTTAAATTTACAACCTTTTGCGGTTCGCGCCAGATCGTACATTAAAGACACCTCTCACGTAAATTAAAGTAAATTAAAAAAAAGACACCTCTCACTTTCTACGAGCATTGACAAAGGTTGGCAAGGTAACTTCTGAGAATTTATTTGTATCCCTCGATGTAGAATCTTTTATATTTTAACATCCTTCACTGTAGTGTTGGAAATTGTACATCATACATTTTCATCGAGGCCTACAGAAGAGCGAGTTTCTACTCCTTTTTTGATGAAATTAGCGGAAATGGCTCTACTGAGGAATTAGTTTCTGTTTGATTCTACATATTATTTACAAAAACATGGGGTGCTATGGGCATTGCTGCAGCCCCTAGTATTGCTAACGTATATGTGAGATGTTTTGAAGAATTTTATTTATATTCTTCTTCTTGGTTTCAACATATCAAAGTGTGGCACGCCTCAATGATGATATTTTCTTCATTTGGACATCACCTTGTCAACTTTTACAAGAATTCTTATTATGGTTAAATTCCTTAGATACACATTTGACATTTACCATGCAATATGATTGGAATTGTTTGCCTTTTCTGGATACTTGGGTTTGCAGAGAGAGAGAAGAAATTGCAGTTACAGTTTTTCGAAAAAAGACATCATAATTCTTTATTTCATTATACTGGCCATTGTCTGTGGCATATGAAGACCTCTCTACCTGTTGGTTAGTTCCTCCAATTACGATGTATTTGCTCTTCTGATGAAGCTTTTCAACATTAGGCTCACAAATTGTCTAATCGTTTAAAAGAAAGAGGTTATCCTTACAGAAGTATTCATCAAGCTTATAAGAGAGCTTGGTTCACTCAACGACTGCTGTTACTTCTTGATAAACCTAAAGAGACGTTGGATAAGTTTGTGTTTTTACATATACTGACCAGATAGCCCGGGCCATTAATCGACATTGGGAGGTGCTTTCATTCCATTCCTTCTTTCAACAATGCCCTTGCATTGCATATCAATGAGGACAAAATTTATGTATCAAAAACAAGCTCCTTAGGACATTTTTTCTACCAGTCATACAGCATGTGGACATTGTCAGTTTTGTACCCAGACTATTGAATGTACACATTGAAATCATCCCTTTAAGAAGGCAAAAGCTTACACGTCTTGTGTTATTTACGTTATCATATTCCCTTGTCAAAAGTGGTATGTGGGACATACTAAAGTGAAGGCTTGTCTAACGGAACATAAAAGTAGACTTAATAAGCAAATATTAAGAGTTCCATTAGTTGCACACTGTGTTAAGTAACAACATCAATTTTTTCAATTGCAGTGGTTTATTATTGATCACGGAGTGTACCCTATGCGAGGTTGAGATATTGAAAGTATCCTAAACAGGAGAGAACGATAACTCCCAATGGTTTATATGATTTTACAGAATGGAATACTGTGATTTAGTTATTTAGTTAACAACTTTGTATTGTGTTGAATGTATTAATGGACCAGAGTGGTTTTTCTGGGTGGGCTGGTAGGTTTTTGTTTTTTGTTTTCTCCTCCTTTCTATCTGTGATTGACTATTTTTGTAACATACCAGCTTATAATCAAAAGTAATCGCCGGCTATTTCCCGACACAAATCGGGATATGGCCGGCAATATCGCAAAAGCGGCGAAAAGCGTATAATCGAAAGCTACATTTGTGATAGCTTCACCGCTTTCCCTTCGCCTCGCCGGCGAAAGTTCAAAGGGGCGTGTTGGCGGGCGAAGCGAAGGCGGGACATGGGCAGGCTTGGGCGTGGCTACCAGATGGCCGGCTTTCGCAGATAATGGAAAAATAAAACCCAGTGATAAGCAGTATTTCGCCGGGTTTACTTGGTCCTTTATTTTCACGACCAAGCCTCAAAAGGTGCCCCAACTGACCAGATGACCATCGGAGAGAATGGGGGATGACCTCCCCTTACTCCCCCAGTGGTCGCCAACCCCCTCCCACACTAAAATTATTAAAATACAAACCTTTTTTGCCAGCCTGTATGCCAGCCTCAAATGTCATACCCAGCACTCTGACAGCAGTATGCAGGTCCCTGGAACAGTTGTTGGTTGCAGTGGACTGCAGAAAGGCAGAGCCAGGCCCATCCCCCCCTACCTGTTCCACTTGTGGTGGGTAATGTTGAGCCCTCCCAAAACCCCCCAAACCCACTGTACCCACATGTAGGTGCCCCCCTTCAGCTCTTAGGGCTAGGGTAATGGTGCACACTTGTGGGCAGTGGGTTTTGGGGGGGATTTGGGGGACTCAGCACACAAGGGAAGGATGCTATGCACCTGGAAGCTAATTTGGTTGTTTATAAAAGATGTTTGACGTGCCCCCTAGGGTGCCCGGTTGGTGTCCTGGCATGTGAGGGGGGACCATTGCACTACAAATGCTGGCTCCTCCCACGGCCAAATGCCTTGGATTTCGCCGGGTTTGAGATCGCCAGCAGTTTTTTCCATTATCGCGGAAAAACAAACGTGGCGATCTCAAACCCGGCGAAATCCAAGGCATTTCGCCGGCCCTCACCGTATTATCGAAAAAAAAGATGGCCGGCCATCTTTTTTGAAAATACGGTTCCAGCCAGCTGTTGCGCCGCCGCCAAAATAGATCGCCGGCGAAGTTCGATTATTCCCCTCATAGGAACATTTAGTGAAATTTGAGCATTGTCAAGCCGGGTTCTTCCGGCTTTAGAATGATGTCAGATGCCTTTAGTACATAGGTTCTGCCATTTCCAGCCATAGGAGCATATTAAAAAGAGTATCTTTAGGCACGCTTTTGTTTTCAACAACTGTGGCGCAGTTTATATTTGTTTACAGATTATGTCAAATTCAATCCGGGTCCCTAACGAAGATCTTTTCGAAACCCTGCTGTGTCGGACAACACGGGATTCTGCTAGCGTTCACAAATTTGTCAGTGTTGAAGAGAGTATAACAGCACCCAGAAAAGTTGTGGCTGTCAGGTGTAGTGCATGCACCTGACATCATTGAGATAAGTGTGCCTTTATATACTATAAGTATTGTATTACATTTATGCAAGTTTTGGATCACATTCGTGCAAGTTTCTGAAGACATTTGAAGTAATTGCATTTAGCATTTGGATAGGAGTTAGCATAATATAAGTATTAGATTACATTTATGCAAGTTTTTGAAGTGTCAGAAGCATTTGCATTTAGTATTAAATAAGAGTTAGCACTTTGCTATGAAACTTCTAAGATGTGAACTCTGATATATGAATGAGAGAACAAGTGATGTGTATATGAGAGTGTGTTTGCGTTATGATTGTGGTCATAACCCCTCTCAAACTTACCTTTTTCCTTGTGGTCAGCTTAGCTGGCTTCTGTTTCTTTTGTCTGTCCTTTCTGAGCAGCTGGCTCTCTTTCTCTGTGCTGGCAGCTTCCAGCAGCTGGGTGGACTGAGTTAGCTGTACCTCTCTTTGGGTGTACTGGCTTCAAGTGCTTCACGGTGCTGCATTGGTGTGGGTTGGGCCTCTCTGGGTTTGTGTGCTTTTGCCTAGGTCTAGGGAGTGTGACATCATCAGGGAGGGCCTTGATAAGGAAGTGGTGTTGTTTCCTTCAGGGCCTTTGCAACAGTGGTGTTTGCTTTAGGTAGGGTGGTGCAGTGTGCACTTCTGACTTTGTGTCTAGTTTCCCTGCTTACTTTTGCTAGGGTCCAGGTTAGTGTTAGTGCAGTGTGCACTGGTGTCTGTGTCAGGGCCGTGCCAAGGGTCTCTGGTGCCCCCTGCAGACTATCAGTTGCCCCCCCCCCCCCCCCCACGTGTGGCACAAGATGCAAAGGAAATAGGAGCTGAAAGATGGAGTGCATCTTTGTGGGATTGCTGAACAAATAAAGGGTTTACAACCACTTAGCTTTTCGTGCTTTCATGTTCACGAAATTAGTAATTAAATCTTTGATATCTAACTGGGCACATATATCATTCTCAATAGCAATCATGGCAAGGCTTACAAGCCTTTCTTGTGAAATACTTGATCGCAAATAATTTTTTATGATTTTTAACCGTGAAAATGATTGCTCACCACTTGCCACACTGACAGGAATTGTCAGCAATATTCTTAAAATGATGCTCACATTTGGGAATGCTAAAAAATCATCCTGCACATTCCTTAATCTTCACTTCCCAAACTGTAAAGGTCTGAAATACAAACTAACGCATGCATCAACCTTTTCCTACCTGAGCACACAATTCTGGAACGCGCTGCCGCACAACTTAAAAACGATTTATGAACTAGCTAACTTCCGAATTCTACTGAAGACTCATCTCTTTAACAAGGCATACAACAAGGATCAACAAATATGAACTCCTGTACACATACCCAGAACTGCCTCCACAATATCTACTTGCCAAAATATTAACATGTTTTTTCATCATCACGCTACCCAAGATCCTTTTGCTATTACTAAATGTATATTTTCTTATATAATTCTTATATATTTCTTATTATGTTTGCTGAAAAATACTATCATGTTCTGTCATTATCATGTTACCCAAAATCCTTCTGTTATTACTAAATGTATACCTTCTCATGCATTTCCACTACTCATGACGTATTGTAAGCCACACTGAGCCTGCAAAGAGGTGGGAAAATGTGGGATACAAATGCAACAAATAAATAAATAAAATTATAACAGGGTGCCTATGTGGAAAGTTAAAAAAAAAGGTTAATATTTTATTTCAATTTTCTAAAAGCAACATAACATAGGCACTGTTGTACCTTTCATAAAATAAACACTAAGGATCCTTTCACAAGGCATGCTAGTATTACGCTGAAGATGCTCATATATTTTTGTACTTATTTTGCCATCTATTTTTTTTTTTGGGGGGGGGGGGGGGGTAATGGCTCATTTTGCTTTTTTCCCTGTCTGCCTCTTTGCCTTTCTGTTCCATGATCAGCTTATTTTCCTTTCCTGTGCCCTTGTAGTCTCCTCTCCTTCCTCCCTGATTCTAGCTTGTCCCCCCCCCCCCCCCCCCCCCCCGACCCCAAGGAGAGGGTTGAGAAACACTGCTTTCAAGGTGTAGATTCTCATCTGGATTTTTTTCAGTTCTGCTATTGATTCTTTGTAGGAACATTACCAACACCAGAAAGAAAGTAGGTCCAATGTGACGAAAATATTAATGAGCAGTGTTGCATGCAAATGTATGGAAGGTAAAAACAGTAATAAGTATGTATCACAGGAAATCTTGTGATTTGCACTAATGTTTTGAAAAGTTAACTATATGTCAAGAATATCAACAAGTTGAGGCTCCTATCAATGTTCTCAGAGAACCCTCCCCTGCAAGGTTATTTTTAATATTATTGCATATTTATCTGACTGCCTGTATTCGGATAGCCTGGGGGCAATTTTCAGCAAAATACAGGTAAAACAGTACATAGGAAGCCCTGAATAAAAAAAGAAACAAACCAAAAAACACATCCCTCCCATACACTCAACATCCTATTCGTTATTAAACTTTACATTTACATTTCTAAGTTTTCCATAGGCAGTTCTTAGTCATTTATTCCCTCTCATGTGTCTGGAAGTTCTACTATTCTTCTCTTGCTTGACCCATTATTTGCTTCTGATGCAGGTGATTTTATCCTGCTAGCTGCCACCTCATCTGTGGAATTATCAGAAGAGTATTTCACTGGCTCGCATTCTACCTTACCAATCATTCCTTCTCTGTTCTCACAAATAATTATTTTCTCTCTCTGATCCCCTTTGTTGTTTTCAATATATTCTCCTTCTCTCTCTTATTAGCCTTGGTTCTCTAATCTCTAACTGCTCCTACTGCCTTTTTGGCTTGTGGAACGCAAATTCTCATAACTCTCCACTATACATTGCAATCTCTTCATTTCTCCTCATGGCTCTTACTGCCTGAATAAATTCCATGCGGTTTATGCTTAATCCCTCAGTGGCATGGATAAGAAGCGTCGAATATATAAGGGTAAAATGAGAGGTAGGAAGGTAAATTTTTAACTTTCCTCCAGCGAGTCATCTGGAGAAGAAGAGAGACCAAGAAGACACAAGCCGGTTACAATGAGTACACAGAAGGCACAGGATCAAGTTACTACATTACCTGACTCTTTTTTTTAAGGCTTCCAGATCAGATGCAGCCTGCATGATGCATCCACGACGAGCGAGGCTCCAATCCAAGGCGCGTGTGCGAGCGCTGCACACGGGACGGGAAGGCAGCAGAGCAGCGCATACGCGCCGACGCGCCAACGCGACTTATTTTTTTATTTTTAATACTACACTCGGCCGGCGGCGGCGCCCTTGATTGGCAGGCGCCCCCCTGCCGTGCTTACCCCGCTTACCGGGTTGGCACGGCCCTGGTCTGTGTGTTTAGCTTTCCTGCTTTTCCCTTGTAGTTCCCCTGCTTTTCCCTCTTGATTTGGAAGCATTGCTGTGTGTAGGGCTTTGGAAGCTCTGTTACTGTTAGAAGTACTTCAGGGTTTAGTGTTGTTAGGAACACTACAGATTTTGCTGTTAGAAGTACTCCTGGTGTTTGTGCTGTTGGGAGCATTGCAGTCTTTGCTGTTTGGGTTTTGGTGCTGTAGGAAGCACCTTGTTAGTTTTGTGTCTCGCTTGCTAGGGTAGGGCTTAGGAAACTCCTTGTTAGTTTTGTATCTAGCTTGCTAGAGCAGTGCTTAGGTAGCTTGTTAGTTTTGTGTTTAGCTTGTTAGTGCAGAGCTCTGCTTGTAGCTTGGTGCTTAGTAGCACCTGTGTTAGCTTTGTGTTTAGTTCCCTGCTCTGTTAGTTTAGGGCTTAGGAAGTCCCTTTGTTGAGCAGGGCTTAGGAGCTCCTGTTTAGTATAGGGCTTAGGAAGTCCTTTTGTCAGTTTACTGTTAGGAACACTCCTGCTGGTTTAGGGCTTGGGAGCATGTAGATCAGTTTAGGTTTAGGAGTACTTCTGTTTCCAGTCCTGGTCCCTGTGTCATCCGGTTTCCGGTAAATCCTGCCGGCCACTCAAACCCAAGGGCTCAACCCTTGGGGGGGTAGTGGCCAAGCGCAGGTGAAGCTGTATGGACCAGTCCAGTGTGCTCCAGTCCAGTGTGTGTGTGTTCCAGTCTGGTGCACTCCAGTCCAGTGTGTTCTGGTCTGGTGTGTGTTCTAGTCCTGTGTCCTCCAGTCCTGGGAATTGCAGTCCAGTGTTCCAGTCCTGTGTCCTCCAGTCTGGGGGATTCCAGTCCATGTGTTCCGGTTCGCTGGGCAGTGCCTGCAGTCCCTGCCGGTGTGCTTGCCCAGTGTTGGTTGGTGGATTTTGCATGCTCCTGTCGCTCCTTGGCAGCAGCCCAAGGGCTCACGTTTGCTCCAGAGCCCGGCCCCGCGGGCTCTGAACCTGAGAACCTGACAGAATGCATGTATGTGTGAGTGCTTTCTTTTTACGAGGTCATGGATAGATAGATTCAGCTTGTTAAGAAGAATATTTGCGTTGATATTGGTTTGTTATTGGTTTGTCACTCAGTTGGATTGGGAGCACTAAAGTTTGCTCATATTCACATATTGATCTATTACTCAATGAGATATCTATGATAACTGAGTACTCTTTTAATTATATAACACTCACAGTATCAGTCTTGAATTTCCACAATTTCTTATTTTCAATATTAATTTATTTACTATCCTCCTTTGATTTAAACATTATACATACTGTTTCTTGTTTGCTCTAAATTGTGTGCATTATCATTTTAATACCACATTTTTCTAATGTATCTCATTCACTCTCTCATTCATACTTCCTTAAACCAACCAGGTCTAGTACATTCTTCTCAACAGTATCTTCCCAGCTATCCAAAACTTAAACACAAGTCCTTTTAGTTCACATTTGCAATGATTATCAGTTCAAACCTCCCAATGTCTCTGCCTTCCCTGCAGGGGATTAATGACTGTGCTTCAAAACCGCTTTTCAAACAGCGTGTCTCTTTGATATTCTAGTGAGCGTCCTCAGGGGCTTCACACTGCACACAGAAGTGGAGTGGGGCAATCTATAAAGGTAGCTACAGCGGGGTGGCCGGTGTTGTTATTTGTACTGATGAAGTTGCATTAGCGACGTCATTTCTGACATCCTGTGGAGGTGTCCATCTTGGCGTACGCCCGCAGTTAAGTGCATTTGCTGTTCTAAGGTGAGAAAGAAAGTGTACATAATGTGTCCACGAAAGTGGGAAAGAGTTAGTTGTATTTCAGTACTGTTATGCTTGTTTTGTTCACTGTGTGCAGTGTGAAGCCCCTGAGGACGCCTTGTGCGAAATGCGTTGGGCTGGAAAGAACTGAGATGTGGATTTGATAAGGTGGAAAACCAGGCTGGAAAGGACTGAGATGTTAACTTACTGTGGTGGAATACCTAATTCTACGGGGATCAAGCAAGCAATTTGAGGAAAGATACGACGACGAGGTCTAGCAACATCGCTCACTAGAATAACAAAGAGACACGCTGTTTCAAAAAAGCGGTTTTGAAGCACAGTCATTAATCCCCTGCAGGGAAGGCAGAGACATTGGGAGGTTTGAACTGATAATCATCGCGAATGTGAACTAAAAGGACTTGTGTTTAAGTTTTGGATAGCTGGGAAGATACTGTTGAGCAGAATGTACTAGACCTGGTTGGTTTTAGGAAGTATGAATGAGATACATTAGAAAAATGTGGTATTAAAATGATAATGCACACAATTTAGAGCAAACAAGAACCAGTATGTATAATGTTTAAATCAAAGGAGGATAGTAAATAAATTAATATTGAAAATAAGAAATTGTGGAAATTCAAGACTGATATTGTGAGTGTTATATTCACATATTGGAGATTTTCAATGATAGAGAAACTTATCCACCCTCAAGGAATAGCCTTCGACCTCAAGGTGGCAATTACTCTTGAGACTTTCTCCTTTTCACATATTAATTTTACTTTATTCTTTTATTAGTGGTTTTCTAGAAACTTTCTACCCATGACCTCTTAAATTGTATTAAAACCCTGGTTCGCTGTATCGATTGATGGTTTATATACCAGTGGTATAGTTGGGAATTACATTTCTGGTATGAGGTATAGCCTGTTAAGGCGTAGATCTTGAGGACCTCAGAGGCGCTTGCTGAGAAATAAGTTGCAGAGAAGGAAAGCGGTCACTGTGGCATGAACTCTTCCCATGCAGTGAGGATGTCGATGCAGGGGAGGTGTTGGCAGAGTGCCTGGAGAGAGAAAGATGCACATGCTTCTTAGGTTTTTTACGCTGCAGGTCCCTCGATGTATATGGCACTGATGAGGAGGAGGTAAAGTCCTTATGCAGTCTTGGTGCTAAGTTCGATGTTGGACATTCTCAATGTTGCATCAGCGCACCCTATGTTGATGCTGACACTGATGCAGGTTCTTTGTCTAAAACCAAATCCTATGCCATGCTCAATGCTGATGCAGAGCCAAAAAGATTTTCACCTTGGACTCTGTTGACCCAAGCACTGAACCCACCAGTTATTGGGGTCTGTGTCTGAAATAGTCCTATTGCATCGAGTACAGTTCTTAAAGCCACTCGGCACCCTTGTTGACATGGAGAGAAAAATGTCTGATGTGTGGTCAAAGGCTCAATGGCCCGGACAGCTCGAGTAGTTCCATACCCAAAAATGGTCGATCTCCCCAGCCAAAAGAAGGGCTCAAAGGCCGAAAGAGAAAAAAAATGAAAAAAAAATTGGAAAACAAATTAATTAAAAAAATGAGAAAATATAGCCCAAAAAAGGGAAAGCACCAAAAGGAAAAGTTTGATGCGCTGAGTAGAGATTAGAAACCAAACCTCTCTACTCCATGGAAAACACTAGACTGCTGGTCCTGCACTTGAGTGTCAGACAGGAAGGCATCCGTTCATGTGCAATGGGAGCACTGCCTCTAAGTAACAGTGCACTATGGCAGTATCTGTACCGGGCTCCACGGATGATTTCACCCACATGTGAGAATATTATGCCTGCTTGTCCTCAGAACATTCACGCAGAAGTGCTAGTATTCAATAAACCATAGTGCACAAATGGTGCTTACATTTAGGTGCCAAGATTATAGAATTAGGGGGTAAATGTAAATATATATAAAATCATTATTTTGCATTGAAGAAAATGTTTATCTTTATCAATAAAACTGTTGGAGGATTAAGGTATTTATTATTTAATCTTCATAGTATTGAATTTTGTTTCTTTCCATTCCTTTGGTTTTTAGACTTCCAGCTCTTCCCAGCTCTTCTCCTTCAAAATCCATTCCAATCCCTCAGCCCTTTCGGCCAGTTGATGATGATCATCGGAATCAGTTTGGACAGCGGGATCGGTCATCCTCAGCACCAAATGTCCACATCAATGCCATCGAGCCAGTTAATATTGATGTTAGTATCTTTGGCACTGTGTTTTCATTGCAGCAGGACACTATGACCTGCTTAAAATAGCTGGATAAGAATGGATAAGAGACAAATATGGTATAGAAAATAAAAAAAAAGGGATATGAGACAATAGACTGTACACTGACTTGGGGAATAGAGAGTATATTATTAATTATTCTTTTTTTTTTTTTTTAATGACTAGTCCAGTGGTTCCCAAACCTGGTCCTGGAGGCACCCCAGCCAGTCAGAATTTCAGGATATCCATAATGAATATTCATGAGTGAGATTTCTTCCACTGCATGCAAATCACTCTCATGAATATTCATTGTGGATATCCTGAAAACCTGCCTGGCTCCAGGATCAGGTTTTGGGAACCACTGACTGTTTTGCTATTATGTATGCATGGAATACATTTTTTTGTCTTATTTTATTTTTAGGACTTGATTAGAGATCAGACTCTCCAGCAAAGTGAAATTTGTAAGTTTTTCTATGTATATATTTGTGTTTGGTAACTGGGATATTCTTGTGCAGCAATGAAAAAAGGGTGTTGAAATGGTAAAGAATCTGTGTTTTTGAGGTTTTTTAGTGAGGGAATCAGTAGAAAGGGACCATGGTTCACCAAAGAAGTAGAAGAAAATTGCGTTTAAAAAATATACTTCAACAATCGTATGGTACTTGCTGCTGAATACACTTCTAAGTCTTAAAGTTGGCAAGTAATGTGTCCACAATAAATTAATTGTCAAACTGTGATGGTTTAACGGAGGAAAACACTTCAGATGCTCGGCTTTCTGTATATGGTGTATTAATACCTTGTGAATGCCGGGCAAGCTTCCTCATCAGTCAGAAAAACCTCTGGTTTTTGCAATCAGTGTTAAATCAATTAATACAACGTTTTGATCTATTAACAAGGTATACACCATATACAGAAAGCCGAGCATCTGAAGTTTTTTCCTCTGTTAAATCATCACAGTTTGACAATTAATTTATTGCGGACACATTACTTGTCAACTATAAGACTTAGAAGTTTAAAAAGTATAGACAGACTTGTAGTCTCAAGTAGGAAGATAGGCCGAATTTTCTTGAAAAATAAAGGGAAACAGGAAAGACTATTCAAATAGGGGAGTATATTACCCAATTATTAAAACAGGGGATAAAATGTTTTAGGTATATAAACAAAACTAGGAAGACATATAGAGGAATTAGAAAAAAAAAGGGAAGTAAAGGATGTAAGGGTCCTTTTACTAAGCTGCAGCAAAAGTGGCCTTAAGGTGCCACTTTTGGAGGAGTGGCCTAGTGGTAGTGCAGTGGATTTGATCCTGGGGAACTGAGTTCAATTCCCACTACAGTTCCTTATAACTTTGGGCAAGTCACTTAACCCTCCATTGCCCCAGGTACAAAATAAGTACCTGTATATGTAAACCGCTTTGAATGTAGTTGCAAAAACCTCAGAAAGGCGGTATATCAAGTCCCATTTCCCTTTCCCTTACACGTGTCTTTCCCATGTACTAAGAGTATTTTTCTCACAGCTTAAAATGGCTGATTTGCTATTTTTTGTATTAATAGTCATGTGCTTATGTTGTCATTAGTGTGTGGCCATTTTAAAAAATTACCATGTGAGCACTTTTTACTACCCATTTTGTAGTCCATAAGTGCTCATGTGCTAACTAGTTTGCATGCAGTCATGTAAATGCACTAACTAGTTAGCACATGAATGCCTACTCTCTGCCCATGGCAAACCTCCTTAAAAAAATGTATATTTTTGTAGTGTGCAATTAGCATGCACATAGTTTGGCATTACCACAGGACACCTGAGTTAATCCCATGGTATACAAAACTCACAAATAACTCTTTGCCTGCAAAGAATTAAGAAAGAGGACACATCTGCGTTCAAGCTGGATTTGAACAAATGAGTCTCAACTGCCTGGGGCAGGTTTCAAGTTTAACTGTAAATAATTCCAACAGGGCTTCTCTCATCAGCTCGGTGTGGCAAACTACAAATACAATATTAGGAAACAACTCTCCCCCCAAAAGGGGGGGGGGGAGAAAACCCACTATTGAAAAAAGCTGTCCCACACTACATCAAAGTGCAAAAATTACAAACACTGGCAGTGTCCTCTTTACCTAATCTTATAATAATGTACCAAAAAATATATAGTTCCATTGGATTAAAAACAGGGCATGCCCAACAAAAACTTACCTGACAGTTTGTATTTTCATCTGATCCTCAAGTCTCTTCCAACCGCTCTATACAATCAAAGGCAGCCTTGATGTAGATCCATAACCCCAACAAAGGCCCCCTTGTTTCATGACCATTTTGCACTTTGATATAGTGTGGGATAGATATGGCCTATCTCTTACTTGGAAAAAAAACCTCATATGCTTAAGCTACCTAGTTTGGGAATTGGAAGGAAAGATATAAATAGGGGTGAGAATTTGGTTGAGCAATACTCAAAGTGGTAGTTAATCGGTTCTACTCTAGTGAAATCATGCATTTTTTTGGGAAGAAGTCCATGGTTTATATATGTTTACATTTATTGTTATGTTTATTTTTGACTTGCTATGGCCCCAATTTGAGAACAAGTCTAAGTGGAGTACAATACATTAAAAGTATTTTCAAAGACAGAAAAGAACTCTATTAAAACAGGAAAGATATGGATCTGCCGAGGACTACAGATCAAGAGCGGTCGAAGTTAAGCGCGCCCATAGACAAAGAGGAGGTCGCATGGGTCATCAAACAGAGTGTTTTGGGAAAAGCGCCAGGGCCGGATGGACTGAGTAATGAGTTTTATAAACTATTGCAAGGTGATATTAGCTCGGTGCTGGCAGACGTGTTTCAGGGTTATGTTCATCAGGGACAGTTACCACCTCATCTGAATACTGCACAAATCATAGTTCCGGGGAAGCCGGAGGACAAACCGGAATCATATCGTCCTATCTCACTGCTAAACACCAAGGTGAAACTATTGGCTAAGATACTTGCTAATAGATTGGCAAAGATTCTGCTATCATTGTGGTGTTAGAGCCTCAAGTGGGATTCACAAGGGGGAGGGTAACAGCCAAAAACATGAGACGGATTCTAGTGGCTTTGGAAAAACTTAGCTCCGCAGGAACCCCAGCTCTACTTATCAGTTTTGATGCTGAAAAAGCTTTCGACAGGGTAGACTGGGGATTCCTGTTTGGGGTATTACAGGCGTACAGGATAGAAGGTTGGTTCCAACAAGCAATACAGACGCTTTATACGGACCCGACAGCAAGAGTGTATGCCAATGGACTGGTCTCAGATAGATTCCAGATTCAGAGGGGGACCAGACAGGGATGTCTGCTCTCCCCCTTGTTGTTTGTCCTAACCTTGGACCCGTTGTTGAGGGAGATACAACTCAATCCTGATGTGAAAGGGGTACATGTAGGAAGTTCCATCTTCAAGACTGCAGCCTTTGCAGACGATCTGTTGGTGCTCGTGACGGAACCTAAAAGCTCCTTGGGCAACCACATGGGGAGAGTCTGGATGAGTATGGGGATTTCTCCGGATTTAGGTTGAATATCTCAAAATCGGAAGCCCTGGCAAGTTCTCATACGGCGGCTGTGGGGGGATGGGTTTCCTCTGAGATGGGTAACTACCTCATTTAGATACTTAGGGATACAATTGACCATGGATACGTCAAAGTTATATGCCATTAATGTATCCAAGCTGCTTCGAGAGACAAGGGAACAGCTGGCGATGTGGGCCACCCTGCCACTGTCTCTGTTGGGACGCTTACATCTTTTTAGAATGATGGTCTTACCTAGGTGACTGTATGCATTACAGACCTTACCATTGTGGCTACTAAAAAAGGATCTTGAAACGCTTTGGAAACTGGTAGTGAAATTTTGCTGGGGTGGAGGGAAATCAAAAATGAGATGGAAGTATTGATAGGGGCACAAAGGTTGGGAGGACTGGGACTTCCGGATTTCAGGAGATATAATCAGGCTTGTTTGCTTAGACATTTGCGGATTGGATGATAGGCACAGAAGATTATACTGATGTGAGGCTCGATGAAGAATATTTTCACCCATGGCACTTGTCATCCCTGTTACATACTCCCAGGAGTGACATGCCGGAGGGAGTCCGTGGGAGTTTGTTGCTCAAATCTTTGCTGCATTTGTGGAGGACGGTGCTCTCCCTTTGGGGACAGAACAGCAATAGCAGCGTGTGGTTGCCCCTGGGAGGGAATGTCTCATTTAGACCAGGAGATGACAACGCAATTTTTCGATCCTTGCTGGAACACATCTCTTCAACAAAGCCTACTAAAGACATCCTTAATAAATCATTCCTCAAACTACTCAGGTGCATCAAAAACACCTCTCACAACACCTTACCTAGCACGTTGCATCTAAATCACCTACCTTCAGCCTATTATCGACTGTATTTAAGATCATGTAATGACTGCATCATAACAACACTCTGTAAGCCACATTGAGCCTGCAAAAAGGTGGGATAATGTGGGGTACAAATGCAATAAATAAATAAAATTCATTGGAAAGCCTGATAACCGAGGAGGGGACGCTAATGTCGTATAGGGAATTCTCTGCAAAATGCGGGCAGGGGGCATCCACGTGGTTTGCATATGAGCAATTGCCCTACTATGTAAAATCCCTGCCCAGTGATAGTTTACGCCCACGGTTTGGGAGGCAATTCCGAGAGTTACTTGAAGGTGATGCGGTGGGCCAAATATCGGTTTTATGATAGGCTGAGCAGGCTGTCGCTGACAAGGGATGTGACGGAGGTCGCAAATAGGTGGAGTATAGAGTCGGGGAAAAAATATTTCGGCAACCCTAGTACTGGCAGCCCTATGGAACACTATGAATGTGGTGTATGGGACGGAGCTACAGGAGTGTCATTTCCGAACTATCCACAGAGCCTATTTCTCTCAGCGGCAAGCTTTTCGTGCAGGAGTAGTGGATATACAATATTGTAGAAAGTGTAAGTGGATGGAGGCAAACTTTTTTCATGGCATTTGGCAATGTAGGTCGATTTCCCTATTTTGGACGATGATTGAACGTTACCTGAGTACAGTGTTGGGGCGGAGAATCACGATCACTTTTGAAAGAGCAATATTTGGTGCACCTAGCCTGTGGTTGGGAACAACAAAGGGGAAGAGTATGTTTCTTAGGAAGGCATGTATATTAGGGAAGAAATGCATCCTTTCTTGTTGGACTCAGGATTGCCCACCTTTTTTCTGGCATTGGAGGAATAGGCTATATGAACTGCTAACCTGGGAAGCCAGAGGGGCAGATTTGTTGCCGGAAAGGCAGCGGAGGTTCCTTGCAGTGTGGGGTGTTTTTCTAGACGACATTTCACCAAGGGCACGGAGTCACATTTTGAACACGCTTCCATGGAATAAATAAAGCTTAACATAAACTCTTAGGTAGTGCTGTGGGGGGAAAGGGGGGGGGGGGGCTAGGGGTAGGGGCAGGGGGATGGGAGACTGAGGGGGTACTGAAACTAAAGGGAATGGCACAAGGGGAAGGGGTAAAGGGAGTTGTGCATTAGTTGTAGTTCTGATTTTCAGGTTCACACCCATGAGAGGGAAGGTTTTATAGTTGGGGACCAGTGTTGAACATTACTCTTGCTGAACAGTTGCTACACTCACAGTTGATTGCTGGGGCAAGGAGAGATATGGGAAGTGCTACCTGGTTAATAATCTCAGCTCTCCAATGGAATTGGCGGCTGCATTTATGCCCAGATGGCTGGTAGTAAAGCCCAGTAAAGGCTGTCGCAGCGGTTACCTGGGAAGTACCCTGGGACATTAATAATCGGTGACATGCAAAGATCTGGTATTGGCAGCACACTGTGCGTAAGCGACAGCACTTCTAATTTGGGAGGGAGGGGAGGGGACATGTTAATTTAAAAGTTGATGGCAGTTTTCCCAGTTGGAAAGAATTTGTTTATTATGACATTGATGTAACAGTTCTTTGACTGAATGAATATTGTCCTTGTTGGTCATCAATAAAAAATTGTTGAAACATAAAACAGGAAAGATACAATAACAGCTTACAAAATAAGAAAATAGAATATTAAAGGTGATGGTGTCTGCATATGCCCTCTATCCTCCAGCATTATCCACTGTAATAATAATTTTAAAAAATCAACTTGTTAAAAAGCAAGGTAGAACAAATGTGTCTTAATGTTACATCTAAAGTTCTGATAAGATAATTCCACTCGGACTGCTAAAAGTAGATTGTTCCAATAAAATGGGGCTAGGGCATAGGTGCCCCACATAAGAGGCTTGGGGAGGCTAAGCCTCCCCAGCCCAACCATTACCTTCCCCTGCCTCCTTCTCAAATTTGGTGCAGGGAAGAAGTTCGTCGTCAGAACAATTACAAAACTGTATCTTCCTGTTGACGCCGCCACCCTCTCAGTTCGTCGCCTGCTGACTCACAAACTACTGGGACCTTAAGGCTCCTTCCCCAGCAGTTCCGGCTCTGCCAGAACCTCCCCTTGTGTGATGAACTTCCTGCTGCCCCCTCAGTTTTTTTTTTTTGTTACATTTGTACCCCGCGCTTTCCCACTCAAGGCAGGCTCAATGCAGCTCACATATTGTATACATGTACTTATTTGTACCTGGGGCAATGGAGGGATAAGTGACTTGCCCAGAGTCACAAGGAGCTGCCTGAGCCTGAAGTGGGAATCGAACTCAGTTCCCCAGTTCCCCAGGACCAAAGTCCACCACCCTAACCACTAGGCCACTCCTCCTTAAGGTCACCTGACTCACAGGGACCTTAAGGCTCCTTCCCCAGCAGTTCCAACTCTGCCAGAACCTCCCCCTGTAACTGCGATGCACTTCCTGCTGCACTTCCGTTCCGGTGGCAGAGCCTCGCTGTGACTGTGAGCCTGCCTGAGTGTTGCAGCACGTGGCTCCACTATTTACAGTCAGTTACCGACCGAGACAGGGAGGGAGCGGAGGCAGCAGCAGATCGAGCAAGTGCCGAAGAAGCGGGTAAATGTTGAGGGGGAGGAGTATTTGGGTCTCTTATTTATTGCTTTGCTTTGCTTTTGCTTAACTGAGAGGGGGGGCAATGTTGGATTGGGGCAGAGAGAGAGAGGGTTTATAAGTCAAAATAAAAATAAATGTTTTGGTTCATGCAGATCCTTTTGTTTAAACATAACTAAATGGGCTATAAGCCCCTAATACAGTCCATTGGTTTTCTTATATTTTGCCTTTGCTGAACAGGGAGGAGGGGCAAGACACTGGGGCAATGTTGGATTGGGGCACAGAGAGAGAGAGGGTTTATAAGTCAAAATAAAAATAAATATTTTGTTTCATGCAGATCTCTTTTGTTTAAACATAACTAAATGGCCTATAAGCCCCTAATGCAGTCCATTTTGTTCTTGTGATGACTTATACTGTGCCAAAATTGAAAACTCTTATCTCTGTCTGGTCATTAATAAAAGAGCTTGTTGTGAACGCTATCCACCCTAAAAGGCTGTTCGTGCATAGTGTTTTGCGGTTGAAGGATTGGTATAAGGTGATGGTTCTTGAGCCAAATGGCAAATTTATCCAGACATGTTTGCACAGGATTCAGATTTATGGCTGTATCGTCAGTGTAATGTACAAGGAGAATGTCATCTGCATAATAATAAGCTGATCTCTCTATATAAAACGCACCTCCAACGTTCTATGAAGCCTCCACAAGTCCTAACGTTCTAAATGCATGGTGGTGAAACCACAATTTGTCCAAGAGTGTTTGCCACGCCCTCGCGTCAAACGTGATGACGTACAGGGCAGAGCAATGGCACTGAACCAATCGCAACGCTCCACCCTCTACGTCATCAAGTTTGACGCGAAAGCGGGGCAGACATCGATCTACACCACCAGGGAGACCAAGGGACGGAGCTAGGAGGAGAGGCTAGCCGAGGAACGCACCTAGGGAGAAACCAGAGAAGGGTGGTGACCAGGAGACTAAAGGCAGAGAGAATGAACTCCCCCACCCCCTTTCCTATAATCATGGAAACCATCTCGATCAGGTACTTACCAGACCTGATTGAGAGGAATGGTTGCGGGGGGCCAGGGGAGAGTGCATAATCGCTGCCACATCAAACACCCCCTCCCCCGCCCTGAGGCACATCGACCACCCCCCACCACCAACATCAACACCCTCGCCACCCCCCTCCCACTGGAAACGCTGTGTGGCTGCTGCTGGCCCCTTCCCCATACCAGCGACAGTGCACAGTTTCAGCCCTTTGCCTTGCCACCCCCCACCCCCCAGGGTCACAAGCGCTCACCCCTCCACCCCCCCCCCCCCCCCCAGTATGCCGTTGACATTCCTGACACAAAAGAATTATTACGACTTCAAGACAAGGCGTTGGCTCTTTGGCACATCTTCTCTCGCTCTCCCCTGGCACTTGCTAAGTCCACCAGTATGTGGGAAGACCGGAAGGAGGGGCGGGGCCAAGGAGACTGAGGGGCGGAGCAAGGAGAGGCTAGCGGAGGGGCGCAGCTAGGGAGAAACCAGAGAAGGGCAGAATCCTGGAGACTAAAGGCGGAGAGAATGGTCTCCCCCACCCCCTTCCTATAATCAAGGAAACCATCACGATCAGGTACTTCCCAGACCCGATTGAGAGGAAAGGTTGCACGCAGGTAAAGCACAGTCTTAAAACAGGGGAAGCTGAAATGTCAAAAGTTTGAAATCGAGCTCACTGCAGCTTCTAATCATCAAGCTCCAGAGCTCTTGCACATCGGCACCATCTCTTACTGGAGATGCTAATCTGAATCATGCTGTCTGATCGTCACCACCGCAGAAGATCACGTTTAAAAAAAACAGTCGGTGTTCTACAAACGAAAACTCTAGAATAACTTCAAAAGCCTGCTTCAGCGGGGGGTGGGGGGGAGGAAACGCGGTGCACACACAAGAGAGGGGGGTGGAACGGGGTCCAGAGACCAGAGGGGGAGGGGGGGGGGGCATCAGACCCCAAAGGGAGAGGGCCTGTCCTGAACCCGGGGGAAATGGGGTCCTCACAAAAGAGAGGGGGGGGGGTGGAACGGGGTCCTGAGAGGGGGGGGGGAAACGGGGTCCAGAGACCAGAGGGTGAGGGGGGTTGGGAGGGTCCTCAGCCCTCAAAGGGGGAGGGGTGGTCCTGAACCCTCAGAGGGGGAGGGACCAGGGGGTCCTGAAACCAGAGAGGGGAGGGGGGCCTCAGCCACTCTCACACACTCTCTCGGTCTCATACACGCTCTTGGTCTCACAGAGAGTCTGTGTATCGCACACATACTCTTTCACACTCTCTCTGTCTCACACACACTGTATCTGTGTGAAGCACAAACTCTCTCACACAAACTGTGACTCACATATGCACTTGCACACCCTCATTCTCACACACACACTCTCTCTCACAGACACACTCGCATCCAGACTCACTCTCTCTCTGACACACACACACTCTCACAAACACAGTTGCACCCACTCTCACTCTGTCACACACACACACACTTGCACATTCACTCTCTCTCACACAGTCACTCTCACAGACACTCTAACATACACACTCAGCGGAAAACCTTGCTAGCGCCCGTTTCATTTGAGCCAGAAATGGGCCTTTTTTACTAGTATTCCATAAGACTGTATCGTAGTTGCCAGTGGACTGTATTAAACAGAACTGGGGACAAAATGGAACCCTGGAATACACTCCATTTTAATGCATGTAAACAAGATGTTGAATCCTGTTTTGTTACAGCAAAGTATATATGAGAATTGTTGCAGGAGCAGGGAATGATCGACCAAATCAAAGGCTTCTGACAGGTGAAGAGATATTAATAGTGTGATGGAACCTTGATCTAATTTACTATTCAGTTCACTCAGGAGAGAAACCAGAGTTGTTTCAATGGTGTGATTAGTATAAAAAGCACATTGATGAGGATGTAGCACAGAGGTTTTCAACCCAGTCCTCGGGGCACACTCAGTCAAATGGGTTTTCAGGATATCCCCATTGAATTCAGTGGTAAGATGCTGGAGAACATGGATCCCTATCCGGTTTTAAAAGTTCAATAATTTGGGCCAGATGAACAGACTCTGTCAGAAAACCATTTTGTACTATTTGTGTAAACATCCTTAATAATGAGGGCCCCACCTGATCCTGTAAGATCTTATAGAACTCGACCCTAAACCAATCTGGTCCAGGTGCCTTGTTATGTGGGTTACTACTAAGAGCTAAAGCTAGCACATACTGGCTGAATGGTGCATTCAACATTGCTGCCTGAGAGGGAGAGACCCTAGGAAGTGTAATATCCTATATAATAATTCTCACCTTCAACGTTCTGAGGCTGCCTGGGACCGTGGCTTCCGCTGGAGGTGGTCTGCTTCATGGAGTAGATCAAAGTGACGTCAGCAGCAAACAGCGACCCAGGCAGGGGGAGGAGTAACAGCCAGGGGGAGGAGTAGGCAGCAGCAAACAGCAACCCAGGCAGAGGGAGGAGTAGGCAGCAGCAAACAGCGACCCAGGCAGGGGAGGAGTAGCAGCCAGGGGGAGGAGTTCCCTACTCCTCCCCCTGCCTAGGAATTGCACCAGACTGGCTGCCAACCTCCCGAACCACACGCTCACACTAACCGCCCTCAAAAAACTGCCGTCGCCCTCCCTCTCCTCTCCAAGTCCGGATTCGGACTGTCGGAGAGGACGAAGAGGGAGGGCGGTGAGACGGCAAGCGAGAGGCTGCACCAACTGTCCAATGTGGAGGAGGCGGGTGAGGGATCAGAGCGGGGGTCGGGGTCCACACGGAAGAGGGGGGAGGGAAAGACCAGCGGATCCGACTCCAGCGCGTCCGTCATCTCCGTTCACTCACAACAAAGCAAGCAAACCTATGAGATGCTGCAGGACATTTAATAGACAGGAGTGGAAGAGAGCACAGCAAGTCTACGGTAAGCAAGGAAGCCCATTGGTTAATCTCTGTTTCCACTCCCCTACGCAGCCCTCATTGGCATACACTCAAAAACAAGCAAACCTAGGAGCTGCTGCTGCACATTGTCATTTTAAAATTGTTGATAGTGCCTTAAAACGTCAAGGACAAAAGGAGGGGGGAGACAGACAGACCCTGCAACTGGGAGGGAGGGATGGGAGGAGTGGGGGAGGGAGGGGGCAGGGGGGGAAACAGGGAGGACCCTGCAACGGGGAAACAGGGAGGAAGGAAGGAAGGGAGGGAGGGATGGAGGGGGGACCCTGTACCTGGGAAAAAGGGAGGGAGGGAGGACCCCCTACAACTGGGAGGCAGGGGGGACCCTGACAACTGGGAGACAGACCGTGGGGGATGATGACCCTGGAATTGGGAGGGAGGGTGGACCCTGGCACATACTCTCATTCTTACACACTCGCACCCAGTCTCACTCTCTCTCTGTCACACACACACACACACACACACTCGTACTTTCACTCTCTCTCACACTATCACTCTCACACACACTCACTCAAACATACACACTCCCAGGAAAACCTTGCTAGCGCCCGTTTCCTTTAAAACAGAAAGGGGCCTTTTTTACTAGTTTTCTAAATAAAGTGAGCTATCCAGAGTGTCCTCATTGGGGGCTGCATATAGCTTTTCATAATAATCTACTATAATAAAAAGCACCGCCAATGTTATGAAGCTCTCTCCGTGGCTTCAGTGAAGGGTTCGTAATGGTGTCACATCTCTCTCTGCCCCACCCTCGCGTTAAAACGTGATGACATTGAGGGCGGGCCCCCCTCACGTCAAAACGTGATGATGTCGAGGGCGGATAATCAGAAGGCAGGACAGAGGGAACCAACTCACCTCCAACATTCTGAAGCTGAATCCGTGGACGGCCAGGGCTTTCAATAACGCCGCCACTTCGACTGAGCTAATCTGGGGACACAGTACAATCGCTGGGTGGTGATTATAATGGGTCCTGCTAAAACAGCCTGGGCAGCGGAAGCCATGGACTTTCTACTATCCAAAAAAGTATTGCATGTTCCCTCTAAATACTTACAGTAATTACCCTGACCTTGTATCTGCTCATGACCGTTTTACACAGTCTGGGCAGTAGCAAGTTCCACAATTTGAAAGAAACCCAGTATTCAATAGATATAGTAAGATAGTTTATTAGCATCAGCATCTTACCCAAAAGTTGTACAGGCAAATCAGGCAGTCATATGGTGGAACAGCATTTCAAGACTCGTCCACTCTCTCTAGCCTTCTGGAGTCTTCTTCAGCCTTCTGCACCCCTCTGCCTTCTGAAGTCTTCTGTAGCCTTCTGATCTAATACCCTCTAGGCTGCCCTTTTTATACCATTTTCGCCCTATTCATTCCAATGGACCCTAGCTTTCTCCCCAGAGCTCTTGGCTCTTTTCAGTTGATAAGAATTACTTCATATGTTCCCAAACTCTAAGTATAAACAAAATATGTTCAGGACAACATCTGTGAAGAAATGACTTCACAGATCATTTTGCCCTCCTCAGCTCCCCCTCCCTCTACTTGCACCTGACCCACTACTAACTTGCATTAGCCAAAACATCTTCGCTCATGACTTCTCACAGGTGCCAGTCCCAGCATTGTTGACAAGAGCAAAGTCCCCCTCCCTTGTCAGCTCTCTGGGAACTCACTTCAGCTTGTGCTGCAGTGAAATGTATTTTGTATCAGAGATGATTTTTGATTTTAAGAGGCCTACCTCTTAGCTTGAGCCATTGGCCAGTATTTCACTGAGAGCAAGTGACAATATATTTCTACATTCCCCTTTTGCCGGGCCCCCTCAGGAAGGGCCGGCACACATGACTACTAGTGTGCGTGGCCATCCTTTCCAGAGGGCTCCTAGAGTCCTGTGGGGGAGATGTATAGGGTTGAGGTGACATGGGTGATCTGACATAGTGAGGGGCAAGGCCATAGCGAGAGTCAGCATGTGGATACATAATTATATGCTGGATTAAATGCAGCGTTGGGATTCCCCATTTACCATAACCAACCCAAGGGGCCTAACTATCCTATACCTACCCCTCTGGGGCGGAGTGAGACTTGGAAACGTGAGAATTCAACTAAGTATATATGTCATACAATGGAATCAACAAATTTGAGTGTATGATTGCAATCAACTAATATATCATTATTACAAAGCTGATCATTAGTCAAACTTTGTGTAAATATAGCTAAAAAAAAACTAGTAGTATTAGGGAAGAAATATTTCATTGTATCATTTAAAAAGGATTTATATTGGCCAAATACAAACTTACTAGGGTAATGAATAACTACTGCAGGTTAAACAGCAGTCTTATAATTATGAGCAAGATAATGGCAAAACTCTGAGTGTAATAGATTTTGATCGTATATGAAGGCACTGTTGAGTTATAGTGTTTTTGGAAAATACATAGGAACCTAATCTTCTCTTTCCTTTATTCCAGCAATAAGCTCGGTATCAGCCATAAGGTGTTCATACAGGATATAGTGGCCTGTAGGTTCATTCTTGCTTAAAACAGTTGCAACTAACTGTTGTACTAAACTTTTGATACAGGGTGTTATACAGCAACTGAGAAATACAAAAGTTTTCCCTAGCATGGTGAACATTTGTATAACATTAACAGTGCATAAGACAGCTTGTGATATAAAGGGATAATTCAGTGAAAAGAACAGAATCTTTTGGAAAAGTTCACAATGTGTAGTTTTAAAATGTAAGCAGCTAGAAATAGGTAATTCAAAGTCACTTAAAATTTCATTGATCTGATAGGTAGACAATCTTGGCATCAGAGTATTTCATAAGTCAGTGTAGGTGGTTCAGGTATTGTGAAACAGCAGTCTGTATACTGTTGAAAGATTCACTCGGGCAGGCTCACTCAGGCAGGCAGGGGATCAATGGAAGACATCATGTTGCATCTAGGCTCACTCAGGCAGGCAGGGGATCACATGGAAGACATCATGTTGCATCTAGGAGATTTCTACTGAAAGCTTCTCGTGGTTTCCAGTCAGTTTAACAGTCCAGCTAATAGTTGTCCACTTCATTAGTAACATGTCATTAACTTAAGGGAGTTTTTCAGATGTCATTCTTTGCACAGTTCAAAGTATATGCAAAAATCTGATTATGTAGACAGAAGCACTATCAAAACATGAAACAATATCCTGCCATGACAATGCAACTGTAGGGGTCACTGCTCAGAAACTATACAATCCTTATACAATCCTGTCAACTTGCAATATCTTTTCTATACATGCTGAACAGTTCACATAACTTAGCTCATTACAAACAGACCTTCTTAAAAGGAAAATAGTTTAACAGGACAACTGTTTGTTTTTCTAGAACAGCTGTTTGTTTTTCTTTGCTTAAATCTGGAATACGTCTTTCTGACATAGGTATCAGGTCAGGAAGTGGTGGCTGATGGTTTAGGAGGAGTGGCAATCGTTGGACTGTGGTGGCTGGTGTAGTACTTCCGGTGCACCAAGTCTCCAATTTTGACAGCTTTTGGATGACCGGAGGCAGAGGCAAGGCTATCATTACCCTCCCCTCTTGATGATTGAGAAATCATCACCTGTACAGATAATAAGTAGCAGGGTGCAATTGATGAAGGGTATACTAGACAGAAGAAAATACTTGACCTAAGTGTTGACCCTTGCGAGAAGGTGGTCTACTCAGGTTGCCTTAGACTTCTTTGATGACCTGGAGTAGAATGCAGTCTCATGTTTGGATCTTGCCAAGCTCAATAGGTTGAGGATATGTGGACACTAGTGCTAAACAACAGAGAATGAAAAACAGTCAGAATAGCAGCAATAAAGAGATGGCCCCCTAGTAGGTTTGTGTGGGAACAATTTCAAACAGCTCAAAAACAAAAGAAAGTTAAAATGTTATAGCATTTCTTTCACAAACGTTAGAGCCATACAGAATGTAAATTCTCTGTTTATAAACAAAAGTGTTGCAAACAAGGCAGTGAGAATAATGTCAAACAATGAAATACATGAAAAATTTAGAACCATAAATCTCCATACAGTATGAAGTATGGCTGGCTCAAGTGTTGTAGCAGACTTCACATATTTGAATCAGGAAGTATGATTTCTGCAGGCTTACAGCAGCAGCAGACAGTCCCTGATCCAAGAAGAGTACTTCATAAAGGGACAGTTAATGCAGAATCTCTGACTATTGTGTCTGCAAAGGTATTTATGAAACATGAGTCAAACCATAAACATATGCTTGTACATCTAATAAGCAGACAGAAAGCATGGAACAGAAATTGCATAAAAGCAAAAAATGATTAGAGTTTAACAGTTTATCCGGTAAATAGAGTAGGTCTTAATAATTCTTCTTCCAATAATGCAGCCGTAGCTTGCACTGTTGGGAGACTAGTGTCACAGCATGCTTCAAAAGGATGCCAACTCAGAGTAAATAAGGTAAAAATAAAGCATAGAAGGCAGGACTGAATTGGTGTCTGCAAGGGTAATATGGAATAATAAATACATTACTATTCTAGCCCATTAAGAAAAGTATAGGAGAAAGAAGATACCAAATACATTTTCCTTATTCAAAACATTTCAACATAATTCTGCACCTTCTTCGACATCCTCTCACCAGCTTGACATGCAGTAAAACTCTGTAAATGTTCTGTCATGTAACTTTGCAATAACAGACACTTGTAAAAAGTGCATCCAATTAACACAAGAACAGCTAAAAAGCATTTACACATCTCTGGAACTTTCCATATCAAATTATCCTTTCTGTAACCATTCACATAATATACCCATAAAGGAATGGGAATTTGTCAAACATCCATTTTGCTTTCTTATGAATCGCCTTACAAATCAAAACATAACTGAAAATCTGTATTATGGTATCCCCCTCTGGTGGCTAAAATAAGGAGTAAAACAGTTCTCAAATTCAGAAAAAAAAATAATAAAGTTTAATGGCAAACTTTGAACCCAGCAACTTAGTATAATGATGCTGCATTCAGGTGAAGCGGGTAGTGCAGTGAGTGTAGGAGTAAAGAGAGTATGTATTGAGAAGTACATAACTGACCATGAGGGTGTGTGCAGACACCATCAGGATTGAGAAAGGAGCCTGCTAGTTTCCATTGCTTAAGTTGTTACTGAAGACTGTAAGGTAGAGGAAGAGTGTGGTGAAGGGGGGATACGGTGGGATGGGTCAGCAGGGGGAGTGGGTGTGTTAGGAGGAGGGTTGTGGGAAGGGGAGAGGGAGGAGGAGGTGTAGAAGGGGGAGCGGAAGGGGGGGAGAGGAAGGGGGCGGAAGGGGGGTAGAAGGGGGAGAGAAAGGAGGGGTGGAAGGGGGAGAGGAAGGAGGAGTGGAAGGGGAAGAGGAAGGAGGGGCAGAAGGGGAGAGGAAGGAGGGGTGGAAGGGGGAGAGAAAGGAGGGGTGGAAGGGGGAGAGAAAGGAGGGGTGGAATGGGAGAGTAAGGGGGTGGAAGGGGGGTGGAATGGAAAAGTTAGCTGTAAAAAAATGTTCAAATCATAATAGAATAATCAAGATTGTACTGCATTTTAAACTTTCCTCTGTCCTGTGAATCAGTGAGTTGTGAAACATAAAACAGTTAGGAGGCATAAAACTTGAGTAAGATAAGCAGGACATAATTTATGGGCAGACGAATCTGCTCATGGGAAAATAAAGTACAGTGAATCGCTGCACCAGCAAGTTCTGAAATCTCGACATACACGGTGATGCAAACGGAAGGGAAAGAAACTTTTAATTTCTCCTGTAGCAGAAGAAAATATAGCTGTTGTTAATCAAAAGAGATTTGAGACAGAAAGCAGTGAACAGTGAGAATTTATTATTCAGATTGTTTCCAATGAAAAAGAAATCCTTCATTTCACTAAAAGAAAAAATGTCAGAAAAAGGAAACGGACAGTCTACACAGTATCAGGCACTTTCCCAAAACAGTCATAATTAAATGTGACAAGATGTTAAACTACTCACTGATGTGTTTTAAGTAAAAGTAGAAAAGAAATGAAATCATTACCATGCTGCAAGCAGAGTGTAATCAAAGATATTGCAGCAGGTAACCACTATTTAGAGTTAAGTCAGGAGAGACTATTTAAAATAAAATGTTAGCAGAAAAAGTAAGAACTAGTTCATATGGATAGCTTTTAAGCTTTGAGCAGCTTTGTGTTGAAAAAAAAGTTGATTACTCAAATTCAGCTGCTGCATATAATGGACAATTCATTTGTATTTGGGATAACTACTATTCTTCAATCTAATAGTTTAAGCATGGTTCTCCACAACATTACAGTTGAGCAGAGTAACCATAGGGTCCTTATAATCCGCTCTGTTACAGACCACACCTAGTTACAAAGAACAGCATGGGTCAGGGAACAATTTCTGCACAGGGGAATTATTACGGCGGACATGTCTATGAAAGGACTGTGGATTTCGGCAGCATTCTGAAGCAAAATGACCTAGCCCATGGCAGCGCCAACACTTAATATGTGCGCAACAATTTAGGCTGGCAAAGTCTGATCGCCGCAAGACATTGGGAGCCTGGTCTATTTTGTCAAGGGTAGTCATAGCATTAATTTGTGACTGACCTAGATTAGCATTGCCCGAAGGGATAGGGAATAACAGAGGGCTCACTGGTTCAGAGGGTTGATTAAGGGTTACTGATTTGGGGACTTGAAGGGCGGGTCTGGAGCAGGGATTCTGGTCCGGGGATGGAAGGGATAGCTGTGTCAAAAGTGATAGGATGTGAAGGGGGTATATAACCAACAGCAATGACACAGGTTAAAAGGTCGTTGGAGAACCCCGACTCGTAAGGAGGCGGAGCCCCTTCACATGGTGATGGAGCTGTAGGTGGATGCGCCTGGTTTTGGGAAGTGCACAGAGATTTTGGATTACTTTCTTGCGCCTCAATAAGAATACATTTATCCATCACATTAAGGTGTTTATCAAAAGGGAAAAACTTTAGAATAGTTTCTGGGGGCATGGCCATGGTCAGAAAAGTGTATGGCACAAAGAGTGGCACAAATGATGTTATGTAATTATGTGCTGAACTATATTATAGTGGGAAAGGAGTCTAACAGAGTAAAAGAAATACAACAAGACTGGTACTATATCTAAATCTGCATTACAAATTGATTCAAAAAATAAATGAAGTGAATTATATACTTACCTGTCTTCAGAACTGTCAATTCTCCAAGGATACTTCGCAAAAGAAGGCTATTCAGATACCCCACATCTACCCAAGGAGACCTGTGAATACGTCTAAGTAAAAAGAAAGGGTTGCCAACGGCAATTCATAAAGGTACTATTCTAGCTGAACCGGACAAGAAACTTCAATATATAAAGGTACTATTTTAGCTGAACCAAACAAGAAACTTCAATATATACACATATACGTAACAGTCAAGGTACTGAGCAAACCTCGTGGTCCAAACCTGGTTTATTAATTAATGCGTCCACTAATTATAACTTTTTTTTTCAGGAGCCATTACAGGACACTTAAGACAAGGTCGCTCAAGAATACCATTATCACTCATAATTTTATCACCCTTTGGATCATAGAAACTCAATTGGATCAACCTCTGGATCCTAAGAACTCAATTGGATCAACCTATGGATCCTAAAAACTCAATTGGATCAACCTCTGGATCCTAAGAACTCAGTTGGATCAACCTATGGATCCTACACAGTTGGTCACTTCAAAAACCTCTAACAAAAAAAAAAACGTAATCGTCAGCTAAAATTAGGGTCGGAACAGTTCTCTGTAAAAGAGGGACAAGTGGACCCTAAGAGAAACCCACAGCTCTGTACAAGGACAGTAAGCTCCCTGAACTGGTATGCAAAGGGACGTAAATCCGCCACACTCCTCTGTTTATTTTTCAGAGGGAAACCGGAATTACCTGGGACTGTGAGTAGCAGCCTAAACCCTCCTCTGCAGATAGCACCAGGAGCTTACTGGAGACTGCAACACTCCACTTATTTTGGGTGGGAACCAGTCTCAAAAATCTTTCTGTACAAAGTTTAGAACCCTAAAAAAGTCCTTGGTAGAGGTTAAGAGGCGCTCCGCACTCCCTCTATTTTTTTAGTGGAAACAGCAGCAGTATGCGTTCAACACTCCCTGTTTGAGGGGAAACAGCAGCCAACACAGACTTCAAGAGTCTGGAACCTCTACAAAGGGTGGGGTCAGTCTCCAGTGATTGGAAACTGGCTAACAACAAAAATAAAAGTAATGCAGATTTAAGCCAGGAACGGAAGTCTAGTTATAAATCGAAAAGCAAGGGTAGGTAGAAGTGAGCAAACCAGCGATAAGAAATGCAACCCAGCAGAAGTTGGTAATTGGGGAAGCAGCCGGGAAAGGCTGAGTGGGTTAGAAAATGCTGCCATTATGGAGGAGGCAGTCGGAGAATAAGAGACAGGGAAACATAAATCTCATGGGCGTTGAGTGAGAGGTACTCACATGAGTCCTGTTAATTTATTAGGTCTGCCATCTCCATTTGGGCAGCGGAGCCATGGCCCTTTTACTACCCTGGAAGGAACTGCATATCCCCTCTAAATAGTTAAGTATCCCTACCTTGTATCTGCTCATGACAGTTTTACACAGAGCAGCAGCAGGCTCCTTAATTAGAAAGAAACCCAGTATTCAGTAGATACAGTAATATAAACTGGGCACTGACAAGCTCCATAATCAGAAGGACTCACTTGGATATAAGAAGATAGTTTATTACAGTCTCACCAATAGCAGTACAGGCAAATCAGGCATTCATATGGTGGAACAGCCCTCTGGAATCTTCTGAAATCTTCTGATCTAATACCCTTCAGACTGGCCTTTTTATACTATTTTGGCCCTATTGATTCCAATGGACCCTAGCTTTGTCACCAGGGCTCTTGGCTCTTATCAGTTGACAAGGATGACTTCATCATATTCTCAAACTCTAAGTATAAACAAGATATGCTGAGAGCGCATCTTGTGAGATAACTTCACAGGTCATTTTGCTCTCTTGAGCTGCCCCCTCCCTCTACTTGCATCTGACCCTCTACTATCTCTCATTTTAATCAAAACATCTTAGCTCATGACTTCTTGCAGGTGCCAGTCCCAGAGCAAATGCCCCCCTCCCTTGTCAGCTCTCTGGGAACTGATTTCAGCTTGTGCTGCAGTAAAATATATTTTGTATCAGAGATGATTTTGATTTTTAAGAGGCCCAGCTCGTTAGCCTGAGCCATTGGCCTGTAGTTTACTGAGAATAAGGGCGAGCATATTTCTACATTCCCCTCTTGCCGGACCTCCAAAGGGCCGGCACACATGACTATTAGTGGGTGTGGCCGTCCTTTCCAGAGGGCTCTTAGAGTCCTGAGGGGGGGATGTATATATCTGAGGTGAAAGGGGTACTCTGGCACAATAAGGGACGAGGCCATAGCAAGAGTCAGCATGTGAATACATAATTATATGCTGGATGAAATGCAGCATTGGGATTCCCCGTTTACCATAACCAACCCAAGGGGCCTAACTATCCTACAACTACCCCTCTAGGGCGGAGCGAGACTTGGAAACATGAGAAGTCAATTAAGTCTATGAGTCATACAATGGAATCAATAAGGTTGAGTGCATATGATTGCAATCAACTAATATATCATGATTACAAAGCTGATCATTAGTCAAACTTTGTATAAATATAGCCAAACCTGGTATCAATAGGGCACAAATATTTCATTTTAGCATTTAAAAAGGGTTAATATTGGCCAAATAATGAATAACTACTGCAAACTCAAGAGCATTATAATTATGATTGTTGCACTGTTTAACTTGCAGTAGTTTTATAATTATGAGCAAGATAATGGCAAAACTTTGAGTGTAATAGATCTAGATTGTATATGAGGGCACTGTTGAGTTATAGTGTTTTTGGAAAATACATAGGAACATAATCTTTTTCCTTTGTACAAAAAACGAAGCAAATCAATTCATTTCTCTCTTGATGATTAAGAAATCATCAATAGTAGAGAACAGTCTGCTTAGTTACTATTTGAGATCCAATGATGAAAGGTACAACAGTTTAAAAATGGAAAGAAAACAATCTAAACCTGTCTATACAAATTAGCAAAATGTAACAAACTAAAAAGAAACGTATAATAGTTCAATTAAACAGCATAAACAGAATAAATATCTTCCTTAATAAAAGAGGTGTACTTGCGTTACAGGCAATAAAAGTAAAATAGATAAAATAAATAGCAGTGGTCCTACATAAAATTTATGGTGGAAATGTAGTTTGTCTTGTACTGAGAGTAGTAACAAGGAGGCTTAAGACAAACCTCTGCACATAGGGAATAATGCACCAGACAACAGCATCAACACCTGATTTAGTAGCCAATTTTGTTGGCTAAGGCAAAAAGGTCTTGTAATGCCTTTATAACAGAATCATCAGTGTCAATATTATTGGGAACGTAAATACAACAATGATTTCTGGCTTTAAATTGATCAAGTACCCCTCTTGACACTCCTATAGCATCTATAGTGACAATAGAGGTACTGATTTTTAGATGTGTACTCTGTTCAATTTTAATGCGTCCACATCCCTGGAAAATTTCAAAGTTATCATACACGGACCTATTAGATACAGTAGTCCATGTATCAAATAAAGGGTAACACAAGATTTTAAATCTAGTTAAAAGGGTCCCGGTTAGGATCATCATTCATTCCAGGATCTCAATCTAGGGGGTGAGTGGGAGAGGCACCGTTCAGAGGCTCAGTAGAGTGAGCATCAGCCATTTGATAGCCAGGCAGGTGTAATGCCAGAAGTATGAAATGTAAAGTCAAAAGGAAAAACAAAACAAATGATGATTTGTATTGTCAGGAATAATAGAATTAAATAGAATTAAAAGGGCAAGTAATGATTAGATACAGGGTTTCAATTAAAACAGAGTAAGTCTACTGTTGGGGTACCTAGGGTGGATTTTTGTGATTGAGGCCCAAGATAGGGGTTGGGGGGTGTCGGCCTGAGTCATGCAGTGGGAAATACCTCCCTAAGTCAGGAGGATTAAACAGGGAAAATATAGGAGCCAAGTAACAGTAAGGAAAATAGAGAAGGTAGGCAAGAGTATAATAACAAGAAATTCAATAGCAGTCTAACATTAGACTAGGTAACATTAATGAGTATACTGAAGAAACCTGTGAATCTTTTCAAATGTATAATAGATTAGTCCTTGAACCAAAATTAGGAATAATATAAGTATAATAAGTCCCAACACAGTTTTTTTGAGTACAGAGTACAGTGTCCTCTTGTGGGTAGTTTGACTTGCGTCACACGGTTCCACTGGAAAGATGGCAAGTGCAGCAGTGGGCTCGCTTTGATTGGCAATGTTCCGTGCAGGTAAGGTGATTTCTTCCTGTAAGGTAATGTCTGTAGTTGTCAGATGCTCGGTCATGGGAGTGAGAAATCTTGGAAAATGTTCTTTTAGTCCATCAACTTGAAGTGGTGGTGGAGGCTGCAGAACCAGTGGTAACTGCTGAGCTGGTGGGGATGGCTGGTTTATTTGTGGTGATGGATCTGGAAGCATCAGTGGATTTGAAAAGGTCAGGATTAGGAGGTTTATAGCTGCGGATATCTTTCAGGTAGACCCAGGATGTGTGGTCCTTTAACTTGACTAATTTGGATGGGTCCTACGTAAATAGGGGTGTAGTACTTCCAGTGAACCAAATCTCCAACTCTGAGAGCTTTTGGATGACCGGTGACGGGGGCAGGGCTATCATTAACCTCCCCTCTTCTGAAGGAGATTGCCTGTGAAATCAAAGACAGAAAAGTAATGATATTTGGTAACACATCCTAATATACAGAATATTGGTCAGGCAAGTGGTTATCAGGATGGGCTTTAAGAAGGCGTATATTGCGGCCTATATAGATCTAAAAAGGAGACAGCATAAAAAAAACAGATGGGGTTGCCTAAAGAGCTAACAAGGCAAGTGACAGAGCATTGAGCCAATTGTTAATTCAATTTACCATAAGTTTTATTAATTTAGTTTTTAAAAGTCCATTGCAGTGCTCAACTACACCATTGCTAGTAGGTTTGTAAATACAAACAGTGTGGTGTGAAATACTCAGTGCAGGAATAAAAGAACTGAGGAACCCATTAAAAAATTAAAACTATGGGCTATAGTAATTCTGCAGGGAATACCAAATATGGGAACAATCTTTCTGATGCAAGGAAAAGCTTCTATTCATTTTTTTTTAATTTGATTAGAAAGCATCCACGCAGACAAGCAGGTATCCTTTATACCTTTGACAGGTATCTGCATATCTGTAAAATCAGTATAGGCCTGGCCCTTGGACAATGGGCAAGTGAGCAGCAGGTATGCAGCAGATGATATACTGATCTGGAATGACATCAGACAGAGAACCTTTGTCTTGTGTTATTCAAATATGTTGTCAGTAATGCTTATATACTGCCTAATAAAATAGAAAAGCAAAAGAAGTCAATCCTGGTCTCCCAACATTATGACCAGAAAAAATTATAGAATTAGGGAAGTACAGTATTGGGTAAATTCTAAGGGATACCCCATCTAGTGAAATACCTGATCTAGGAAGGGTATTTATTTATATGGAAATAAACAGTTTGTGCAAAGACTCCAACTATTGTGTGTTCAAAGAAATGTGAGCTGTTTGAGAGCATATACAGAGAAATAGAAACACAAAAAAGAAAATATAGGTATGAAAGAACAAAACAGTGCTTGTAAACAGACAGAAAGCATTGTAATTCAAAAAGAATGTAGGTGGCACATTATTTATAGAATAGAAGACATCACATCATGCTTCAAAAGGAGGCAAACATCAGAATAAATAGAGCACAGAGGATACCAGATACATTACCCCATTCAAACTTGTACAACAAACCTCTTCACCGTTTACGACATTCTCTCTCACCCTCTCGACTTGCGATATTCTTTCTAAAGTTTCTGTTATGTGGCTTTCTAACAATATGCACTTATACATCGAAATGGCACATAAACAGCTAAACCATTTTACTATGCAAACATCCCTGAAACCTGTCATAATGAAATACCATTTCCGTAAAATCTTTCATAATTACCCCAAAATGAATGGGATTCTCACATACATTAACTTTCTTCCGCAAGTTAAAACTATACTGGATATCTGTATCATTGTAGCCCCCTCTAGTGGCTAAAAGAAGAAAGACAGTTTTAAAAGTCAGAAAAAAAAGGTTGAATTTGAACAAGTGATCTCTTATGTAATTAAAGAGAATGTAACTAAATTTAATTATAGAGATTACAATTATACAAGAGGGCAGAAAAACAAGGGTAGGCAAGTAAAGTGGGTAATTGAGTGAGTGTAGGAGTAAAGCAGCCTACTAATTTCCATTGCTTAAGTTGTTACTGAAGACTGTATAGTAGAAGCAAAATCTGGTGAAGGAGGGGTAAGGTGGGATGGGTCAGCATGGGGGGTGGGTGTGTTAGGAGGAGTGGTTGCGGGAAGGGGGGAGGGAGGAAGAGGGGTTGAAGGGGGAGGGGGGTTGAGGAAGGGGGTAGGAGGGGGTTAGTAAGGAGGGGCAGAGGGGGTAGGGAGGGGGAGAGAAAGGAGGGATGGAGGGGGGAGAGGAAGGAGGGGTAGAAGGGGGAGAAAAAGGAGGGGTGGATGGGGGAGAGGAAGGGTTGGAACGGGGTGCGGATGGGCTAGAGGAAGGAGGGGTGGGGGGGCTGAAAAGGGTGTGGGGGGTGGATTTAAAATGTCAGCTGTAAAAAAATGTTCAAATCAGAATAGGATAAACAAGACTGTACTGCACCTTAAAGTCTTCCTCTGTCCTGTGAATCAACGGGCTGTGAAACAGAAAACAGTTAGGAAGCATAAAAATTAGCAGGACGAATCTGCACTTACTAACAAAAAGACAGGTCATAAATCTTTACACACACAGTGACGTTGGAGAGCAAACGGAAGGGAAAGAATTTCCTTTAAGTTCTCTGGTAGCAGAAAATACAGCTATAAATCAAAAGAGGTTTGGACAGAAAGCAGGGGACGGTGAGCATTTTTCAAAGTAAATAATTTAATGTGTCAAGATGTTAAACTGCTCACAGATATGTTTTAAGTAAAAAGTAGGAAAGATACGTAGGAGGGAAAAAAAACAGAGTCAGGTTTATATCGAGCTGCAGTAGAAAGCAAATCCATAGATTTTTCCTAGTAGCTCAGCTAAATCATTACTGTGCCTTGTTAACGGTGTTTGCTTATTTTTAAAGGATTAAAGGAATCAGTACTGTGCTATAGAGAATAATGTTAAACAAGACAGAAAGTGAGAGATGGGATGAAAAGCATTAATCATTTCGAAAGCAAACATAGTGTTATAGACAAGTAAAAGAATGACATCACAGTTTAATTAAAAGTTGCATTTCAAAACAAACAGTAATAAATGTGGTGACAACAAATAGAAAGTTATAAGTTATAGTATGCTATCAGAATTAAACATGAGAAAAAAGAAAACAGAGACGTAGCTGCTTGAATTCTAGGCAACCAGCCAGGTCTGTAGAAAAAGAGATATAGCTTGCTGTTATGATAAATCAGAGCAGGGACACAAGACCAATCCTGTTCATTGTAAAAAGAATAACTTGCACAATTTAATTGCAAATTTAGCTAAAAACAAATCTATTACAGGGGATTCAGGAGTTGAAGAGCCTGATGAACTGGGACCATTTTATTCCTAAGTCATGAGACATGGGCATGTTAGTATAAGATGTTTAAAAAAAACATACATAGTTAATACAATAATACAAAACAGTTTAGGACGTAACCACTATTTAGAATTAAGTCATAAGAGTCTACTAAATAAAATAGCACAAGAAGTAAGAATTAACTAAACATACTCAGGATAACTTCTAATCTTTAATCCAATAGCTTAAGCATTTTTCCTCACAATAGTACAGAAAATACCCAAACCATTAGAGCAAAGTGATTATAGGGTCCAAATAATCTGCTTAGGTACGGCCACGCCTAGTTACTGAGAACTGCGTTGGTCCGGGTTCCACAAGGGGAACGATTTCTGGACAAGGGGATTATTACGCCGGGCATGCATATGAAAGGACTATGAATTTCTTCGACGGGTGGCAGCAAGATGACCTAGGTGATGGCAACGGAAACACGTAATATGTGCGTGCTGATGTGGGCTAGCAACTTCAGGTTGCTGCAAGACATTGGGAGCCTGATCTATTTTGTCAAGGGCAGTCATAGTGTCAATTTGTGACTGACATGGATAAGCATTGCCTGAAGGGATAGGGAGTGACAGGGGGTTTATTAATTTAGAGGGCTGTTTAAGGGTTACAGACTTTGGCACTGAAGGGTGAGTCTGGAGCAGAGAGCCTGGTCCAGAGATAGAAGGGAGAGCAGTAGTAGGTACACTTGACAGGGGTACAGGTTGATGGATTACAGGGGTAGCAGGCCCTGAGACCTCTGTAGATCTGTCAATAGTGATGGGATGTGAAGGAGGAGTGGGGAGTGGATTTGTGAGGTTCAGGAGGTGTAGTGGCAAAGATGTATAACCCAAGACAACGCTACAGGTTAAAGGTTCGTTGGAGAACCCCGACTCATATGGAGGCGGAGCTGTAGGTGCGGCTGCATCCACAGAAGGATGTGCTGGGTCTTGGGAAGTGTGCAGAGATGTGGGATTACCTTCCTGTGCCCCAATAAGGATAAATTTATCTAGCGCATTAAGGTGTTTATCAAAAGGGAAGAACTTTAGAACAGTCTCTAGGGGTGTGGCCATGGTCAGAAAAGTAGATGGCACAAAGGGTGGTACAAACGGTGCGGTGGAATTATGTGCTTAACTTTATTGCAGTGTGAAAGGGATTTAATAGACTAACTATCACTAAAGGAAAATGCAACAAAGCTGGCACTATGGCTAAATCTGCATGAAAAATTAATCCAAAAAATTAGAGTGAATTATATACTTACCTGTCTTCAAAACTCTCCACTCCTCCAAGGCGTACGTCACACACTGCAATCGCGGGTGGGCTTACAAAGGAAGCTAATTAGATACCCCACGTTTACCCAGACAACCCATGAATGCATCTGAGTAAGAAGAGTGGTTTGCTCACGATAATTCACGGAGCCAATATAACTTCAACTTGGTACAACTTTGGCTTACCTGGACAAATTACAATAATATCACAATATCTATACCTAGTAGTTAAGGGACTGAGCAAACCCCGCAGTCTAAACCTGAGTTATTAATTAATGCGTCCATTAACTGTAACCTTTCGCAGCAGGATCCATCACAAGATACTTAAGACAGGGCTCCCCAATAGTGCCCTTACTACACACAGTTTGGTCAACCTTTAGACCACCTAAAAACTCAATTTGATAACTCAATTTGATCAACCTTTTGATCATAAAAAACTCAATTTGATCACTTCAAAACCCAGGACAGGTAACAGCAAAAACAAATGAGAGGTAATTTAAGTCTAAATTTGGAAATAAAAAAAATTAATCTGGGGGACAATTTGGAGAGTACCCCGTATAGAGGCACCTAGTCAATCAATTCTATATGTTCACAAAGGGCTGGGACAGTAGGTTCTCAGACTCGTTACAAAAGGAAGGGACAGTTTCCACTGATGGGACACTGTCTAATAAAAATACAAATTTTTAATGCAGAAAAAGGTAGTGCTTGTAATCAAAAAGTGAATGCTAGGCTGAAGTTGAAACAAATATGGGTGTTCCCCAATGTTTTCATAAGTGTGCAGGGGCATTCTCGTGTATGGCAGAGCAGAAAACTCAGCAAAAAGTACTTTTAAAATCAGCGTGTCTATTCTGCTTCAGCAAGTGTCCTTGTACAAGACAAGCAGGGCTGAATCAGTAAACAATGTAAGGTTGAAAGCCGTCCCAGAAGGGCGACCTTGAATACTTCAGTTAGAGTGCTCGTTAGAAATAAAGGAGAAAGTTTAAGAAAAAATGTTTTTATTTAATGTGCCGTTCAGTGCCCAGTTTTAAAGATGGCCAGGTTTAAAGGTGCCAAAATTAAAGTTGTCAGACCCATAAATTTAGTGGACCCCAGAGGAGGAGGAGGTGTGTGCATCCGTCTGCCGAGAGAGAGGACCCTAACAGAAACCCACTGCTTTCTACAAGGACAGTAAGTTCCCTAAGCTAATAGGCAAAGAGACGCACATCATTGGAGGTGGGAAGCAGTGTCAAAAATCTTTCTGTACAATGCCGAGAACACTAAAAAAATACCTTGGTAGAGATTAGAAAGGTGCTTCATACTCCCTTTATTATTGTAGGGGAAAGAGCAGCAGCCAACACAGACTGTAGTAAGTCCGGAACCTCTACAAAGTTTGGGGTCAGTCTCCAGTAATTGGAACTGGCTAAAAGTAATGCATGACCCAGCTGAAGGTGGTAATTGGGGGAAGCAGCCGGTGGGGGGGGGGGGGGGGGGGGGGGGGCTGTTTGTGTATCAGAAATTGCTGCCGAAGGAGGCAGACTGAAAATCTAGAGATAGAGAAACATAAATCTCATGTGCATGAAGTGGGAGATCCACTAGCATCAGTCCGCACCGGGAGAATATGTTAATAAGACAGTTGTACCAGTCCCGAGAGATGAAACTGGAGTTTAAAGGTGTGAAAATATAAGATACTGAGTTAGTTAGGCAGATTTATGAATAATGAAGCTGATAGGGATAGCAAACAAGGGTTAACAGAATAGATTGGTAATGACTGATTTACATATACCGAGTCAGCATGGGGCATGAGAAAAAAAACCGGAAGAAAAATTGCTTTTAAAATTTAGTATGTCAATTGAACTGCAGCCATTCTCTGCAGCCGCAGGGCTAAATTGATAAGCAAGCTAAATTTGGCACGGCTCCCAGCAGCACAACCTTGAGACACTGTGTTTCACAGTGCTTGTTAGGGAGAACTTTAAAAGTGAAAGAAAAAAATGCTTGAAATTTACAGTTTTGTGGCCAAGGTTAATCAAATTGAAACACTAAGAGAAATGTTTTAAAGTAATCTGTGCCCAATGTTAGTTAAATTTAGAGAGACAGATCCTAATTCTCAGAGGGAGATATCCGCATCCGTCTGCTACCAAAAAATGTTAATTTATTAGGTCTGCCATCTCCATTTGGGCAGCGGAGCCATGGCCCTTTTACTACCCTGGAAGGAACTGCATATCCCCTCTAAATAATTATCCCTACCTTATATCTGCTCATGACAGTTTTACACAGAGCAGCAGCAGGCTCCTTAATTAGAAAGAAACCCAGTATTCAGTAGATATAATAATATAAACTGGGCACTGATAAGCTCCATAATCAGAAGGACTCACTTGGATATAAGAAGATAGTTTATTACAATCTCACCAATAGCAGTACAGGCAAATCATGCATTCATATGGTGGAACAGCTCTTCACGACATGACTACAGCCTTCTGGAGTCTTCTGAAGTCTTCTGATCTAATACCCTTCAGACTGGCCTTTTTATACTATTTTGGCCCTGTTGATTCCAGTGGACCCTAGCTTTGTCACCAGGGCTCTTGGCCCTTGGCCCTTATCAGTTGACAAGGATGACTTCATCATATTCTCAAACTCTAAGTATAAACAAGATATGCTGAGAGCGCATCTTGTGAGATGACTTCACAGGTCATTTTGCTCTCTTGCATCTGACCCTCTACTATCTCTCATTTTAATCAAAACATCTTAGCTCTTGACTTCTTGCAGGTGCCAGTCCCAGAGCAAATTCCCCCTCTCTTGCCAGCTCTCTGGGAACTGATTTCAGCTTGTGCTGCAGTAAAATATATTTTGTATCAGAGATGATTTTGATTTTTAAGAGGCCCAGCTCGTTAGCCTGAGCCATTGGCCTGTAGTTTACTGAGAGCAAGGGCTAGCATATTTCTACAGTCCGCACCTTGAGAATATGCAGATAAAGTAGTGGTACCAACCTAAAAGAATAGGCTGGAGTTTAAAGTTGGAAAAATATAGTGGAGAGAGTTAGATAGATAGAAATATGAGCAATAAAGTTGACAGAGACAGCAAACGAGAGTATGTTAAAAGGGGATAGCGTTGTGGTGAATGATTTACTTATACCAACTCAGCATAGGGCAGCAATAAAAAAACAAAGCAAAAATTATGTTTAAAGTTTAGTGTGTCAATGCAGCTGTAGCCCGTCTCTGTGTAGGGAAGATGCAGGGCTGAATCTTTAAACAATGTAAGGTTGGCAACTTTCCCAGAAGGACGACCTTGAACACTTCAGTTACAGTGGTCGTCAGAAATGATGGGGAAAGAGAAAGAAAAATGTTTTAAAGTGCAGTTCTGTGCCCAATGTTAATCAAATTGAGAGGGAAAAAAAACGGATTAAAAGGTGGCAGACCCATTAATTTAGTGACCGTCAGAGGCGGTGCTAACCGAATCCTCTGCTACCATAATGTTTATAATGGGTCCTGCCAAAACAGCCTGGGCAGTGAAAGCCAAGGGCTTTCTACTATCCTGAAAAGGATTGCATGTTCCCTCTAAATACTTAATTACCCTGACCTTGTATCTGCTCGTGACCGCTTTACACAGTCTGGGCAGTAGCAAGCTCCACAATTAGAAAGAAACCCAGTATGCAATAGATATAGTAAGATAGTTTATTAGCATCAGCATCTTACCCAAAAGTTGTACAGGCAAATCAGGCAGTCTCATGGTGGAACAGCATTTCACGACACGTCCACTTTCTCTAGCCTTCTGGAGTCTTCTCCAGCCTTCTGCACCCCTCTGCCTTCTGTAGCCTTCTGATCTAATACCCTCTAGGCTGCCCTTTTTATACCATTTTTGCCCTATTCATTCCAATGGACCCTAGCTTTCTCACCAGAGCTCTTGGCTCATCAGTTAAGAATGACTTCACATGTTCCCAAACTCTTAAGTATAAACAAAATATGTTCAGGACAGCATCTGTGAAGAAATGACTTCACAGATCATTTTGCCTCCTCAGCTCCCCCTCCCTCTACTTGCACCTGACCCACTACTAACTTGCATTAGCCAAAACATCTTCGCTCATGACTTCTCGCAGCTGCCAGTCCCAGCATTGTTGACAGGAGCAAAGTCTCCCTCCTTTGTCAGCTCTCTGGGAACTCACTTCAGCTTGTGCTGCAGTGAAATGTATTTTGTATCAGAGATGATTTTTGATTTTAAGAGGCCTAGCTCTTAGCCTGAGCCATTGGCCTGTATTTCACTGAGAGCAAGTGACAGTATAGTTCTACGGTGGCTGGAGGGGAGGGGGGCAGGGGACAGAGGACAATCGCTGGATGGCTGGAGGGGGGCAGGGGACAGAGCAGAATTGATGGAGAGCTTAGAGAATCTTCTGTATTTTAATGGGTGAAGTGACTCCCCCCCCACATTCCAAGATGAGATTTTGAAAGGACTCATTCAAAGCTTGATAGCATATAGCTCAGTGAATTGAGTGACATTGACCTTAAATGGGACAGTCCCCAGCCCCAAACTGCCCCACTCATTTGATAGAATATAGTCTCCTCGACTCCGGAGGCTCCACCCAGGAAAAAAAAAACAACAAACAAAAAAACACACTTCCCACACGCACACATCTGAATCTCCAACCATACTCCCCCCCCCCAATACCCAACCCTGAATAACTACAAACTACCTCCTAGGTGTCAAAATAGTGGGAACCACAGCCTCCCCAACTCAACATGCAGGTATATTAGTTAGGGAACATTCACCTCCTTAAAGGTTTTATGTACCCCCCTCTCCTCACACCATCTCTCCAAGAGGGCCGGGCCGTACAAAAAAAGAGTACTACTTGCCAAACCGGCAGTATAAGCCGAGAGGCCCCATTGGAGAGACCAACCACTGCCAATGCCCAACAGCCCCAGGTTGCACTAACAACAATAACCCACCTCATTTAGAGAACATAAAAACAATAATCAAAGTCAAGAAGCTGGCCAAGCCTAACGAAAATAATATATAAGTTATGTTCATAACATACAGGCCCAACAAGAGCCAATAAGGTCATGCAATCAGCTTGGAAAAAAAAACAACTGCGAAAGAGGGGTGCATCAGGGAGCCCCTAGAATAATAACCCCTCTCCCCAATCTACACCAACAGCTAGTAGGAGCCCCCCCCCCCACACCACTCCTCCCCCCCACTGAAGAAATATCTTTAAAGGGTCCATCACACCTCAAAAGGATGATAATATGAGGCCCATCATCCCATGTATCTGGCCCTAACGGATCCCTCGTTACCAAGTATCAACAGTAATTTTTTTTTTTTTTGTTACATTTGTACCCCGCGCTTTCCCACTCATGGCAGGCTCAATGCGGCTTAGAAGATATGGTTTCTAGGCCTCTGAATCTACAGGATACACAGTCCTTAAGGTACACAGGAATCCACTGTTCAGGGATCTCAATCACAATGAAGGTCTGTTATGTCCTTCCCCTTATTGTTCCAACAAAGTCAGCATTCAATAACACCAATTCTGGATTACACACCACAAGGGGACATAGAAGACAGCCCTGTTGCAAATTGGGAGGCTTCTGCTGCAGAATCAAAAACATGTGTAGCTCCATTGTGAAAAACCTTCAGCTGTGCCAGGTATTCCAAGTTAAATTGGATGTGGAATTTTACCAAGTTCGTACAAATGGGAGCAAATGTTTTCCTTAAGGAGGAAACCTGCCGAATAATCCTGAATGATCTCCATATTTCAGCTGTTTTCCTCCACTTATCGCTCGTAGAATCTCAACTTTATGCACATAGTTAAGTAAGCAGAATATGACAACTCTAGGCCGGCTTGACGATTCTCGCCATTGTCTCATCCGATGTGCTCGTTCGATAAGCAGGGGAGCTGAGGTCCGTGATGAAGAGAATGTATCAGCCAGCCATGTTTCCAAAAAAACTTGAAGGTCAGCCTCAGGGAGAGTCTCCGGCAGGCCAATCAACAGAAGGTTATTCCGCCGAGAGCGGTTCTCCAGTTTATCCAATTTAGCTTTAAGGCTCAGGTACTGTGTGTCCAACTGTGGCTGGTGGCCCTTCAGCGCCCTCACTGAGTCCTCTGTGGCACTCACTCATTGTTGCAGCAATTGAACGTCTTTGGTGATAGAAGCAAAACTAGATTCCATATTATCCAGCTTATCCATAATACGTTGAAATTGTCGTTCCATCAAGGATTCCATAGCTGCCCTCACTTCGGACACTATCTCCGCAGCCCACGCGGAGCTTGGCGTGGGAGGCGGAGGCGCGCTGTAATCTGCCATTTTCTAGTCTGACGCATGGCCTTTCTCCCGGTCTTTTTTTGCATTTCTTTACGCCATTCCTATATCAAAATGCAGTGAGATTGTCACGGAGGGGAAGATAGTACTGCCCTGGATCAGAAACAGCAGATAGCAGGTACTAAGCAGATCAGCAGAGGCACTTTAGAGCGGAGAAGGCTGGAGCTCCCAAACCTCCACTCTTCCATCGTCCAACTGGAAGTCACGCACTTGCCTCTTTAAAAGGTGCAAGCCGTGGCGATACCATGGTTGATGCCTAGTTGAAGAGAAGCAGGAAAAAACGTTTAGGTGCAATAACATCAATAGCATTACACAGGGTCATATCCCAACATTGTACCTGTTCCTCCAGACATTGAAGCTAGGACAGGAAGAGAAGAAAGGTCCAATTTATGGAGCTGCCTAGTTAAGTAGCTAGACATTGAAGTATGAAATTCAAAAGACATTAAAAATGATCAGACCAACATATGGGGAGAACATTAAATGTTTCCAAATATGTGGTTGACAAATAACTAGATCTAGGGTATGACCCGCAGTGTGAGTGGGGCTGCAGACATATTGAAAGAGATCTAAATCTGCTAGAAATGTAAGAAAATGTGAGGCTCTCAGATCAATGGGGATATCAACATGCAAGTTAAAATCATCATTATAAGCAAGGCAGGGAATCTAATAACTGCATGTGTGATAGATTGAAACGTTCCTATTCATAAGCACAAAGGAAAGGTGGACAATAGAAAATCAATACATGCAAAATAGGTCTTGTATTCAACTCAACAATCTGGAGTTCCGGATAAGAAAAGGCATATGCAGTTATTTCTTTTACAGTGATTCTATTTGAATAGATGATAGCAAGTCCTCCCCTCCCCCTCCTTAGTTAGTGGGAGAAGAAAGCCGGTTCCTCGCTGGGCCAGGGCCAGGCTTCTGTCAGGCATAATACATCAAAATGAGATGAGTAGATGAGGTTGAATAATAAAGTTCTTTTTGACTTCAAGGAACAGCAGTTCAGTAGACCACAAGAAACTGGCATAGCAGACCCAGTGGAGAAACCACTAACAGAACTAGAACATTGCAACAAGTTGCTTACCTTTTAAGTATAGAGGGGAGCAGGGAAGCTGGAGGGGTAATGGCCCCATTGAACTGACACAGACCGGATTGGATCCATTGAAGCAGGATGGAAGTATGGGCAAAAAATATCCCAATTTCAGAAAATGAAAATAACAGTTAAAAAAAAAAAGATAAAAGCTTACCAAAGTCAAAATTAGATATCCTGTGGGGAGAATAAACTTGCCCCAATGAGTTCACCCAAGGAGCAGAACCTGTGTGTTCACTCCACCGCAGTGCAGAGCATCACTGCTAATTAAAATTAATAGTCACTTTTGGCACGGTACTATGATGTGTGTGTGGCGTTATGTATTATCATACTGGCACATCTCAAAGCCGGGAAACAGCTAACAGTGTTTTGGTGCAGTACTATGATGTGCGCGGTCATATGATGTCGTGCTGGCAGTGTCTCAAAGCAGGGAACAGCTAACAATGCTAGAAAACAGCACAAACAGAACACCAATTAAGATACTATAAAGCAGCACTCATACAGCAGTAGAAAAACATTTTCTAGGGACGAGCTAGTGTACTTAGAGTGGCTATCAGGCTTATTTTCGAAGGAGAAGGACGCCCATCTTTCGACACAAATTGGAAGATGGGCGTCCTTCTCCCAGGGTCGCCCAAATCGGCATAATCGAAAGCCGATTTTGGGCGTCCCCAACTGCTTTCCGTTGCAGGGATGACGAAAGTTCCCGGGGGCGTGTTGGAGGCATAGCAAGGCAGGATTTGGGCGTGCCTAACAAATGGTCGTCCTTGACCCATAATCGAAAAAAGAAGGATGACCCTGATGAGCACTTGAACGACTTTACGTGGTCCTTTTTTTTCTTACGACCAAGCCACGAAAAGGTGCCCGAACTGATCAAATGACCACTGGAGGGAATCGGGGATGACCTCCCCTTACTCCCCTAGTGGTCACTAACCCCCTCCCACCCTCTAAAAAATTCTTTAAAAATATTTTTTGTCAGCCTCTATGCCAGCCTCAAATGTCATACTCCGGTCCATCGCAGCAGTATGCAGGTCCCTGGAGCAGTTTTAGTGGGTGCAGTCCACTTCAGACAGGCGGACCCAGGCCCATTCCCCCCCTACCTGTTACACTTGTGGTGGTAAATGTGAGCCCTCAAAAACCCACCAGAAACCCACTGTACCCACATGTAGGTGCCCCCTTCACCCCTTAGGGCTATGGTAGTGGTGTACAGTTGTGAGTAGTGGGTTTTGGGGGAGGGGGGTTCAGCACACATGGTAAGGGAGCTGTTCACCTGGGAGCAATTTCTGAAGTCCAGTGCAGTGCCCCCTAGGGTGCCCGGTTGGTGTCCTGGCATGTGAGGGGGACCAGTGCACTATGAATGCTGGCTCCTCCCACAACCAAAGGGCTTGGATTTGGTCGTTTCTGAGATGGGCGTCCTCAGTTTCCATTATCGCCGAAAATCAGAAACGACCATCTCTAAGGTCGACCTAAATTTCCAGATTTGGGCGTCCCCGACTGTATTATCGAAACGAAAGATGGACGTCCATCTTGTTTCAATAATACAGGTTTCCCCGCCCCTTCATGGGGTCATCCTGCGAGGACGTCCTCAGAAAAACTTGGGCGTCCCTTTTGATTATGCCCCTCTTTACCTTTGATGGCCTTACCTCAGTATGAAGAAAACATTTGGGAAATCTAATAGCATACATGAGTGCATGAAAATCACTCTTGTGATTTGAAAGAAGAATATAATATCACATCTGTACACTATCTGATGTTCCATCTGTACTTTGTACAGTTCTTTGGTCCACCTCTACAAAAGGATGTTGCTGTGACAAAGCCAATTTAAAAGAGAGCCACCAAAGTGCTGTTACATGTACAAACATAAATGGAATACAAGTGCCAGAATAGTATAGTTTAGCCTCTGTGGAAATATTTCCGCAAAACACCAGTTCTAATTTTACTGTGGAAATATTTCCGCAAAACACCAGTTCTAATTTTACAGTATGTTTAGCAAGACCTCTGGATCTACAAGGCCTTTGGGAAATGGGTTTGGTGGAAACACAGTACCCACATACGTGGGACAACATTACAAAAGCCCAGTTTTCTGGATGAAACATTTGTAGTACAGAGAGGTTATTAATCGATCATGGAAGCTTTAACAGAGAGTATGAATGAAGGCATCACTGATCACTATGATAAGCAGCCCCTATTAATCTCTTATGACACCATCAGATGTAAATCCATAATGAAAAATACAGGCTCACTGGCACTTGTCCAAGCAGATGATGAATTAGCAATTGTTTTGGGGTTAGAACCTAACAGCTTTACTAGTAGTGCGAGCTTGAGAGCTTGCCCATTGACATCACAGGTGGTTTTCACATCTTGTATCTCTACACAGACATTGTGGAGCATCAGTTAGTAGCAGATCATTTTGTACCACTTCTACACTATGTACCAGTTAAAGGGAAAAGTAACAAGTTCATCACCTTCCACATTGATACTATTTCCTTTAACAGACATGTGTCATTTCACTATGGGAAGGTGATCCTTAAGCTTCACTTGCGACCCCAGAAAGCGATCGTATTTTAACATGGTAGCGATTAAAACTTATGGTGACCTGGCAGCATACAGAGATTATTATGTGGCCAAGGCCGGTCATGGGCTCCCGGGTTTTTACAGATAAGCTGTTATGTATGGAGCAGCGCTCAGCATTGTGTTTCGTAGTCTCATTAGAAAAGTGCTACTGTTGCTGAGAAAGAGTATTGACGTTGTTAAACCACACATGAAAAGCACGTCCAAAACAGCCAAAGATGTGATAGGTCATATCACCACGGTTGTTCTGACTAGTGGTCGAGCAAAAAGCCCTTAAAGAAACAGAGGTGGGGAAACACTTTTAGAGGAACCACCCAAACCCCTTAAAAGAAAGAAACCCAACTATATAACTTCTCAGAAGCCTCAGTTCAAGGCTAAGAAGAGAGTCAATGTTACAAAGCCAGAAGATGTATTTTGAGAAAAAAAATCATGGTTTTTGTGCATGATGGCTCAGAAGAATGTGTTAAATCAGAATTGGACCTCTTTCAATTATCACCCACACAAACCAGTATCAAAAAAGCATTTATGCAGAAATACTGCCTTTATCGGCCTTATCAGAAGTCGTTCCGCTTGAGTTTGACATAGTTGGTCACGGGGAAGATTATTTGGATTTGAACAAAACGCTGCTGTACCTGACCTGTAAAATCATGAAAGAAGATGGAACAGACATCACGGGGGGAGGGGGCGGCAAAGTGGTGCTAGTAAATTATCTGATAGCTTCCCTCTTCAGCCAGCAGGATGTCACGATTGGAGACAGATTCATCAGTCAAAGCAACGACTGCTACCCTTATAGAACACTCATAAAACTGCTTCTTAATTACAGTGAAGGACCCTTCAAAATGCAATTTAAGAACGGTCCTGTTTTAGAAAGATTAGCCAGGAGCCATGAGTTGACAGACCCTAGTGGTCGCAATGTCAGTTTCAACAAAAGGGCTTACTTTACATCCAGTAGCCAGAAGGTAGAATTATTGGGTCATTTACACAGCGATCTGTTTTTCCAAGAAAAAATTCCAATCAACGGGTTAGATGTTAAGATAAAGCTAACAAGAAGTAAAGATACCTTCTCTTTAATGAGCAGGAATACTGATGCACACTAATGTACAGATCCTGTCCATATCATTGTTTGTAAAGAGAGTAAAAGTGTCACTGGGAGTAAGTTTGGGTCATGCTGAAGCGCAGTTGAAATCCAACGTCAAGTGGATCGGTGGGGCTAAACATATGAAGATAGCACTTTGATGATCGGCCATACAGAGTTTTACTGAGGCTGGTTAAGGCAGTAATCTGTGCACAGAAATCTGCTTTGCAAATGCTTTGCCCTGTACCTTAAACATGATTATCTATGGGGTGTTTGACAATGTAATAGAAGTTAACCAGTGAAGGAATATCCTATTTAACTACATGTAAATAATGAACACTGTACAGATTTATTGTTTGTTGAAGGAGGACTCGTACTCCTCAGAATCATTTTAGATGTTTTACCCAGTGATTGGTTGCTCAGTACACACTTGCCATGGAGACCATTAGCATTAGAGGTAAATACCCATCCACAAGACCTACCAGGCGAGCACTGGTTAGCCATCAATCTGTGTCAGAATGGCATTGGTGAGTTTTATTTACTCTTACGGACATCCCCCTGTTAGTTTGTTTCCTAGCAGTATAATGGACTTTTTATAGAAGCACTGTGAAACTATTGTGTACCACAACAGACAGTTACAACACCCTCTATTTATTTAGAACATTTGTATCCCACATATTCCCAACATAGCAGGCTCTATGTGGCTAACAACATGTATGGAAGGAACAACATATTAATACAATGGCGGAATAGAGAGTAAGGAACATCTTGGGGGGGGGGGGGGGGAGACAACAGGGAGGACAAAATGAGGGACAGCAGGGAATTAAGAAGCAGAGAAGTAAGTTTTTCACATACATAAGTCTTGAGGAGTTTCTTGAACAGAACGTGGCGCATTCCAGTAACGAGGACTCATGAAGCAAAAAGAGGAGGCAAAGAGCAATTTGTATCTTAGATTCTTGCGAATTCAGATAGTAAAGTAAGAAGGAGGTCATGGTCCACCATGTCAAATGCGCTGGACAAATCAAATTGTAGAAGTAAGATGTTTCTCCCAATTGAAATTTCCTTCCTAAGGTTGACTACCTGTGGTCACTACTGCTTGTTTTTCTTACACCACTGTTGCAAGGACTTGTCTTTTGAAAATATGTGTTTTCTACAAAGAGTGCCATACAGCGTCTAAATAAAACTCTGAAAAGGAATCACGGGTCTGGCATCATGTGTCTGTGAACAAAATGTTTTTATTAAAACTGTACATATTACATATTTAACCAATGTCGTCTGTTCAATGCAGATTGCGTCCTATAGGGGAGGCTAATGTATTTCACAAGTTTCTTTTTTTTAAGGGGAAGAGTTTCTTTGGTTTTCACAGGAGTGATGAATTTCACAGAGACCTCCATGGGCTTTTCTTTAAGAAATTCAAGCAGATGCCTGTTCCTTGCATTGCTGACTACCGTGGAGGGTATATTGAGTTTGGCTATGGACCGCATGAACTCTTCCCAACCTCTGTGCTTCATTTGTTGAGAAAGAGCATGTGTCTGCATAGCTCCACGAACCAGGTCAAGCGGATTAGAATCACTGACGGGGTACCCCTTGTACACAAAAATCCCATCAGCACCCCAGGTGCCACATCCATGTGCTTGGATAGCTTATTGAGCAACACTTCAGCATTTTTTCTGTAATACACACCAGTTCCTTTTAACACTTCATGAAGAACAGGGTCAGGTGGGCTATCATTTTCTAGTGACACCTCTGTCTGCTTATGACTTTGGGAAGATACAAGTTTATTTGTTCTCTTTCCCTTTCACCCTGTCTGGCAAACAAAAGGTAGCACTGTAAAATGGATGAATAACCTTTGGCCTTTTCATAGTCGGTTAGTCCAGAACTTTGAAGAATACCACTCATTTCTTCATTGAGCCTGTGAACGACATCCATTCTAATATTTTCGTGGGGTCCTGGAGGACCTCTTAAATGATTGACCTGTTGGCTAGGAACCAAGTATATATTGCCATCATGAGCCTTACTGCATTGCCAGTAAGGATCATGATCAGCGGCAAGGCAAAACTTAGCAAAGGTCCAACTTAACCCCCCCCAGTCTGCATCACCAGCTTCTACATTGTTTTAAGAGGTATCCTTTTGTCTCTGAGACTCTTTATTGCATTCCTTTGTTTTTTAGGATGCTGATCTGATGCTGTGATAATGGTATATTACCTTTCATAGGATTTAGGGCTATCACTGCTATAGCCGCTCTTAAGTCATCCAATGCGATGCCGAGGATGGTCTTTCTCTGCCATGGTGAAATCTGAACTAAAAGTTTTAAAAACTCCAGGTTCCTTTTCAAATGGCTAGACATGTTGTTGCCTGTGAGAGTGCAGTTAGCATGTGTGGAAAAAGCAGTGGTTCGTAACTTCTTTTTATAGGCACTCACTGTTTTCTCACCATATATAACCATCAAAACTGGGGGAAAGACGTCTGTCCTCAATCTGTTAGCCTTGGGTTTCAGTCCATTCAAATCCACGATGAGATAGCCATAGAGTTTTCTGGTAGCGTCTTCGAACGCCTCAAGAAAGAGACACATCTTGCCTGGGTACATTTGTCTGGTGAGAACAGCTGTCTGCTGCTTTTCTCTTGGATTCTTAAACAGCACCATATATTTTGTATTTAAGATGATAGTGCTGCTTGTTTTGCCTTGACAAAAAATGTTCTGGATGATATCTGTACTATAATAAAAAGCACCTCCAACGTTCTGAAGCTGATTCCTTAGCTTCACTCAAGTTTCGTTAGCTCCGTAAATCTGTAACCATCTCTCTCGGCCCCGCCCCCGCAACTCTGATAGATTCTCCGCCCTCGACGTCAACACTTTTTGATGTCCGCAACGTCATCACGTTATGACGTTGAGGGCAGCGGACCTATCAGAGGCGCGAGGCCGGGGCCGAGAGAGATGGTTACAGATTTCGGAAGGTAACGAAACTTACTAACCCTTCACTTCAATGAAGCCACGGAGTCAGCTTCACAATGTTGCAGGTGCGTTCTCTAAAACTACACAGCTCACAAATATACAAATTAAAAATCAAAGGGTGCATAGAAGGGGGGGAGAGGGGGGGCAACTACCCTGGAACTGGGAGGAAGGGAGAGAGGGGGGTAACGACCCTGGAACTGGGTGGGTGGGGGCGGGGCCGCAACACTGGAACATGGAGGGGGGCCAGGCGGACCATGGAACTGGGTGGGGGTGGGGGGGGCCCGTGGCACACACTCTCATTCTCACACATACACAGAATCACAGCTCCCTAATTTTTCAATTAAACATCGCAGGGTGGACGGGGGGGGGGGGAACAGAGGGGGCAACTACCCTGGAACTGGGAGGGAGGAAGAGGGGGGGGGCAACAACCCAGGAACTGGATGGGTGGGTGGGAGGGAGGGCAGACCCTGGAACTTGGAAGGGGGGCCAGGCGGACCATGAAACTGGGAGGGAGGAAGAGAGAGGGGGCAACAACCCAGGAACTGGATGGGTGGGTGGGAGGGAGGGCAGACTCTGTAACTTGGAGGGGGGGGCCAGGCGGACCATTAAACTGGGAGGGAGGGGGAGAGGGGGGCAACGACCCAGGAACTGGATGGGTGGGTGGGAGGGAGGGCGGACTCTGTAACTTGGAGGGGGGCCAGGCGGACCATGAAACTGGGAGGGAGGGGGAGAGGGGGGGCAACTACCCAGGAACTGGATGGGTGGGTGGGCGGACTCTGGAACTTGGAAGCGGGGCGGGCGGACACTGAAACTGGGAGGCAGGGAGGGAGGGGGCCCCTGGCACACACACACAATCACAGCTCCCTAATTTTTCTATTAAACATCACAGGGGAGGGGGGGAACAGGGGGGGCAACTACCCTGGAACTGGGAGGGAGGAAGAGAGAAGGGGGGCAACGACCCAGGAACTGGATGTATGGATGAGTGGGAGGGAGGGCGGACCCTGGAACTTGGAAGGGGGGCCAGGCGGACCATGAAACTGGGAGGGAGGAAGAGAGAGGGGGCAACAACCCAGGAACTGGATGGGTGGGTGGAAGGGAGAGCGGACTCTGGAACTTGGAGGCGGGGCGGACTCTGGAACTTGGAAGGGGGGGTGGGCGGACACTGAAACTGAGAGGCAGGGAGGGAGGGGGCCTCTGGCACACACTCTCATTCTCACACACACTCGCACACAGTCTCTCTCTGTCAGACACACTCACACATTCACTCTCTCTCTATCACACACTCACTCTCAATCTGTAAAACACACACACTCCGAGGAAAACCTTGCTAGCGCCCGTTTCATTGGTGTCAGAAACGGGCCTTTTTTCCTAGTATATATAATACTTAAAATTTTATGGTATGTATATTTGGTAAAGGCTTTTTCAATCTCATCATTTTTACAATCGGACTCTACTTTATGGATCATCATTAAATGTCACCGACAGCGAATACATAAAACGTTTAAACAGGTACTGTTTTGACAATTTTTCAGACATAGATTGCTAACAAGTGTAACACCATACAATTTGATCAGATTTTACATTGAACGAGATTGGCAATTTCTAACAATTGTTTTAACAAAAACTTTTACCACTGTTGGAGGGTGCTGATATGATGCAGAAGAAGGGATGGTGCAGTAGCCATTTTGAAAATGTAAACTCTCGATCACCTCCAGATTGAAGTAAATTCTGAGAAGGTTGTTTTTATACATGACATAATAGGGTGGTGCACATTGCAACACTAGCTTTGCATCGTAAAAAAGAGGGTGTTTTATTTTAAAAAATCATTTCGGCTTGCCAGGTTTTCCTTTCTACCTACAGGGATGGAGAGGGAGGGGGCTATCGGGGGGGGGGGGGTAGTCATCTTAGCTAAAGGAACTACAGAGTAGAGAGGCAGGGGGTGCGGGTGTAGTATTCTTTGCTAAAGAAACTCCTATGTTTTTCAAGACTTGTGCCTGAGGGGGTAGAGAGAGGAGGGCCGCTCACACTGAGTTAATATCAGCAAGTTTGCTGATATCTGCGTACAAAATAAAGTCTGTAAAACCAGTAGGTTGTTTTAAAACTTCAACACATCTTTTTCTTTTTTGCCTATGTGTCCTTTAAAGCCTAAAATGTAATTTTATTTTTGTTTTTTTTCCTGCAATGGCTAAAAATTATTCTTACACACAATGCAGCACATTGCTCCATTAGCTGGGGTTTTGCTCCAGGAGGAGAGGGTGCCTGGGTTAGTGGCATGTGTGTGACATGGAGGAGGAAGAGGAAGAGGGGGGCCTGGTATAAAGCTTTTTTGCAGCATTGTTCAGAAAAAGGAGTTTTTGCTGCACTGTTTAGAAAAAGGAGTTTAAAGTAGTGTGAAGGGTAAAAAAAATTCCTACTTTCTTTCCAGAAAGAGAAATAAAAAGGTTAAGCTGTGAAGATTCCTCCTAGACTGTAGCAGGCGTTGCGTTTGAAGTCACTTCCTGTCAAGTGACACTATCCATGATAGTGGCTAGTTGTGTGAAACAGAAAATGACATGATGTATCCAATAGTCACTGCCATCTTGGAAAAGGGGCAGAGTTGCATAAGAACATAAAAGTAGCCATACTGGGTCAGACTAATGGTCCATCTAGCCCAGCATCTTATTTTCCAAACAGTTGCCAAGCCAGGTCGCAAGTACCTGGCAGAAACCCAAATCATGGCAACACTCCATACTAAACAATAGTAGGAGGATCACCATCCTCCTACTATTGTTTACTTAAGTGTCCAATTATGGAAACCTCAGGGAAAACGTGGAAAACTGGTTTAAGTTTTGATTTAGGAAACACTTCATACTACAAATCTCAGGGCAAGCAGTTGCTTCCCGTGTCTGTCTCAATAGCAGACTATGGACTTTTCCTCCAGGAATTTGTCCAAACCTTTTTTAAACCCAGATACGCTAACCGTTGTTACCACATCCTCTGGCAAAGAGTTTCAGAGGTTAACTATTCGTTGAGTGAAAAAATATTTCCTCCATTTGTTTAAAAAGTATTTCCATGTAACTTCCTCGAGTGTCCCCTAGTCTTTGTACTTTTGGAACGAGTAAAAAATAGATTTACTTCTACTTGTTCTACACCACTCAGGATTTTGTAGACCTCAATCATATCTCCCCTCATCCTTCCCTTTTTCAAGCTGAAGAGCCCTAACCTCTTTAGCCTTTCTTCATACGAGAAGAGTTCCATCCCCTTAAATCATTTTGGTTGCTCTTCTTTCAACCTTTTCTAATTCTGCTATATCTTTTTTTAGATACGGCTCGATTTTTGGCCAGATGTGGGCCAGGGAGCTTTTATATGGTGGAAGGGGGCGGGTGCCGATATCTGGTACTACTGAGTGAACTCAGTGGTACCCACTTTCCTTCCTTTGATCAAGTCAAGCATGCATGGAACATCCCTAATACACATCTTTTTCATTTTTTTCAGGTAAGGCACTATGTTAACTCCATGGAGCATCGCCTGGGTTCTCCTCTGAGATTCACCAGAACAGACCAATTATTTTCCCAGTGGTACCAAATGGCTAGGGATGCCAGAAAAGCATCCCACCTAGATTCACTAATTCAGAGTTGGACTAAGGATTTGGGGAGGAGGTTTCAGGGAAGTTCCTGCAGGCTGCATTTGAAAATCTCCATGGGATGACTGCAAATGCTGTACTGCAGAATATTCAATATAAAATCTTGCATAGAGTTTATATTTCAAGGCAGAGGGGCAAGGTTATGGGACTTTGGGAAGATGATACTTGTTTAAAGTGTAAAGCTGCCCCAGGTTCCCTTCTCCATTCATTCCTGGAATGTCCTGCATTGTCCTCTCTGTGGACTCAGGTTCTCAGGGTCCTTGAATTGGTTTTGCAACACACGTTTGAGTGGTCCTATTTTGTTTTGCTCCTTGGTAGAGGGGATCAACTGCTTAGTGATGGCCTGACAGAGGCACAATGTCAGTTTGTGCTTTTGGCTGAGTTATTGGTTAAGAAGTGCATACTGCAGTCTTGGGTAGTCCTCGAGTTGCCCTCCATAGTAGTCTGGCACGGTCTTATGAGACAAATGGCAGAATGGTTGTCCCTTCAGTTTGCTTTATCCACATTGTTGAGTCAATGCCCTTATCGAGATCTTTGGAATAGATACACTAAATTGTACCCTGGGTATTGTGTTAGAACAGGGGGTGGTATCTGAGACATTACTGGATAGCATGTAGAGACCTGGTTGGGGGGGGATTGTTTTGGGGTTTTGTTCATGGGTTATATATGAAAATGTTCAGGGGAGGTGCACAATTCTTTTTGTGGGTTTGTCCCTTTTATTGTCATGCTCACCCAAATTTGGTTGTTGCATTGTTCAGTTCTTGTTCGAGTGGCAAAATATGCTATTTTGTACTTTCCTTTGATTCAATAAAGATATATATTTTTTTAAATTCTTAGGTTCTATCTGCCTCTTGGGCAATGTTCAATATTCCATCTTTAAACTCTGACTAAAATAGTACTTTTTGTCCTCTGGATTTAATACCATCAAATTGGTTAAAGTTACCATTCTTGGAGTTGATGCTGTATATCCATTCCATGCTTCTAATAGCTTGTCTACTGGTGAAGTTCCATCTATGATTAGGCCACTTTTGAAGAAACCTAAAGCAGATACGCTTCAATGCATCAACTATCGTCCAGTATCCAACTTACCTTTTCTGTCCAAAATCAATGAAAGTTATTTTTCAACAACTTCAAACTTTTTCAGAATCTACAAATACCTTGCATCCCGTCAATCAGGATTTGGAACTGGATTTAGTACTGAGACGGTAGTTACTGAATTGTTGAGTGAACTCCACAGTAATCTAGAGTCAGGTAAAATCGCTCTAGTATTTTCATTAGACCTCTCAGCCGCCTTTGTCCTGATCAATCATAAACTTCTTCTTTATCGTCTGGCTTCTTTGGGAATTACAGGAATAGTTTATGATTGGCTTACTTCGTTACTTTTCCAGTGATCTTTTCAGGTTACTCAACCAGTCTCTTGTTCAGACTTTTTCATTGACGTGGTGTGCCTCAGGGTTCCATATTTTCTTTGTTACTTTTTAATCTTTCTGTCAGTCCGCTGGCTTCATTGAGGATTAGTGACTATTCCTATGCTGACGATTTTTTAATTGTGTATTATATCAGTGTATTTGATCTTGATCTCTCCAACACTGTTTGAATTTGGTGGCGCAATGGTTATTTGACCACCGCCTTATTTTAATTCTTACAAACAGTGACATGGTGGATCATTAGCTCTGTGTCTCCTCCCTCACGTAACCTCACATTGTTTAATAGATCGATTGTTACAGTTTATATTTTAGATATCTAGGTATTATTATTGATTCTGTGCTGTCATTTTCTGATCAGGTTTCACATATGATCAAGACAGGTTTTTTCTTTCTTCAAAAATTAAGGGCAATTAGATCTCTACTTAATTTTGACTCGCTTTGTACTCTGTTTGCTTTTGTACACTCTAGATATGATTATTTTAACATAATTTATGTTGGTATTTCAAAATGTATGCTAATATTTCAGAAAACAGCAGAGCATCTTATCTGTAAGGCAAATCATTTTAAACATGCTATACCTCACTTGTGCTGTTTACACTGGCTTCCCATTGAGTTTCTTGTCTTGTGGAGTGGAGGAGTGGCCTAGTGGTTAGGGTGGTGGACTTTGGTCCTGGGGAACTGAGGAACTGAGTTCGATTCCCACTTCAGGCACACAGGCAGCTCCTTGTGACTCTGGGCAAGTCACCTAACCCTCCATTGCCCCATGTAAGCCGCATTGAGCCTGCCATGAGTGGGAAAGCGTGGGGTACAAATGTAACAAAAAAAAAAATTTAAGATTATTATGACCCGTAAAATACTGTATACCAACACCCCAGCCTATCTGTCATCACTCATAATACCATACGCATATTTTGCATTCTCTTAATGATAATAGATTGGTTATCCCTAGTCCTAATAGGGCCCGGTGGGAGTGCACAGGGGAACGTTCTTTTTTATTTCTTGCACCTGTATTATAGAATTTGCTTCCACAGTATCTCCGGCTGGACACCCCTTATCTTTCATTTCATAAAGCGCTGAAAACATTTTTTTTCCATTTCTGTAAAGGTACTGAATGTTTTACTTGGCTGAGGGATTTCAACTACCTGGGTGCTTTTGTTCACCCTTTCCCAATTAAATTAGGTAAAATATTTTTATTAAAGGCAAACTTCAACAATTAAACAACTATATGGTAGAATACATTCTTTAAAAAAGAAACCATCCTCCGCGCCCTCCCACCCAACAAATCCTTGCGTACCTGGTCACCTAAACCATCAGATAAACGTTATCAACGTAGGAGTGTTCCATTGTGACAAGGCAAGCCCCAGAGATTCTCCAGTGAAGCAGTTGAGCCCAGAACTATGGGTCCCAGAAGTCCTTGCAAGAATGAGAGACGAGAGTAGTCCTAAAAAGATGGAGTGGATTCCCAGCCCCAGCAGGGGGAGCAATGGCTCGAGGCAGGGTGAGCCTGTTACTCCCTTCCCCACTAGAGGGAGAAGGAAGGATGAAGCTCAGTTTCCCTGGCTTCACCATCAGTATATAATTCCCCCCAGCTGTGAGAAGGGGAGAGCAGATTTCCTGGAGGCTCTCAGTCACCAGGAGAGAGGGGAGACGAATGGAGAAAGAGATTCCATGGAGTATGTGGAGGAAGGAAGTAGCCTGCCACTAGAGCTGCCTAAGGGAGATGAGCCAGCTACCATGGAGTGGGAGAATTCAAAGGTTGCCCTGCCCAGCACTTGAAGGCAGTGGAGGAGGCCACACCGGGCGTGGTGCTGAGAGGTGAGAGAAACTGCCAACCCTGCTCCTTACAGGGTTCCCTCTGTGCTGTGAAAAGGCAGGTGATTTGTGGTATTGGTTTGATGTGCAAAGACTGTCCATGAAGATTTGTTCTGAACTGTTGTGCTATATTGGAAGCTGAACTCTTACTGAATCCTTCTGAACGAGGGGAAGGGAAAGCTAATGCCATAATAGAAGACCTGAGGTCTTGAGGAGCTGAGTGTTTGCTGAAGGATTTTTGGACCTGGACTGTACCTTTTTTTCTTTTGAAGATTATTTTCTCCGAGGACAAGCAGGCCGCTTGTTTTCATGATTGGGCCGTCAACCGCGGCGGCCCAGGAGACCGGTAAAAAATTTTGCAAGCAAAATAAGAATCTTCGAGAACGCTCCAGAGCGCGGACAGAGCGCACCGTGCATGAGCAAATGGCCCGCCACATGAGCGTGTCATCCTCAGTTTCTTTTTTTCCGCGACTGAGGTGACATGGAGTTTTTTCGCTGTGTTACCTTCGGCCCAGGAGATCTTAGCGTTACCACTTCCTCTTTTCCTTCTTTAACTTCTTTTTTGTTTAGTTTTTCAACAAAATAAAAAAAAAAGAGGGTTTTTATTAGCCTTTATTTTCCTTAGTTTTTGTCACTGAGTATAAGTTTTCTTTCTTTTCGTCGTAGCCCTCTTTAGGCCGCGCGGCCGGGTTTTGTTTTTCCTTTTTTGTGCCTTTTTAATTGGCACAATCATGTCCTTTAATTTCGCAGCCGTCGTTTTTCCGTCCATGTCATCGAGGACACCCAGCGGCTTCAAGCGTTGTACTCGGTGCAACCGGACCATCTCGGGTATCAACCCCCATTTGTGGTGTCTCCAGTGCCTTGGGCCCGATCATCTTCCAGCTGCTTGTAAGCTGTGTCCTTTAATGAAAAAATGGATCCAAGTGTTTTGGGAGGCTCAACGGGAAAAACCTTTTGCTGATCGGTTGGTCCTTCAACATCGGCATCGGTACCGAGGTCGGCAGCATTGACGTCGAGGGAAGCATCGACTTTGAGAGCACAGGTAATGGCTGCCGAACAACCACATCGTGCTGGGAGCAGCGAGGCATCGAGTGGGTCTCCACCTGTCTCGAGGCCTACTGCTATGCTGGCCCCCCGGGACCGCCCTTCGTCAGACCCGGCCCCTAGGAGGCGTGAGGATTCCATGTCCTCCTCTTCGATACTGAGGAGTCTTGATGACGGGTGTCGAGTGAAGGCTAAGAAGCACCGTCATTGATCTCCTTCCATGCGTGGTACCGAGAGCTCCGGGGTGTCGAGGGACTCGGCACCCGAGAAGCATCGGCGCCGAGAGGACCGCTTACCTTCTATACAGGAGGTGCCAATGCGTCAGTCTTCAGGCAGCCTGGTACCGGCTCTTGAGCTCCCACAAATTCTACCACCGGCCCCTGCACCAGCCCCGCAGCCTTTTCCGATGGCGGCTCTCGACAAGCGCATCAGGGCCCTTCTTCCAGAGCATCTGGAGGGATTGCTGAGGGGTGCTTGCGCCTTCTGCACCGTCTATTGAAACGGCATCTGGTCCTTCGCCTGTGGTGAGGTCCCCGACCTCGGTTACGCTTGGGGCATCGGCGTCGGCTGCCACCTGGGTTGACTCTCCTTCAACATCGACAGAGGAAGCTTCGCCGCAGTCCAGGCAGGGGTTAACTTCTCGACATCCCCCTTGAGGCTGTCGCTCCTCGACTTCGAGACAGACTCTGGTTCGGGCTACTCTTAGAGAGCTTTTGCCCGATACCAAGGATGAGTGTTCATGGGAGGTAGAGGAAGATCCCAGATACTTTTCTGAAGAAGAGTCCTATGGGGTCCCCTCTGATCCTACTCCGCTCAGTGAGAGAAGGATTTCTCCGCCTGAGAGTCTTTTTTTTTTTTTTGCTCCTTTGTTTGGGAAATGTCTAAGGATATTCCTTTCCCTATGGAGGTTGTGGATGAGCCCATGGCCGAGATGCTCGAGGTCTTGGATTATCCTTCTCCACCTACAGAGGTTGCAATGGCTTCTTTGCATAACACACTCAGGGAAGTTCTTATGTGAAACTGGTCGTTCCCTCTCTCTAATCCAGTGGTTCCCAAAAAAGCTGAGTCCCAGTACAGACTCCACGGAGAGCCGGAATGGTGAAGTCCCAACTACCTCACGATTCCATGGTGGTGGATCTGCTCTCAGGAGAGCCAAGAGTACTAGGGACTATGCCTCGGCGCCCCCAGGCAGAGAGTCTAGGACCTTGGATTCTTTTGGGAGAAAGACGTATCAGGCTGCTATGCTCGCAGCCCAGGGGCGTAGCCAGACTTTGGCGGGAGGGGGTCCAGAGCCCGAGGGGAGGGGGCACATTTTAGGCCCCCCCCCCGGCACCGCCGTCCCCGCCCCGCCATTGCCGACACCCCCTCCGCCATTGCCATTGCCGACTTTGCCCCCCTCTGCCGCTGACCCTCTCGCCCCCCTCCCACCGCCAACCCTGCCATCGCCTACCTTAGCTGGCGGGGGACCCTAACCCCCGCAAGCCAAGGTCCTCTTCTTCTCGCAAAAGGCTTCCTTCTGTTTCTGATGTCCTGCACGTTGTATGTGCAGGACATCAGACTCGCAGAACAAAGCCTTGCAGATCAGCTGATCTGCAAGGCTGCATTCTGTGAGTCTGATGTCCTGCACGTTGTACGGCGATGGCAGGTTGGTGGTGGGAGGGGGGGTCGGGCGGGTCATCGGCAGGGGATCCAGGGCCAAATCCACGGGGGCCCAGGCCCCCCTGGCCCCACGTAGCTACGCCACTGTCACAGCCAAGATTCAGACATACTAGCTCTACACGAGCATCCGCTTGCGGAACTCGGTGAGGCAACTGTCTGGTTTGGTCGAAGCACTTCCTCCGGAGCTCGCCGAACCTTTTCACCAGGTGGTCAGGCAGCAGTAGGCGTGTTGAAAACTCCTGGCCAGGGGTACTTACGACACTTTTGATGTGGCATCCCAAATAGCTGCTCAAGGTATAGTGATGCACAGACTCTCATGGCTGCGCGTCTCTGACCTGGATCATAAGATCTAGCAGCGAATGGCGGATGTTCCTTGCCGGGGGGATAACCTTTTTGGCAAAAAAAGTAGAGGTCGTGGTCGATCAGATCAAGAAGCACCATGATGCTATGGATTCTCTCTCCCGCCGGGCGTCTTCTGCTACCACCTCCTCATCTAGGAGGCTTTTTGGAGGGAAGAGGAGTGCTCTCTATTCCTATAATAGGCGTAGGTACACTCCTGCTTCTTGGCAGCCTACTCAGGCTCAGTCCCAGCTCGCTCATTCCCGTCAACAGCAAAAGCAAGGGACGGGCTTTTGACTGGCTCCAGTGCAGCATAGCCTCAGAAAAAGTGTCTGTGCTGGACGACTTGCCGGTCGGGGGGAGGTTGATATTTTTTCACCAAAGGTGACCTCTCATAACCTCCGATCGGTGGGTTCTTCAAATAGTCCACTCAGGATACACACTCAGTCTGGAATCCAAACCTCCAAATTGCCCACCGGGAGCTCTCAGCACAAGCAGGTACTTGTAGAGGAACTCTCCGCCCTTCTAAAGGCCAGTGCAGTTGAATCCATTCCACCAGGGGAAGAAGGGCTGGGATTCTATTCCAGGTACTTCCTTGTGCAAAAGAAAACAGGGGGGATGCGTCCCATCCCAGACCTAAGGGCCCTGAACAAATTTCTAGTCCGAGAAAATTTCAAAATGGTTTCCCTTGGCACCCTTCTTCCCATGATTCAAGAAAACGATTGGCTATTCTCTTTGGACTTAAAGGATGCTTACACCCACATCTCGATACTCCCAGCTCACAGGAAGTATCTTCGGTTTCGGCTAGGACCACAGCACTTTCAGTACTGTGTACTGACCTTTGTCTGGCGTCTGCGCCCAGGGTATTCACAAAGTGCCTAGCTGTGGGTCGCAGCGTTGGTACACAGACTGGAGTGCATGTCTTCCCTTACCTCGACGATTGGCTGGTGAAGAACACCTTGGAGGCAGGCGCTCTACAGTCCTTACGGATGACTATTCGAGTGCTACAGCTACTGGGGTTTGTGATCAATTATCCCAAGTCCCATCTTGTCCCGGTTCAAAAATTGGAGTTCATTGGAGCACTGTAGGACACACGGACGTCTCAAGCTTATCTTCCTCAGACATGGGCAGACAATCTCCTGGCCCTCGTGTCCATGGCTCAAGCATCTCAACAGATCACAGTTCGGTAGATATTGAGACTCTTAGGACACATGGCCTCGTTCATGTAGCTCACATGGCACGTCTACATATGAGATCAGCTCAATGGACCCTAGTTTCCCAGTGGTGCCAGGCCACAGGGTATCTAGAGGATGTGATCCAGTTTTGCAGTTTTGCAGTTCTCTTCTGTGGTGGACCATTCGATCCAATTTGACCTTGGAACGTCCATTCCAAATTCCTCTGCCACAAAAAGTGCTGACGACGGATGCATCCCTCCTGCGGTGGGGAGCTCATGTAGACACACTTCACACTCAAGGAGCTTGGTCCTTTCTGGAAAAGGGTCTTCAGATCAACCTCCTGGAATTGTGAGCGATCTGGAACACTCTCAAGGCTTTCAGAGATCGGCTGTCCAACCAATCATTCTGATTCGGACAGACAATCAGGTTGCTATGTATTACACCAACAAGCAGGGGGGCACCGGATCTCGCCCTCTCAGGAAGCCGTCCAGATGTGGCTTTGGGCTCACTGTCATGGCATGTTCCTCCAAGCCAATTATCTGGCAGGTGTAAACAACAGTCTGGCCGACAGGTTGAGCAGGATCATGCAACCTCACGAGTGGTCGCTAAACATGGGTTTTGTCCACAAGATCTTCTGAGCGTGGGGCACCCCCTCTGTGGATCTTTTTGCCACTCAGATCAATCACAAGGCCCCTCAGTTCTGTTCCAGACTTCAGGCCCAAGACAGACTAGTGTCAGATGCCTTTCTCCTGCATTGGGGGACAGGCCTTCTGTATGCCTATCCTCCCATACCTCTAGTAGGGAAGACTTTGCTGAAACTCAAGCAAGACCATGGAACAATGATCTTGGTTGCTCCCTTCTGGCCTCATCAGATCTGGTTCCTTCTTCTTCTAGAGTTGTCCTCCGAAGAACCGTGAAGATTGGAGTGTTTTCCGACCCTTCTCACCCAGATCGAGGGTTTGCTTCTATGTCTCAACCTCCAGTCTCTGGCTTTCACGGCCTGGTTGTTGAGAGCTTAGAAATTTTCCTCTTTAGGTCTTCCAGAGGGTGTCTCCTGAGTCTTGCTTGCTTCCAGGAAGATTCCTGAAAAAGTGTTATTCTTTCAAATGGAGGAGGTTTGCCATCTGGTGTGACAGCAAGGCCCTAGATCCTTTTTCTTGTCCTACAAAGACCCTGCTTGAATACCTTCTACACTTATCAGAATCTGGTCTCAAGACCAACTCCGTAAGAATTCACCTTAGTGCTTATCATCAACGTGTAGAGGGTAAGCCTATCTCTGGACAGCCTTTAGTTGTTTGCGTCATGAGAGGTTTGCTTTTGTCAAAGTTCCCAGTCAAACCTCCACCAGTGTCATGGGATCTCAACGTCGTTCTCACCTAGCTGATTAAAGCACCTTTTGAGCCACTGAATTCCTGCCATCTGAAGTATTTGAACTGGAAGGTCATTTTCTTGGTCGCTGTTACTTCAGCTCGTAGAGTCAGTGAGCTCCAAGCCCTGGTAGTGCATGCACCTTATATCAAATTTCATCATAACAGAGTAGTCCTCCGCACTCACCCTTAGTTCTTGCCGAAGGTGGTGTTGGAATTCCATCTGAACCAGTCAATTGTCTTGCCAACATTTTTTTCCCGTCCACATACCTGCCCTCATGAAGACAAGTTGCACACCTTGGACTGTAAGAGAGCATTGGCCTTTATGTGGAGCAGACGAAGCCCTATAGACAGTCCACCCAGTTGTTTGTTTCTTTTAATCCCAACAGGAAGGTAGTCGCCATCGGAAAATACACAATCTCTAATTGGCTAGCGGATTGCATTTATTTACTTATGCCCAAGCTGGGCTGACTCTAGAGGGCCATGTCATGGCTCATAATGTCAGAGCCATGTCTGCGTCAGTGGCTCACTTGAAGTCAGCTTCTATTGAAGAGATTTGCAAGGCTGCAACGTGGTCATCAGTCCACACATTCACATCTCACTACTGCCATCAGCAAGATACCCGACGCGACAGTCAGTTTGGGCAGTCAGTGCTACAGAATCTGTTTGGGGTTTAGAATCCAACTCCACCCCCCTAGGCCCATTTTATTATGTTCCAGGCTGCACTCTCATTTAGTTGTGTTTCTTTTCAGTTCAATCTATGTTCTGTTCTCACCGTTGCGAGTCCCAATTGACCAATGTTGTTTTGAGTGAGCCTGGGTGCTAGGGATACCCCAATCGTGAGAACAAGCAGCCTGCTTGTCCTCGGAGAAAGCGAAGATACTTACCTTTAGCAGTTATTTTCCTAGGACAGCAGGCTGATTGTTCTCACAAACCCACCCTCCTCCCCTTTGGAGTTGTTCTAGTTTTCTAGTTTGCTTTTTACTAAACTAAGGATGACACGCTCTTGCGGTGGGTGGGAAGCCATTCGCGCATGTGCGGTGCACACTTTCCACGCTCCAGAACGTTCTTGAAGATTCTTATTTTGCTTGTAAAATTTTTTGCCGGTCTCCTGGGCCACCGCAGTCTATGGCCCAATCATGAGAACAATCAGCCTGCTGTCCACGAAGAATACCTGCTACAGGTAAGTATCTTCGCTTTATGAGGACTGTACCTTTTTCTTTTGAAGACTATATTAAGAGGGTTCTACCTTTTGTTTGAAGAATATATTATGATTTTTGGTATGAAATTGCTTTGATAATAAAATATTTTGGCCCTGAGTCCCAGTATCAGCAGCCTTCTGTCCTTGAACCCTGGGAGCCCTGCAGGCTTGCTGGCTCTACCCAAGAGGAGGACCCCCCCCCCCTTTACACCATACATAGACAAAAGTATTCCCTCTTCAGTAAGTTAGCCAGTCTGCTGCAGAAGACACTCTTTGATAGATGGATACCATCTTTGCCCAGTAGCTCATAAAACATCATCCTGTGGTTTAGGAAGCCACAATGCTCTTGATGATACCATTGGTGTAGCCATGCATTTACCTCCAAGATTCAAGCGTCTCTGATTTGGCCTTTACCCTCAACATGGAGGATCGATGAGAACACCACCTGCACACCTTTCTGCTTCAAACTTTGTCCCAGAGACATTGATACATTTGGAGAGATACCTAGCAGTATCATTTGTGCCAACATAGATGAGCAATATAGGATAATGGTTAGTAAGCTTGAGGAGTCTCGGTAAGATTTCTGTAATGTCTCGAACCTTAGCACCAGGCAAACAGCACACCTCCCTGGACATCATGTCTGGGTCGACAGATGGATGCCTCTGTACCTATCAGAAGGGAATCACCAACCACCCTTCACTTCCTAGTTATCACTGGTTCAGCCTCTATTCAGACTAAGAGCATGATCCAAGGCGAGGGTCCTGGCACAGTATATGAGATGTCTGCACACTGAATCACTCATGAATGAGGTGTAAGAAGCTAGGGGGTCCTTTTACTAAGGTGCGCTAAAAAATGGCTTGCAGTAGTGTAGGTGCGGGTTTGGGCATTCACCGATCCATTTGTCAGCATGCCTGTAAAAAAGGCCTTTTTAAAATTTTTGCCGAAAATGGACGTACAGCAAAATCAAAATTGCTGTGCATCCATTTGGGTCTGCGATCTTACCACCAGCCATTGACCTAGCGGTAAAGTCTCACATGGTAACCTGGCGGTAATGACCTATGCGAGTGAAAAGGATTTTAAAGATCGCTTTTCCAACTCTGAGTGACCAACAGTGCACTCTAAACCTATGTTTCTGATTATAATAATTCTGTTTGTGTGAAAAATGATTTGGAATGTTTAAGAAGATAAGGCACGTCTCTAATTAATCTGGTATGTGCAGTGGGGAGATGGGGCATTTCACAAGTTTGGGAGAAGAAATCTGGCCAATGTGTTGTTTACCTAAACGGAGAACATGTGACCTCATTCTCAACCACATTCTCAAGCATTCTGTTATTTTCCTGCAGGTAAGGTTGGGGGTGGGGGGGGAGTGAACACTGAATTTTAGAAGTTTAGGAAACCACCTAAACTCACTAAGCACATGGAAAGTAATGAGCACAAATGCTCGTAGTCTAAGTAAAAAGGTTCAAGACTTGCAAGCCCTGATGTTTGAAGAAAACTTGGATGTTGTTGCTATTACGGAGACGTGGTTCAACGATTCCCATGAATGGGACGTGACTGTACCGGGCTCTAATCTTTTAGGAAGGATAGAGAGGGCCGAAGAGGTGGAAGAGTGGCGTTGTATGTGAGAGACAATATTAGAGTGGCTGAAATTCGGGGAACCTGGGGAAAGGAAGACGCTTTATGGATCATCATGGAAAGAGAAGACAGAACCTGTATCCACACAGGGGTTATCTACAGACCTCCTGTACAAATGGAGAAGTTAGACAAAGATCTGATAGAAGATATTCAAAAGATTGGTATGAAAGGGGAGGTGCTACTGTTGGGAGATTTCAATTTGTCTGATGTGGATTGGAACATCCCGTCTACAGAATCGGAAAGAAGTAGGGAGATTGTGGATGCCTGTCAAAGTGCCTTGCTCAGACAAATGGTGTCGGAACCCACGAAGGAAGGGTTGATTCTGGATCTAGTGCTCATGAATGGAGGAAGTGTTTCCAATATCCAGGATGGTGCCCACTATGTAATAGTGATCACACCATATGTTTGATTATAAGGGCGAAGGCGGAGTGTGATGCACAAAACTCAAAGTACTGGATTTCCAGACGTACTAATTTTGATAAATGGGGGAATACCTGAAGAAGGAGCTGTGGCATGGGAAAACATAGGAATGTGGAAAAAACAGTGGTCCAAGCTGAAGGTTGCTGTAATATAGCGACTGATCTTTATGCAAGGGAAGTAAACAAAAACAAGAGAAGCAGGAAGCCTATATGTTTATCCAAACAAGTAGCTGAAAAAAATAAGAGCAAAGAGGCTTTGTTCAAGAAATACAAAAGAACGCAACGAGAGGATCACAGAAGAGTTAATGGGATTAAATTCAAAGAAGCAAAGAGGGAAATACAGCTAGCGAAAGCGAGAGCTGAAGGAAAAATGGGTAAAGATGTAAAGAGAGGTGACAAGACCTTTTTCAGATATATTTAAGAAAGGAGAAAAGATAGGAATGGAATTGCTGAGACTGAAAGATAATGAGAATGGCTATGTGGAGAGTGATGAAGATAAAGCGAACGTGCTAAACAATTATTTCTCTTCTGTGTTCACAGAGGAAAATCCTGTAGAAGGACCGCGGTTGGCTGCCAAGGGAACATCTGGGAATGGAGTGGCTACTGCACCGTTTACGGAAGAAAGAGTTTATAAACAGCTTGAGAATCTGAAGGTGGACAAAGCTATGAGGGCCGACACCTAACACTCGAGATCCACGCGAAAAACACAACCAAGAAGATGTTCCACTCAATGTGGAAACTAAAAAGAGTAAGACCTTTCTTCACAAGGACTGTTTTCTGTAACCTGGTACAATCAATGGTGCTCAGTCATCTAGATTACTGCAACACACTCTACGCCGGCTGTAAAGAGCAAATATCAACAAACTTCAGACAGCCCAGAACACTGCAGCAAGACTCATATTCGGCAAAACAAAATATGAACGTGCTAAGCCCTACGAGAAAAACTACACTGCTCCCACTTAAAGAACGCATCACGTTCAAAATTGCTCCCTAGTTCACAAAATCATTCACGGAGATGCACCAGCCTACGTGGCAGACCTGATAGACTTACCACCCAGGAATGCCAAAAGATCATCCCAGCATTCCTTGATCTGCACTTCCCAAACTGCAAAGGTCTAAATACAATTAATGCACGTGTCAAACTACCTACTTGAGCACACAGTTATGGAACGCACTGCCGCACAACTTAAAAGCGATCTACGAACTAACGAACTTTCGCAAACTACTAAAAACCCATCTCTTTAACAAGGCATACCACAAAGACCAACCAATATGAATATACACAACTCCTCCACATAAATTCAGAACTATCTTATAGTATCTGCTTATTATAATAATATCATGTTTTATCATTATGATGTCACCCAAGATCCTTTTCTATTCTCTATTGTATTTCCACCACTCATGATGTATTGTAAGCCACATTGAGCCTGCAAAGAGGTGGGAAAATGTGGGATACAAATGCAATAAATAAAATACATTCCAGGATACCGAGGGAGCTCAGAGAGGTCCTGGCGGAACCTCTTAAAGATTTATTTAATAGGTCTTTAGAGACGGGAGATGTACTGTGAGATTGAAAACAAGTGGATGTGGTCCCTCGCCACAAAAGTGGAGACAGGGAAGAAGTGGGAAACTACAGACCAGTAAGTTTCACGTCGGTGGTAGGAAAAATAATGGAATCGCTGCTGAAACAAAAGATAGTTAACTTTCTAGAAGCCAGTGGGTTACAGGACCCAAGGCAACATGGCTTTACCAAAGGAAAATCCTGCCAAATGAATCTTATTGACTTCTTTGACTGGGTGACCAAAACTGGATGAAGGATGTGAGCTAGATGCAGTCTTCTTGGATTTCAGCAAAGCTTTTGGTACGGTCCCCCACAGAAGACTTGTGAATAAGCTAAAAGGGTTGAACTTAGGACCGAAAGTGGTGAACTGGATAGGAAACTGGTTGACTGACAGGTAGCAGAGAGTGGTGGTAAATGGAATCCGCTCGGAGGAAAGGAAGGTGATCAGTGGAGTTCCTCAGGGGTAGGTGCTGGGGCCTATTCTGTTTAATATATTTGTGAGAGATATTGCTGAAGGGCTGGAAGGAAAGATTTGCCTTTTTGTGGATGAAACGAAAATAACCAATAGAGTGGATACCCTGGAGGGAGTAGAAACAATGAGAAGGGATCTCGGAACATTAGAAGAATGGTTGAGGGTCTGGCAGTTAAAATCTAAACAAGGAGATTGATTGGTGGACTGTGACACACCTCTCGTGAATTTAAAAGGGATAGGCTGAGGGCCTGCATGCTGTTATTGCGCATGCACCGGCGTTTCCTGCCGGTTGATAGGAGCGAGGCTGTTCGCATCACAGGTTAGCCACAAGGAATTTATATTATATGGTTATGTTAGAAATAAAGGTGGTTGGGAGGCGGGGATAGTGCTGGACAGACTTATACGGTCTGTGCCTGAAGAGGACAGGTACAAATCAAAGTAAATATATATTTTTTGATTCTAAACAAATGAATTCTTTCCTGGAATCCAAGTTAGCTAACCAAGGTCTGTAATAACTTCTACGCCGTAAAGTTTAAGAGTCACTCAATCTTCTTCTCTGCCACCTTTTTCTTAGTTTAAGTAGTTAAGCTTAGCCGAGATTAGGTGGCAGAGCCGGTGGGGGGAGGAGGGGCTGGTGGTTGGGAGGTGGCCTTGTTCTGGCAGACTTCTACAGTCTGTGCCCTGAAAATGCCAGAAAACAAATCAGGTCAGGTATACACATAAAGTAGCACATATTAGTTTAAATTGTTGGGCAGACTAGATGGACCGTGCAGGTCTTTTTCTGCCATCATCTACTATGTTACTTTGTTATTTCAATTTAGAATATTGTTTAGCTTCGATTTTCTATATATATGTTTTTTAAATTAGTTTTGTTTTTCACCTTCTTTAGTCCATTGTTCCCCTGAGGACGCTTAGGGCAAAACATGCACGCATGTCGGGAACTGTTGATATGATGGCATAATAACACCTAGGACTATGAACACCTCTGAGGTTATGAGGAATCTACAGCACTAAGTCACAAAAAGTGGGGCACACTCTGCACGAGATAAGTACCCCTCGCAATGTGGTTGTGATAACAACATTTAAGAAAGCTAGCTATATGCTAAAGATATTGATGTACATTCAATGCAATTTGATATAAGTGAACATTAGCAGCGAGAGGGGTGCTATCCAGTCTTTTGCATTGTGTGTCATATGTATGATTATCTCCTAGTTGGTGAGCAGTTATATGTGTGTGCCTGATGCAAAGAGCTCCTAGCTCTCAAAGAATGGGTCCGTTCTCTTGAGGCTAGAGTAGCAGACTTGGTGGAACTGAGGGAGACAGTGAGGTACATAGAGGAGACCTACACGGATGTTGTAGAGAAGTCCCACCTCCGGTCTGGTAGCCCCTGTGCTACCTTGGAGGAGGGAGGTCTCCTAGAAGGAGAGCATCACCCTGGTAAAGTAGGAAATGCTCCTGTAGCCAGGACCTGCCCAGCAGGAGATGTACTATCCTCTCGCACCGATGATATGTCTCCAAGAACTTCTGCCCAGGAGGGAAGGGTTAGGACAGCTGTTGTAGTTGTTGATTCGATCATTAGGCATATAGATAGCTGGGTGGCTACTGGACGTGAGGATCGGTTGGTGACCTGCCTGCCTGGTGCGAAGGTGGTGGACCTCACGCTTCACCTAGACAGGATCTGGGGAGGAGCCAGCTGTCTTGGTACATGTGGGTACCAATGACATAGGAAAATGTGGGAGGGAGGTTCAGGAAGCCAAATTTAGGCTGTTAGGTAGAAAGCTGAAGTCCAGATCTTCCAGGGTCACATTTTCAGAGATGCTCCCTGTTCCACGTGAAGGACCCAAAAGGCAGGCAGAGCTCCGAAGTCTCAATGCGTGTTTGAGGCGATGGTACAGGGATGAGGGATTTAGATTTGTTAGGAACTGGGCGATATTCTGGGAAAGGGGGAGACTTTTCTGAAAGGATGGGCTCTACCTTAACTGTGACTTTATCATTGGACGCAGAAAAGGCCTTTGACAGGGTTGAATGGAACTTTCTCTTTGAAGTACTAACCTGGTTCGGCTGCCCTTCTGAATTTGTGCGTAAAGTTCAGTTTCTTCATGCAAATCCAATAGCCAAAGTAATCACTAATAACTTTTTGACAGATAACATCATTTTGCTCCGTGGCACCAGGCAAGGTGTCCATTATCCCCATACCTCTTCAGTATAGCATTAGAGCTGCTTCTAATTGCGATTAGATCTCATGCATATGTACATGGAATTGTCTATAAAGATCTAGAATTTAAGTATTCTGCCTATGCAGATGATGTCTTACTTTATATTTGTGATCCAAACCAGTCTATCTCAACGCTCCTGGAGCTAATCGCTCACTTTTCCAAATTTTCGGGCTACAAAATCAATCAGCAGAAGACAGAACTGTTTACTCTCAACGCATTAGCACTTCCGAATATAGCTCAGTCTTTTAACTTGGTGTGGGCCACCCCAAAAATTAAATACTTAGGGATAGAATTGCACGCCACCTCCACGGATTCTATTCATCATAACTCCGACTTAATCCTGAAAACCCTTAAAGTTTTGCTGCATTCATGGCACTCTCTACACTTGTCCTGGTGGGGCCAGCTTGAAACTATTAAAATGATGATCTCTCCAAAAATTAATTATATCCTCAGTATGCTTCCGATACTCTTCCCCCTTCCATTCTACTCGCAAGTGGACAAATTACTATCTTCCTTTCTATGGTCGAATAAGCCTCCAAAAATTGCTTTGAGGAAACTTAAATGCACCAGGGAAAAAGGCGGAGTTTTATTTCCCGACTTCCTCACTTATCATAAATCTTACATTTCACAGCAGGGGTGCAGATGGTTCTTCCGCACTTCTGAATACAAGCCCATGTGGCTGCAATTGGAGGAGGCCATGGTAGCTCCTCTCACTTTTACCGCTTCTTCTTACTGCTTCTTCATTTCCATCACATACAGTTGATCAGATTATAGTCTTCACAGTCAAATGTCTATTGGACCTCGACAAATTTCAAGCAATACCCTTCAGTAAGTCATCACATTGGTCACTTCGGTACAATCCGCATATCTTAATAAGGCTCCATTCTTTTGGAAAGAGTGGATTGATAAGGGAGTTTTGTATCTGTCTGATATTGTTAATGCTGATAATAGTTTTTGGTCCTTTTCTGAGATGGTATCCAAATTTTCTCTACCTCCAACTATGTTCTTTCAATGGTTGCAACTTACTCACAGTGTGAAGGCATCTGTTGAGCTGGCATCATTGTCATTTCGGCTGCCTTCTTTATTTGCCAACGCTCAGACACTAGTATTAACTGGGCACACAACTTCATCTATTTATAAAATCTTTATGAATGCAACACACAACTTCAATACTACCCTTCAACATAATTGGCAGCTTGATAACAGAGTCTGTGGGAGATGAAAATACGTGGTTCTGTTTCTGGTCTAAAGTTATGAAACCTCTTTCCTCTGCAGCGGTTTTACAATCTATGTTTTTTTAATATCATAAAACCAGTTGGACTCCTCGAAAACTTGCTACTGCTGGCCTGAGCTCATCAGACAAATGTTGGCACTGTTCGCTGCAAGTGGGCACTTTCTCTCATATGTTATACGAGTGTCCTCTGATCTTTCAATTCTGGAAGGCTGTTTGGAATATTATACAAAAACTTTTGCCCATAACTGATGACCTGACTTATTCAATTGTAATTTTTAAGTCCATTCATGCAACTTTGATTTGACCTCCCCGCAATCAAAACTATTGGATATTCTCCTCACTATTGCTCAATGGCATATTTTGCAAAACTGGAAAAATGCACAGTTGCTGAATATTCACTTCTGGTGGAATGCAGTCCTGCAGCATCAGAAGTTTGAGCTCGCCATGGCTGCAAAAAGTCGGATGATAGTATCTAAGAAAAATATTTGGTCTATTTTGGACAACTACCTCCAAGCTATTCAGGCCACACCTTAAACCTGTACAAAGGACTTATTTGTTAAACACCTGGATGCTTTCCCCTCCTTTTTTCTTTCCTTTCTCTTTTTTCTTTTCCCCCCTGTTGTGTTTATTTGCCTCCTACGTTTTTCATCATTGTTTTCCTGTTTTTGTATATTTGGAAATTTATACAATATTTTGAGAAAAAAAAACGGATAGAGCAGCTTTTAAATTAGAATGGAGGGAGGGAAGCCAACAGTCACCTACGAGCGCATGGTTTGGTGTGGAGTATCCTTGAAGGATACTATCCTTGAAGGTTACTATTGAAACAGGACATTTAGGAAACCCCAGTAGAGAGGTTTCAAAAATGCTGAAAGTAAGCCTGATGTGCTTAATGAGAGAGCAGGCTAAAGGATGCAAATTATCCCCTTCAACTTCTAAGCAGCTTGTAGATCAAAGGAAAAAACACAATTTGAAGTGCCTGTATACAAATGCTAGAAGCCTAAAAGGTAAGATGGGAGAGTTAGAATATATAGTACTAAATGATGAGATAGATATAATAGGCATCTCAGAGTCTTGGTGGAAAGAGGACAATCAATGGGACACTATGTTAACAGGGTAAAAATTGTATCACAATGATAGAGAGGATAAAATTGGAGGGGTTTGCACTATATGTTAAAGTGGGAATTGAGTCAAGTAAAATAAACATTCCACATGACACAGATAGAAGCATGGAATCATTATGGATAGAAATTACATGTGTGAAGGGAAGGATTATTCTTGTAGGGCTGTACTACAGTCCGCCAGGAGAGAATGAACAGACAGATGAAGACATTTTTACAGAGATTAGGAAAGCTGGCAAATTGGGCAATGCTATAATAATGGGTGATTTCAATTACCCCAATATTGACTGGATAAATGTTACATCAGTGAGTGCCACGGAGATAAAATTTCTAGATGTAATAAATGACTGCTTCTTGGAGCAGCTGGTCCATGAACTGACAAGAGGGGGAGCCATTTTGGATCTGGTCATTGGTGGCGTGCAGGGCATAGTGCGAGAGATGGTGGTGTTGGGTCCCCTGGTAAACAGTGATCATAACAATATCAAGTTTGAGTTACTATCTGGGATGAACCCGCAGAGGAAATCTACTGTAGCTGCATTTAATTTTTGAAAGGGCAACTATAATAAAATGAAGAAAATGGTTAAAAATAAATTAAAATGATCGGCTGCAAAGGTTAGGGTACTAAATCAGGCACAGACATTATTCAAAAATACTCTCTTGAAAGCCCATTCCATGTATTTGCAGAGGTGGAAAGAAGAGAAATCGTCAACCAACATGGGTAAAAGGTGAAGTAAAAGAGGCCATTACAGCCAAAAGATTGTCTTTCAAAGAATGGAAAAAGGACCCAAATGAAGAAAATAAGAAGCAACATAAGCACTGGCATTATTAAAGGCTGAAAGAGAATATGAAGAGAAACTTGCCGCAGAGGCTAAAACTTACAGTAAAAACTTTTTGAGGTACATTAGAAGCAGAAAGTCTGCAAGGGAATCCATGGGACTGTTAGATCACAAATGAGCAAAAGGGTGCTCAGGGAGGACAAGACCATAGTGGAGAAGCTGAATGAATTATTTGCTACTGTCTTTACAGAATAAGATGTAAGAGATCTGCCTGTACGTAAGTATATAAGTATTGCCACACTGGGACAGACCAAAGGTCCATTGAGCCCAGCATTTTGTTTCCGACAGTGGCCTATCCAGGTCACAAATACCTGGCAAGATCCCCAAAAAGTTCAATACATTTTATGCTGCTTATCCCAGAAATAAGCAGTGTATTTTTTCCATGTAATTATAATAATGGTCTACGGACTTTTCCTTTAGGAAGCTGGCCAAACCAGAAATAGTTTTCAAGGGTGGTGATGCAGAGGAACTGAAAGAAATCTCGGTGAACCAGGAAGTTGTACTGATCTAAACTGAAAATTAAAGATTAGTAAATTACCTGGACTGAATGGCATACATCCAAGGGTACTCAAAGAACTCAAGCATGAAAGTGCTGATCTGCTGTTAACACCTCTGCTTGAAGAGTAACCACCGGGGTATTAGTTTGGGACGCCATCTTAGGGCTTGCAGTCTGCACTCACTCCTTGGGATTCTTGCTGGCATATCACGCTGCAATTCCACTGAGAGCTGAATGAGCCGCCCTCAGGTTGCATGTACTCTTTAGCAACCAAACAGTAAAAAAAAAAGAAAACTATCGGGGGTTAGAAACACTGATAATATTGCAGATTATAGTGCTTTCAGAGCGAAGCCAGGCTGACGGACATCCGTTCAGCTAGGAAGCATCACGTGACCCCCAGAACCTGAGAATTTAAAGAAAATTGCACAATATCCCCTAAATGTGGAAATGAGCTCTGAAGTTTCTCAATCTTAGAAGAAATATAGTTAGCTTAAGTATCTGACGACAGCTGATCAGAGAGCAATGTTTGGGAATTTGCAGCCTGTAGTATTTGATCAGTGATATAGTTCTTTTTCACCTCTCTAATCTGAGACGTATAATATTGCTGAGCATTCCTATAGGCATGTAGGGCTTTTGATGTCTTATGTTGGCGCCAATAGCATTCAACCTTTTTCACTTGTTGTTGGCACATTTTTAATCCATTATGGAACCAGGACTGGGATTTCCCAGTCTGTGGTTGAATATGTTTGAGCAGGGCAATAACGTCCAGCGACTTTTTTTAGAGACTCATTCCATGTGGTCACCTGACCCTCTAATGGTAAATAAAAAAAACCAGAGGGAAATTTATCATGAAAAGAAGGGAGAAAGGAAGGATCAATAGATTTAAGTTGTCTTGACCAGAAACCCATCTTTGAAACAGTAGATTCGGAGAAAGTAAGCCACGAAAGAGAGAAAAGAACCAGAAAATGATCAGACCAGGATACTGGAATAGAATGTATAGATGAGAGAGTAACACTAGAAGACTGAGACATAATTACCAAATCAAGAATAGAGGAAGGTCTTGTCAGACTAATCTGATTAACTTCTTTGGCTGGGTGACCAAAGCGTTGGCTTTAGGGGGAGCATTAGATGTGGTGTACTTAGATTTCAGTAAAGCCTTTGACATGGTTCCATATAGGCAACTGATAAACTGACTGCCCTCAGTCTGGACCTAAAAGTCACTAACTGGGTTACAAACTGGTGAAGTAGAAGAAGACAGAGGGTGATATTAAATGGATTTCACATAGAGGAAAAGGATGTTACCAGTGTTGTACCCAGGGGCGTAGCCACGGGTGGGCCCGGGCCCACCCATTTTCATCTCAGGCCCACCCAGTAGAAAACAAAACGAGCCAGTCCCTCCTACTATTGAAGCTTCAGCAGTGACGTTATGCTCCCAGCTGCACACATCACGCCAGCACAGCAGCCAACGAATCGGCAGCATCCAAAGATCCAGCTGGGGAGATATCAGCCATTCCTCACTGCAACGCGCGACCAGCCACATGCCTGCTAACAGCTCTGCGCAGCGTTCTGACTCCGAGTCCCGCCCCTTACGACACAAACGTTCTGTTTCCGACACAGAAACAGGAAGTTTGTATCCTAAGGGGTGGGACTCGGAGTCGGAATGCTGCGCAGAGCTGTTAGCGGGCATGTACATAAGTAATGCCATACTGGGAAAAGACCAAGGGTTCATCGAGCCCAGCATCCTGTCCACGACAGCGGCCAATCCAGGCCAAGGGCACCTGGCAAGCTTCCCAAACGTACAAACATTCTATACATGCCATTCCCAGAATTGTGGATTTTTCCTGCGCTGCAGTCTGAGGAATGGATGACATCTGCCCACGAATCTTCGGTGATCCGGAGGCAAGCACCAATGAAAGCCGGGTCCAGCAGGATTGCAGGGGAAAGGAGCTGCTGCAGTGAGTGAACAGGTCAGGAAGATCATAAGATTAAGAAGAGAGCTGAAGGGAGAGAGGGGGAAGGGGGATGGCTAGATCATGTAAGGGTACCAGAGTTGGGGAATAAAGACATCGGAGGGTGGAGAGAAATAAAGAGGAGATGCTAGATTGGGGGGGGGGGGGGGGAAGAAAAAGCTTATAGAGAAGGAATGTTAGACTTGAAGAAAAGAATGAGAGAGGATTCTAATCTACACACAGGGAGAGACTGGACAGAGAGGGCATGCTCGTAGGGGGGGGGGTAGAATTCTGGCCACAGGGAGGGGCAGGTCACAGAGAGGGGGTGCTGGGTATGAGGGAAGGAGTGGGGGAAATCCTGGCCACACTGGATCACAGGAGAGGGGGGCCAGACGAAAGAGAGAAGTGACAGGAAGATGCTGGGAGGGGGTGAAGGTTGGGGTGAAGAGAGGGATCAGATGCTGGGCTAGAAGGGTGGAGGGAGAGAGACACTGGGAAAGGTGGAACCATGTGGGAGAGGCCAAGGGGGTGGCAAGGAAATAAACGCAAGGAGGATGGTGATTACAGGGGAAAGAAATATGGTAATGGGGAATAGATTGAAGATGGAAGGGAATGGATGGCTGGGGAAGTAGAGAGATGGGGAATAGGAGAACTAGTGTGTGAAAAGGAAATGGAAATCTGACAGGTATCTGAAAAGTAAAACAAAGGAAAAGGGGTTAGGATAAAATTTGGGTGGACAGAGAAAAGAAAAGAAAAAAAAAGGAAGGAAAGAGCTAAACTGGAAAGGTCAATATGTCAGAGGCAAGTGAAGTGAGGGAATGGAACAAGAGAGGAGAAAAAGACAAATGGACAGCAGCTGCTTGAAGGAGAAATAGCAAAAAGATTGGAAAGTTCAGAAGAGAAACTGGATCAACATGATGGAAAAAGAAAATGACCAGAAAACAAAGGTAGAAAAGGCATTTTATTTTGAATCTTAACTGAAATATGATAGCTTGAGAAATATGCATAGCGGATGTCACTTTCCTCATGAGCTAAAGTGTTTCTGTTTCTATTTTGAGTTGGGAGTTGCTGGGGGAGAGGTGGTGAATAGGGGGAGGAAGGGGGCGGGGCAGAGAAAAATTTGTGCCCACCCACTTTGGGCTCAGGCCCACCCAAAATTGGCTGTCTGGCTACGCCACTGGTTGTACCGCAGGGTTCAGTCTTTGGCCTGGCTCTTTTTAACATCTTTTTGAGTGATATTGAGGAAGGACTGTCAGGTAAGATTTGCTTCTTTGTGGATGATACAAAACTCTGTAATAGGATAGACACCCCTGAAGATATGGATAACATGAAGAGGTATCTAGCTAAGCTAGATGTTCCAGAAATTGGCAACTAAGATTTAATGATAAATTAGAATACTATCTTGGGGATCATGTAAAAAAATACTGGAGTAAATGTATTGCAAAAATATGTATATATTGTAACCAGGTCTCCCTTCCAGGTGGGAGCCAGGGTGGACCCTGCTTAGCTTTCACTGGCTGTTCTCCATCTCCAGGATCAGACCTCATCTCCCAATCAGTCATTCCACCCTCCCCCTCCTGAGAGTTCAGCTGACCCTGCACTGGCTTCTGGGGAGTGTAGTTTTTCTCCTGCATTACAGCTTTCCCTGGCAGTTTGATCCCTAGAGGGCGCCCTGCTCTCCTAGCTGGGCTGAATGACCGGGGATGATGCCGGCTGAAAGAACCACTATCCCCTCTCCCTCGTACCAGCCCTCCAGAGTGCTCACACACCCCCCGGCTCAAACGATTGCCAGTCTTCTCCTGTCCTGTACTGGCAATTCGAGAAAGAACATCCGCGTTTGTCAGAAATTTGCCTGATCTATGCTCCACCTTGAATTGATAGGGCTGTAAAGCCAGATACCACCTTGTGAGACGACCATTACTATTTTTCATCTGGCCTAACCACCTCAAAGGCGCATGATCAGTAACCAGAGTAAATTTACGCCCATCTAAATAGTAATGGCACATCTGCACTGCCCATTTTATCGCTAAACATTCTCTCTCTATGGTCGAGTACCGGACCTCATGGGGGAGCAGTTTCCGGCTCAGATACATCAGGGGATGTTCCTGTCCCTCGTGTACCTGAGACAACACAGCCCCCAAACCTACCCCCGAGGCATCAGCTTGCAGTACAAAGGGCTTATCAAAATCCACGGCTCTCAGCAGGGGTTCCTGACACAGGGCCAATCTCAATTCATTGAACACCCGAAGCCCTCCCTCCTCCCATCGTAGACTGTTGGGGGACCCCTTCTGAAGTTTATTAGTGAGGGGTGTAGCAATGGAGGCAAAGTGGGGTATGAACCTCCTATAGTACCCCACTAGGCCCAAAAAGCTCCTTAACTGTTTCTTATTTTTGGGGCAGGGAAAGTCCCGGATACTCGCTACCTTATCCCAGAGCGGAGTTATTTGACCATTCCCCACCCGGTATCCCAGATATTTAACCTTCTCCTGCCCAAAGCAACACTTTTGAGGGTTCAAAGTCAAACCTGCTTGACGGAAAGCCTCTAATACCGCCCTCACTCTTATCATATGAGAGGGCCAATCCTCACTCTGAATGATAACATCGTCCAGGTAAGCCGCCGCATATTGCTGATGTGGTCTTAAAACCTGATCTAACAACCGCTGGCAGGAAGCTGCTGCGGAATTAAGACCAAACGGCATGCGTTTAAATTGATAGAGCCCCATGGGTGTAGAAAAGGCTGTCTTAGGCTTGGCCTCCTGAGTCAGAGGGATCTGCCAATACCCTTTGGTCAAGTCCAGGGTGGACAGATATCGGGCAGTACCCAACCGATCCAATAGTTCATCGATACGTGGCATCGGATAGGCATCAGAATCTGACAGCGCATTAACTTGTCTAAAGTCGATGCAAAACCGCCACGTACCATTGGACTTGGGCACTAACACCACAGGACTCGACCATGGACTGACAGATTCCTCAATGACCCCAAAACCCAGCATCTCCTGTACCTGTCGGACCACCTCTTGTTTCTTTGGGGGTGAGAGACGGTAAGGTCTCTGTCTGACCACCCGGCCTGGCTCCGAGATGATATCATGCATGATAAGGTGGGTTTCCCCTGGGCAAGGAGTCAGGACATCCCGAAACTCCTCCACAAGTGCCTGAACCTCTTTCTGCTGACTCCCTGGCAATGTAGTCGCAATCTGCGGTTCTCCTGCCTTAAATATCTCCGTGATCTGTGGTCCTAATTCTTCCTCAGCTTCTATCCTAGACTGACCAAATAGTCCTCTTCTCTCCTGCCAAGGTTTAAGCACATTAATATGATAGGTCTGCCCCCGGCCTTGCTCATTCCTTACTAAGTAGGTGACTGGACCTAACTTCTTTTCTATGACAGCAGGACCCCTCCAGCGTCCCGTGAACTTATGAGGTGAGTCTGAAACCATGATCAAGACTTTGTCCCCCACCTCCAATTCCCTCTCCTCCCCTTTCCGGTCATAATAGGCTTTCTGATAATCCTGACTCCTCTCCCAGTGTTGCTGAGCCCCGCGGCTCAATTTATGCAACCGTTCCTTCAGCTTCACTAGATAGTTCACTACATCCCGATCCTCCTCTTCCGGAGGAACCCACTGCTCCCTTAACACATCCAACACTCCCCGGGGTGATCTCCCATACATCAATTCAAATGGTGATACGCCCAGAGAGGCCTGAACATTCTCCCTACACACATACAAAACAAATGGTAACAATAGATCCCATTCCTCATGGGAGGAACCTAACCCTTTCCTCAACAACATTTTCAAGGTTTTATTGAATCTCTCCACCAGGCCATTAGTCTGAGGATGGTAAGCTGCGGTCCGAATATGCTGTATCCCGAAAGCCTCCCACACCTGGGCCAGGGTTCGTGACATGAAATTGGTCCCCCGGTCGGTAATCATTTCCCTAGGAAACCCCACCTCACAAAAGATCCGAATTAGCTGGGCCGCAATAACTTTCGCTGAGGTGGTACGAAGCGGCACGGCCCAGGGATACCTTGTGGCCATATCCATGATCACTAGAATATAGGAATACCCCCTTCGGGACTTATCAATGGGCCCGATCATATCCATTGCCATACGGGTAATAGGAGTCCCTATACGGGGAAGGGGTCGTAGGGGCACTCTGTTCGGTGTTTGCTCTGATACCCTCTGACACTGACTACAGGAGCTGCAAAATTGTTCCACCTCTTTATACACCCCGGGCCAGTAAAATCTGTTTAATACCTGCCGGAGAGTATTCTGAGCCCCCTTGTGACCCCCTAAGATATGATCATGAGATACCCGTAACACCAGGTCCCTAAACCCCCTCGGTACTACTAACTGTTTCTGAGGTTCCTTCCCCCCTGCTAAACAGGACAGCCGATATAGCAACCCCTTGTCACTAACAAACCGAGGGAAGCTGGTTTCTCCCTCTTGATCTACCCGCTCCCACGCATACTGCAATGTCTGGTCATCTTTTTGCTCTTTGGAAAAATCAGGGAATCTCTCTAACACCTGTTCCGTATCCCCTGGGAACCTCCCCTGATGAAGGAGCTCTTGACAATGCTGCCGCCTTTGCTCCTGACCTCGTTTCTTTTGCTGAGAGCCTTTCCTGGTCTTCCCCGGCCGCCCCATAACCTCTCCCTGGAATGGAAATACTTGTGCCAGGGACAGTTCCTGCTCCTTCTCCTGCCTCTCCTGTGCCCGGGTAGATACCAAGGCTTGCTTACCACCAAGGCAGTATGTGAATGGAGCCCAATCCCGTCCTAAAATGAGATCCTGAGGTAGCCTAGGAAGTACAGCCACCCACACCCACTGAAGGCCCTCCTGGTCCTGTATGTCTACTAGCCGGACCGGATACCTTGAGGAGGCCCCGTGTATGCACTGAATAGCCACGGACCGGTCTCTCTTCCTACCCTGCTGACCCCCTTTCCGGGCAATCTGCCCCCACAACTTCTGGGAGCACATTGTCTGGTCCGCTCCTGAGTCTAAAAGTCCTTCCACCGGGACCCCTCCTATCTTAACCCAATGCGTAAACTGGGGTTCCTTAGAGGGGGTTACCTGAGATATGAGCCCCAACTTGGCCCTACAATCCCTCCTCACATGTCCCGACTTCCCACATCGGTAGCACATTCTATCATCCTCCTTAGGACCGTCCTCCCTCCACCCAGATCCTTTGAACATTTTACCCCGACCACCCCGCCAGACCCCCTCTCCCCCCCCTGAGTATTGTGACTCCAGGAAGTATTCAAAGCCTTTGATAGCTTCTTCCAGAGTCTCACATCCCTTCCTGATCAAATTAACCCTGATACTGTCCGGTAGAGCCTCTAAAAACTGCTCCAGCACCAGATCCTGCATCAACTGAGTCACTGCCCTCTTATCAGGCTCTAGCCATTTGGTAGCCAAGTCCATCAGCTTCTGAGCCAAGGCCTTCGGAGTCTCCCCCTCCCTCCACCTCCAACTCCGAAAGCGCCTGCGATAAGTTTGTCTGCTTACCCCATACCGGTCCAAAATAGCCGTTTTCAGCTTCTGATAATCCACCACGTCCCCTGGCAACAGGCTCCGAAAAGCTGCCAGGGCTTCCCCCGACAGGGCAGGAGCCAGTCTAATGGTCCATTGCTCTTGAGGCCAGGCAGCCGCCCATGCTACCCTCTCAAAAGTCCCCAGATAATCCTCAATGTCGTCCTGCTCTGTTAATTTGCCCCAAGGCAACCAATTAACTCGTCCAGGCTCCATGCTTCCAGGCACAGCTCCAGTAGCTGTAGCCTCCAACGAAGTACTCTCCTTCCCTCTCCTTCCTCGGTAGGGGTACTGCCCGTAACAATTCCTGCACCACCTCCAGCACCGGTTGTATCTGTGCTCGAGAAGCAGCCAAGGAATCCTCTAGAAGTCTCTGAGCCATTTCCTGCTGCTTTTGGAACTGGTGGGCCATAAAAGACAGCAGCTCCTTCGACTCCATGTCGTCTTAGCCACTGGTACCTGTGAGAAAGGGAAAGACAAAGAACACTCTCCAAGTGCGGTATTACCACCACTCTGGCCCTCTATATCCCCCTCCTCCTGGTTACCCGAGTCCCGTATATGCTTACCGGAACTCGGAGTAATACACGCTTCTTTATCCGGCGGGTTGTTCAGATCATCCCACCACTGCCACCACTTTGTAACCAGGTCCCCCTTCCAGGTGGGAGCCAGGGTGGACCCTGCTTAGCTTTCACTGGCTGTTCCCCATCTCCAGGATCAGACCTCATCTCCCAATCAGTCATTCCACCCTCCCCCTCCTGAGAGTTCAGCTGACCCTGTACTGGCTTCTGGGGAGTGTAGTTTTTCTCCTGCATTACAGCTTTCCCTGGCAGTTTGATCCCTAGAGGGCGCCCTGCTCTCCTAGCTGGGCTGAATGACCGGGGATGATGCCGGCTGAAAGAACCACTATCCCCTCTCCCTCGTACCAGCCCTCCAGAGTGCTCACAATATAAATAATCTAGTCTAATAATGTGACAATATCAAAAATATGTATTAACAGAAACAAATACACATAATTACACTCCTATCACACTCATATCACTCATTCATACAGCTAACAGCTAGGTATAATTTTTTGCTGAAGATAAAAATATATAACACAATAAATCTAGATGATAATGCAATCGATGGATAAATGTTATCAAGTCCACCCTGTTGAAAAAGTCACAAAAAACGAGAGCAGCAGAAGGCCCCACAAATTATCCAATAACACATCATAGTAGCGAATCAAACGTTGATGTTGTCAGCCTTCACAGCTGATATCTCATGCATTATATTGAAATCAAGGTCTTCAAATCCTAGAGTGGGCTAATAGCAGGAAATGACAAGTTATTCAAATCCACCGAAGTAAACAGATAGCATAAAATGCCACCATTCTTCAGCAGCCGTTAGACCTGCTGTTAGAAACAGTTCAATTGCGCCTCTGCTTCGCAACGTGAGACCGCATTTTGTACATCTTTGTCAGGAGAAGCAAATAAAATCACTGCAAACAAACCACCAAAAAATAAACCTATCAACTACCAAATAACTAAGGCAAATAAATTTAATATACAAATCATTAAATAATAAGAAAATAAGGAAAAACCCCACATAAGGGTGCTTACTGGATAGGCAAGATCCAAACCAAGCCTTTATCATCCTCTTCCTCAGGCGTAAATGCCCTCACATTCTGCATCCAGGTTAAATACTGACCTGGGAAGATGATATGTGAGATGACAATCTTCTTTGCAAAATTACGATCACCATTCCACCTCCAAATTTAACCCCCTTGTCATGACGGTATTCCAATTAAATATAAATCTTTGTTCTAAAGTAAACAAAATGTCACTAACATCCCCACCTCTTTTCAACACCACTTGAGTCAGCACCACACAACGCAAATCTTCCACAGTATGACCCTTAGACACCCAATGGGCTACTATAGGTGCCTCAGATCTCAAATTTTTAATATTGCTGATGTGCTCTGCCACATTCTGTTTTTTTTAATCATTTTTATTGATGACCATTTCAACATGAGTTACAGGCAACAGAACAGTGTTGTCCGACGAAAGGTACACAAACATATCATAAAACCAGGTTATAATCTGTCATCTGAGATTTTATATTTTCTCTCCCCCTCCCCCTTACAAGCACCAGTTGGTACGATAAGGACTGGTGTTATGAGTATGATAGAACAGTAACAGCATACGTGTGTGGTACTACAACCTTTCCTTTTTACTTTCACCATTCCATCTATGCCATCCCATCCGGTTTTCCCACCCTCAATACCCTCCCCTCCCCACTCCCCCCCCCCCCCCCTGCGGGCTTAACCATTCAAAATCTTACTACGGGCTGTTGGAGTCAGCGTGTCCCGAAATGGGGACCAACATTGAAATAAATCCCCTTTCCGGGAGGCCAGATCTTCCACCTCCCTGCGCTCCATAGCGCTCAGGGAGGTCATTAAAGCCCTCCACTGCTGTAGGTTGGGTGGGTCTGACGATAACCAGCCCAACAAGATTGTCTTCTTTCCCATGGCAGTTGCTCTGCGGGTAAATGCCAACATACCTTTCGGCATCCCCTCACCTGGTATTTATCAAACAGAAGAGCAGGAGCAGGGCGCCAACCCGACCCCCAGATTACTGACACAAATGCACAGAGCCGAGTCCAAAAGGCTCGGACTGGGGGGCACAGCCAAAACATGTGGCCTAAATGTGCCCCCAGCCTCGAGCACTTCGGACAATCATCTTGGGGTCTTAGGGTAGCCCTAAATGCTCTATGTGGTGAGATATACAATCTCATGGTAAATTTATAGTGTATTTCGTGCAGGGTCACATCTCTGAAGGTTCTATAACCAGTAGTTAGGCTAGACTGCACCATCTTATCTGTGATGTGACATTCCAGCTCACCGGACCAAGCCTGAGCTGGTATCTCATAGTTTGTCACAGGGCATGCGTCCCTGAGCTGGGTGTGGAAATGCCTTAGAGGGACCAAAAGCCGCGCCTCCAGATCAAACAGATCTATAAGTTGCCTCCGTCTCCGCGAAGTCAACGAGGTTTGCGGGAGGGAGGCAACATAGTGACTCCAACTGTAAATAGGGCAAAAAGGCTTTGGGGGGGTGGGGAGGCCCTCGCTCTCACACAATTCTCTGAATGGTTTGCAATCCCCCTTCTTGGTCAGCACTTGGAAAAGGAATATCATTCCTCCCTCCCTCCATGCTCGATATACCGCCGAGCCCGTGCCAGCCGTAAAGTCTGCATTACCTCCAATCAGCAGCAGTGGAGATGAGTGTTGCTCAAGGCCTCTAAATTTGCAAAGCCAGCACCATGCTCGCCGCAGTGGTAGAAATATAGGGGTGTAGCCCTTCGTGGTGGCTGCTCGCCTTGCCGGGGCATGTAACCAGTAGCTAAAGTGGAAAGTACTCAACATCTTAGTCTCTGCAACTGGGAAAGAGAAAAAAGATGTGCCCCGAAACCAGTCGCTAATGTGTCTCATGCAACCTGCCACTGAGAATCTCTGTATACTGTGTACGCCCAACCTTCCCTTGTTTACCAAAAGGTATGTCTGTACGAACGAGACCCGAGACTTCCCACCCCTCCAAAGGAACCTCACCAGCAGTCTATGCAGTTTCCTTTCATCCTTTCTCAAGATGAACAGTAACAACACCTGTATCACATTCAGCCACTTGGGGACCAAAATCATGTTATACAAAGCGACTCGACCCCACAAGGACAACGGAAGGCGTTGCCACATTTCTAGGGTACGGCCTGTCTCAGTTCACAGGGGGACAAGATTATGCTCTATGGCCCACTTCAACGGGAATGACCCTACCCATGTCGCCCTTACCGAGAGAGGAATCGGCAATGCTTCTGATTTTTGCAAATTCAATTGAAAGCCTGAATAGTATCCAAATTCCTCTATATGCTCTAGCGCTGCCATGAGGGACCTTTGGGGTTATGTTAAGACCAGTAGTATGTCATCTGCATAAGCTAATACTATGATGTTGAGCTGAGGTAACTGGACCCCTGCTATTCCCGTATCTTTTATGATGTTACGCAACAGGGGTTCTAAGTATAGAAGAAACAGGAGTGGGGACAGCGGACAGCCCTGTCTGGTGCCTCGGTGCACCGGGAAGCTTGGAGTGCACATCCCATTCACCAGTACTAGGGCCCCGGGGTCGGTGTATAACGTTTCCACTTCTTGCAGGTACCACCCAGATAGGCCTATGTAGCGGAGCACTGCAAAAAGAAAATCTCAGTTCACCTGGTCAAAAGCTTTTGTGGCGTCCAATCCCGCCAATAGCAAAGGTTGTCCTCAGGGCCGTGCCTAGGGTCTCTGGCGCCCCCCTGCAGTTGGACCCGCGCCCGCCCTCCCCCAAAAACGATCGCTACACTACCCGCCGCCCCCCCTGAAAACGATCGCTACACTACCTGCCCTCTTCTCCCCAGATCCTTTTCTTTTTGTTTAAATTTACCTCTGTCCGGTGGCAGCGTAGCGTTAGTGAGAAAGAGGCGGCGCTCCCCCGCCCCGACGTGTCAGTCTTCCCTTCGCTCAGTTCCGCCTTCTTCTGACATCATTTCTGATAGGTCCCATTTTTGAATAAGCAACTCACGAAATTCAGTGTCCCCAATAAGGTAAGTTGGGAATCTCCAATATTTGACCCCCCCCCCCCCCCCCACTTCATGGCCCCACATTATGTCCGCCCAAACTGGGGTATGGTCTGAAATTGCCATAGGGCTCATGTCTGTCTGAGTTACCTGGGAGAATAGAGATGTAGAGACAAAAATATAGTCAATGCGTGACCAAGTCTTGTGGGCCTTCGATAAGTGTGTGTAGTCCCTTCTTTGAGGAAACAGTAGGCGCCAGGGTTCCACCAAGTCCAGTAATTTACATAAATGTGGCAGTCCTTTGCTCCTAGGTAGCGCTCCCCATGCCCCAACCATGGAGCGGTCTAAATCTGGGTCAAGAACCTGGTTAAAGTCACCCGCTATGATCCAGGGGACGGTGTCGTGTTTTAAGCCCAAATTAATCAGCGCCTGAAAAAACCCGGCATCGTATGTATTGGGACCATATGTGGTGCACAAGTAATATTCTCGTCCCATTATATTAAGATGGATCAAGACATATCTTCCCCCCGGGTCCTTCTCCACCAATCTAGATGTACATGGCATCCCTCGTTTGATCAATATGGCTACTCCTCCCTGCCGGGTTTCTGAGGAAGTAAAATAGCACTCCCCCACCCACTGTTGGTGCAGCTTTTGGTGTTCCTCATCAGAGAGTTTGGTCTCCTGCAGACAGGCTATGGAAGCCCCTTGCCATTTTAGATATGAGAGAATTTTTGATCATTTGATTGGGGAAGTTATCCCCGCTACATTCCAAGTCACTAACCGTGTGGGCGGGGTCATAGCATATCACTTTCATCACTCTGTGCAATATTGTCATGCTCATTACATAGCCCCGGCTGCCCAGCCTCAACCTAGGGCAATCTCTCCAGTCTCCATTCTCAGGTTCATTCTCCACATACTCATTCTGGCACGCAGTCACTCCCCAAGCCCGCCATGTACTCCAACCCTCACTCTGCACACAGACATTCCAGTCGTCACTCAGCCCGCATTTACCCCCCAACCTCTCCCCCCCTCTCCCTACTATCCTACCCAACCTCCCCTCTATTCCTTTACTTCCCCTACCCCCAATCTCCCTCCCCCCCACCATATCCCCCTATTCCCCATCAACTCACCACCTCTGTACATACAGAGGTAAGTGTAAGGGTCAGACACGCTAGGAGACCCCATCCTCAGTTCAATCCAGTGTTAGCATTTAGTCTGAGTCTCAATGTCACATATAGAAAAATACTTTAGTAGCCAGGCGTTGGTTTCTTCTGGCTCTACCAGTCTCCGGCTTGTGAGCCCTTAGGCCCTTCTGTACTCCACTTGGTTCTAGGTCCGACCTTGCCTCGAGATGTCATACACCACGTCCAGACGCCTGCATTTAAGAACTATGAACTCCACTCTGAAAACTGTAGAAACAAGAGGCAACTGCCTTCTCACAATCAACCATGAAACATTCCACTATGCTGAAAACTGCCCTTGGGTGCTTGGCTCCTCTTCAGGTGTTTTGTTGGTTCAGCCACTCCAATGCCATCTCCAGCTGCGTGAACGCTGTTCATGTTCCATTCCACAGCACCCGCAAGGTGGCCGGGTACTGCAGCATAAACCTGTACTGGTGTTCCACCAATTGGGAGCACACGGTGGAGAAGGCCCGGCGCTGCGCCACGAAGGCTGCAGAGTAGTCTTGGAAAATGCGCACTGGGGAGCCATCTTATTTTGTTGTCTTTCTCTGCGATTTAAAGGCTCTCAGAATCGCCGCTTTCTGGGGGTAGTGATGGAATTTGGCGATTACCACTCTCTGGCGGTTGTCCCTCGGGGACCTGGGGCCCACTCTGTGCGCCCGCTCCAAACGAATTGGGTGCCCCTCCCCCGCCTCAGGGAATGTGGCCTGCAGCCAGGTCTCCAGTGTCTTTTTTAGCTGTGCATCTAGCAGTGCCTCCGAGAACCCCACAAACCTCAGATTATCGCGGTGAGATCGGTTCTCCAGATCTTCAACCTTTTCGGAGCATTCCTGCAGTCAGCTCCCCAGTGTGCTCCTGGTGGCTGTCCTCCACCTCCGCCACCCTCGCCTCCAGTTCTCCCATGCACCGCACCAACTCCTACGTCAGTGCGGAAATCCCTGCGATCTGTTCCGATAGTTGGTCGAATTTCGGGTCCAAGGCACGCACCACTGCAGCCGTAAGCTCAGGAATAAGGGAGTCGGAGGTCGGTCGGAGAGGCGAGGCCGCCAGGGATTTCGCTGCCATGTTGGGTTCCCCTGGTTTCTGTTTCTCTTCTTTTTTCTTTGCGCTTTTATTCACTTGCGCCATCGCGGAGCGGGTATTATATTTGTCCATATAATACTGTATTTTGTGCCCAGTTTGGTGTAGTTTGTTCCGTGGAAAGCCGGCTAAATTCAACAGTTTCGGACAGGGCTCGGAGCAGTGTTAGCGGCACGCGTCCGCTCCTGCTCACCGCATCACGTGACCCCCTGCCACATTCTGTTTTAATTTTCTTTTTGTCTGCCCAATGTAATACAAATTACAGGGGCGCAATACACAGTAGATAACTTGTGAACTATCACAGGTAGTCCTATGTCTGAAGTAGTATTTTTTAGTGGTCCCCGGGATAGGCAAATTGTTGGTGGTCAAGGAGAATTTGCAATACACACATTTACCACAAGGTGAATGGCTGGCAAGACCAAAATCATATCTGGGGTCTTTAAAATTTCCCCCATATTGGCTCTATGCTTGAAAGCTATCTTGGGATGTTCATAAAGTACCGGGTGCACAGCAAGCACATTCCAGTGCTTATGTATAATATTACCAACAGCAGCAGCACAAGTGGAATATGGCAAAACACATACCAAGGGGCTCTTCGTCTCACATTGTTTAGGTAGAAAAAGCCATGGGTGATAAACATGTAGAGCCCGTTTATACGCTTTCTTAACCACTCCCCGTGGATAACCCATCTGAATGAATTGTTTAAATATATCACCTGCTTGAGATTTAAACTCTTCAATCAAGGAACATAAACGCCTCAATCTGAGAAACTGACTGACTGGGACACCCTTCTTCTTAAACGAATTACTTCTGTGCTCGAAAGAAGAATGAGATTTGGGGGTGATAATTTCTGATGATCTTAAGGTGGCCAAACAGGTAAAAAGGGTGATGGCCAAAGCCAGAAGGATGCTTGGGTGCATACGAAGAAGAATGGCCTGCAGGAAAAAGGAGGTGATAGTGCCTCTGTATGATGAGGCCCCATTTAGAGTACTGTGTATAAGTCTAGTGACCACACCTTCAAAAAGACATAACCAGGATGGAGTCAGTTCAGAGGGTGGCTACTAAAATGATCAGTGGTCTTCATCATACAGAATATAAAGACAGACTTCTAGACCTCAATATGCATAGTTTGGAAGAAAGACAAGAGAGAGGAGATATGATTGAGACATTTAAATATCTCCACAGCATAAATGCACAGGAGGTAGGTCTCTTTCGTCTGAAATTAAGCTCTAGAACGAGAGGGCATGTGATGAAGTTGAAGGGGGATAGACTCAAAAGTAATCTTAGGAAATACTTCTTTACGGAAGGGGTGGTGGATGCATGGAATGACCTCTTGGTGGAGGTGGTAAAGACAAGGACTGTATCTGAATTTAAGAAAGCATGGGACAGGTATGTGGGATTTGTTAGGTGGAGTAAGAGATAGTAGATTATATAGACAGGCAGACTGGATAGGCCACATGGTCTTTATCTGCCATCATGTTTAGGAAATCATTAAAAACCCACCTCTTCAAAAAAGCTTATCCTGCCGATCCAACATAAATCCCCACACCAAGCAACACAACCAAAGACCGTACTGGACAACTCACTATCCCTTTCCCCCCCGACCCCATGTCACCTGATTCACTTCTACCTCATGCAACCACTACACAATCTTGTATTTGTTATCAACCGTAATGGCAAACGTCTCAATGATACCTTGTAAGCCACATTGAGCCTGCAAATAGGTGGGAAAATGTGGGGTATAAATGTAACAAATAAATAAATAAATTTTTCTTTTGAGCAGGGACTGTCTTTTCTTCATGTTAAATTGTGAAGTGCTGCGTACGACTGGTAGCGCTATAGAAATTATTTGTAGTAGTAGTAGTAATTTATAGAGAATTTTTCCGCAGAGATCAAATCTAAGATATCACCTTTATGATATGTGGCTTCATTAAAAAGCTGATACCAACCTAAAGAAGATAGAATTTGTAAAAAAATCATAGACAATATCACTGTCTTCCATTAAGTCAACATGAAGATTAAAATCTTCTAATAAAATGGTACTACTAACTTTTAAATTGATGTCTACAAAGAAGCTTGAGTAATCATGGGGTGTACCCGGGGAGCACAATAACATAAGACAATATTAAACATATGACATCAACGCTAGAATTTCAGTTCCATCTAAGAAAGGCAATTCTTTTTTTAACATTAACCAGCTAAGTAGTAGCTCTGCCCAAACTCTGATCGTTCCTAACCTAGCTGGTTAGGGAATGGCTAGTTTAAGCTGATATTTATTGGCATTACCCAGTTAAGTGCTGCTGAATATTGGTGGCTGGACAGCTTAGCAGGGTTTAATCAGGCAGGAGCCTTTTCCCCTTTGTTCAACCCCATTTGAATATTGACCCCCTAAATGTTTATCCATGGCTCCATTAACTTTGGGAGTGCTGGAGGCTCCTACCTTCCCCATAACATAAAATAAAACCACAGGGAAAACTAAGCAGAGCCTCTGGCTCCTTCGGGGCTCCATCAGTGCTCCCAAAGGGTTTGGCATGTCCCTTTGGGCACACCTTTTAGGGCACGCCCTACAGCCACATGCCCTGCAGCTATGCAACACCATTTTAGCACTGATTTTCAAGTCTGCTATTGCGATAGACATGGGGAAGCCACTGTTTGCCCTGGGATCAGTAGCATATAATTTTGCTACTCTTTGGGAATCTGCCAGATACTTGTGACCAGGATTGGCTAGTGTTGGAAACATTATACTGAGGTAAATGGACCATTGGTCTGACCCAGTATGACTATTCTTATGTTCTTATGTAAGTGTTCTTCCAGGGTTCGTCTGGTAAGGGTGGATGACATCAGATGCCACCGCCGCCCACTCCCAAAGCTCTTCTGTCAATACCATTCCAGCAGGAGGACCCTGGCTAGGTAGAGTGCTGCTGTTCTGAATCCTTGCAGTTCGTGCTCTGATTTTAAATGTTCTTCTGGGGTTCTTCTGCAATGTTAGATGATGTCAGATGCTGCTACCGCTCATTCCCAAGTCTCCTCCAATACAGGTAAATCGTAGAATTTATAGTCTACATGTTTGAATGTGTACCCCACCCATGCTCTGCTCAAACTCTGCCCATGTGAATACCTACTTGCCAAGTACCCACCATTACATCTTTCTTACAGAATACTAGCATTTACGTGTGTTCTGCTTGCTAAAAACTAGGCGACTCCTTATAGAATTACTTTCTAAGTGGCTAATACCAAAGAAAGAAATTTCATTACTCCTATATATGGTTTCAGAAACCAGTCAAAATGTCTTAGCAGTTTTATCACTATACTGTTCAGATGAGTATTAACTTGCAATTGCCAGACTGACTTCGCCTGCTTATGATAATTAGGGATGGGCAGCTCCAAAATTTTCATATTGTTTCACTTCCCATGTTGTTTGCAGTATTGTTCATTTAGCGTCATGTCTTTAGTCTTCTTTTTCATTTGGGGCCAATATAGTTAAGTGTGTGTACGGGAGGAGTGTGTAGTCTTTCAGAAGAATGCATGCTCTCCGTGCATGTGCACTTTGTATGTGGAACTAGTGCACATTCATAGCAGAAGTTTGTGGAATTTTGCCCTTGTCACAGTGCTCTGCCTGCTGCTGCCTGCAGCTGCTGGTGCCCAGTGCCCTATCTGATGCCTGCTCAATGCCCAGCCTGCTGCCACTGATGCCCATCTAGTAAACAGAATGGGGATTACCTGTCTACTAAATGTGTCATGCTTGGAACTTTGTAATATGGAGCCACCACTCAAAACCTATATTCTCCACAACCTGCAGGGTGCTGGTTATCCAAAGTAATCATTTCACCTATGTATCATGTAACCACTTTGGATGCAGTCTGCCTTATGGCATGGGCCGTGGTGGTAGGACCTCTTCCCATTTCCTCCATTCCTCAGAATGTTTCTTTGTCTGAGGTAGGGCCAGCATTATAATTGCTAGCAAGGGCTGGGGAAGTGGCTTAACAACTACTACTACTACTACTACTTATCATTTCTATAGTGGTACTAGACATACGCAGCTCTGTACACTTGAACATGAAGAGACAGTCCCTTCTTGAAAGAGCTTACAATCTCAGACAAATGGGACAAATAAGGGATAAGGGAATTACTAAGGTGGGAATGATAAAACATATATGGATATTAAACAAGTGAATAGGGGTTAGGAGTTAAAAGCAGCATCAAAAAGGTGAGCTTTTAGCCTAGATTTGAAGATGGCCAGATATGAAGCTTGGCATACTGACTCAGGAAGTCTATTTCAGGCATAAGGTGCAGCAAGAAAAAAAGGAACGGAGTCTGGAGTGGATGAGAAGGGTACAGATAAGAGAGCTTTACCTAATGAATGGAGTTCCTGGGGAGGAGTGTAGGGAGAGATAAGAGTGGAGAGGTACTGAGGAGCTGCAGATTGAATGCACTTGTAAGTCAATAAGAGGAGTTTAAACTGTATGCGGAAATGGATAGGGAGCCAATGAAGTGACTTGAGGAGAGGGCTAATATGAGCATAGCGACACTGGCGGAATATAAATTGTGCAGCAGAATTTTGAACAGATTGAAGGGGAGAGAGATGGCTTAGTGGGAGACCTGTGAGAAGCAAGTTGCAATAGTCTAAACGTGCGGTGATAAGAGTGTGGATAAGGTTTTGGTAGTGTGCTCAGAAAGGAAGAGATGAATTTTGGTGATATTATAGAGAAAGAAACGGCAGGTTTTAGCAGTCTGTTGGATATGTGCAGAGAAAGAGAGAGAGAGAGGAATCAAAGATAACCGCAAGGTTACGAGCTGATGAGACAGGGCGGATGAGAGTGTTATCTACAGAGATAGAGAATGGGGGAAAAGGAGAGGTGGGTTTAGGGGGGAAGATAAGAAGCTCAGTCTTGGTCATGTTTAGTTTCAGATGGCAGTGAGACATCCAGGCAGCAATATCAGACAGGCAGGTTGATACTTTGCCCTGGATTCCTGCTGAAATTGCTGGTGTGGAGAGGTAGATCTGGGAGTCTTCTGCATAACGGTGATACTGAAAACCATGGGATAAGATCAGAGTATCAAGGGAAGAAGTATAGATGGAAAAAAAGAAGAGGTCCCAAGACAGAGCCCTGAGGTACACCAACTGATAGTGAGATAGAAGTGGAGAAGGATCCACCAGAGATTACATTAGTGTGTTGGGAGAGATGAGAAGATAACCAGGAAAGAACAGAGCACGGAAATCCAAGTGAGGACAGTGTATCAAGAAGTAGGCAGTGGTCAACAGTGTCAAAAGCAGCAGATAGATCAAGAAGGATAGAATAGAGACCTTTGGATCTGCCCGGGAACAGGTCATTGGAGACTTTAGCAAGGGCTGTTTCTGTTGAATGAAGAGGGCAAAAGCCAGATTGAAGTGGATCAAGAATAGCTTGAGATGAAAGAAAATCAAGACAACGGCAGTAAACAGCATGTTCTATTATCTTGGATAGGAAAGGGAGGAGGGAGATGGGGCAATGGTTGCAAGGGCAGGTTGTGTCCAATGAAGGTTTTTTGAGGAGTGGTGTAACTATGGCATGTTTGAAGGCATCAGAAACAGGTGCAGTGGAAAGTGAAAGGTTGAGGTTATGATAGCTAGAAGGGATGACAGTAGGAGATAGAGAGCTAAGTAGATGGGTGGGAATAGGATCAGAGGAGCAGGTATTCAGTTTGGAGGAGGAAAGAAAATGTGCAGTTTCCCCTTCAGTGATTTCAGAAAAGAAAGAAAAGGAGGCAGAGGTTGAAGGAGAGTTGAGAGAATAGACTGAGGGAAGGAGAGGTGAAGGTGACTGGAGGAGCGTGAGTATCCAGAGCAGAGCAGAGAGTAGTATTATAAGAAGAAACAGCCTCATTGACAGACATGGATAATATAGTGGTTGACAAAAGGTTTGAAACACTGGAGGACAGAGTAGAAGAGTCAATAGCCTGGAGATTCCTAAATGTATTGGTGGAGATTGTACGGGACTTGGGGGGAGGGTGTTTAACTGTGAAATTTATCAGATGATGGTCAGAGAGGGGAAGAGCTGAGGTGCAGAAATTGGACAGTGAGCAGTTGGAGAAGAAGATAAGATCAAGACAGTGGCCAATCTGGTGAGTAGGGGTAGTGGAGCACTGTTGAAGATTGAAAGAGGATGTTAAAGCAAGAAACTGAGAAGTATAAAAGTCCTAGGATCATTAACATGCAGTGGCGTAGCAAGGGCAGGGCGGTGGGGGCGATCCGCCCCGGGTGTCAGTGGGTGGGGGGTGCTCCGTTCCCGCTGCTCCCACCCTGTCCTGCCTTTAAAAAAAAATTTGCGAAGCGCTGGAGTGGCAGGCAGCGCCTCACATCTGCCTGCTAGTAAAAATCTCCTCGACGTCGTCGGGCCTTCCCACACTGAGTCCCGCCCGCCCTTGCGGTAATAGGAAGTTACCTCAGAGGAGGGCGGGACTCAATGTGGGAAGGCCCGACGATGTCGAGGAGATTTTTACTAGCAGGGCAGACGCGAGGCGCTGCCTGCCACTCCGGCGCTAAGCAAATTTTTTTTAAAGGCATAGTGATGGCAGGAGAACAGAGCTGGTAGGTGGGTCGAGGGGGGCTCAGATGGGAGAAGGGTGTGGGGTGGGGTTCTCAGATGGGGGAAGGGGGATGGGGAGGGGGTTCTCAGATGGGAGAAGGAGACTGAGGTGGGGAGGGGGTTCTTGGATGGGAGAAGGGGGTGGGGAGGGGGTTCTCAGATGGGAGAAGGGGGTGGGGAGGGGGTTCTCGGATGGTTGAAGGGGACTGGGGGAGGGGAGGGGGTTCTCGGATGGGAGAAGGGGACGGGTGGGGAGGGGAGGGGGTTCTCGGATGGGAGAAGGGGACTGGGGTGGGGAGGCAAGGGGGTTCTCGAATGGGAGAAGGAGGGGAGGGGGCTTTCAGATGGGAGAAGGGGGCTGGAACTGGGGTCTGAGAAGGGGTCATATAGGAAAATGGGGGCCATGCCTGGGGCTGGTGGGAAATGGGGCATGCATGGGTCAGGTGGGAGAATGGTTCTGGGGCTGAAAAGGGAGGCCCTAAAACAAGGCATGTGGATGAAGGGGGCTGGAACTGGGGGCTGAAAAGGAGGGTAGGTGGGATAAGGGGGCCAGTACTGGGACTAGAGGCTGAAAAGGGGCAGGGGCTGAAACTGTGGGGACTGGGGGCTGAAAAGGAGACAGGGAGAAGTGGCTGGGGCTAAAGCTCGGGACTGGTGAGAGAAAAGGGCTGGGGTTGAAACTGGAGGCTGAAAAGGGGACAGGGAGAAGAGGCTGGGGGCTGAAGCTCGGGACTGGTGGGAGAAAAGGGCAGGGGCTGAAATGGGGGATTGGTGGGATAGTGGGGCTGGAACTGGGGGCTGAAAAAAAGGGGCAGATCCTGGATGGAAGGGGGAGTAAGAGGAAGGGCAGACCCTGGATGGATGGGAGAGGGAGGGCAAAAGGTGGATTGAAGGGGCAGAGAGAAAGGGCAGACATCGTATGGAACGGATAGAAAGGGCAGACAGTGAATGGAAGGGGGAGAGAGAGAGGGCAGACAGGGGCAGATGGTGGATGGAAGGGCAGAGATAGAGGGCAGATGTGGATGGAAGGAGCAGGGAAAGAGGGCAGACATTGGATGGAGGGAACAGCAGAGAGGGCAGACACTGGATGGCAGAGAGAGACCGAAGACAGATGCTGGATGGAAGGAAGACAGTGAAAAGAAGATGAGGAAAGCAGAAACCAGAGACAACAAACTGTAAATAAAATATATATTTTTATTTTTTTGCTTTAGGATAAAGTAGTATTGTAGCTGTGTTAATAAATGTTTATAATTGAACATGTAAACAAGGTAATCTTTTTATTGGACTAATTTTAATACATTTTGGCTAACTTTCGGAGAACAAAACCCCCTTCCTCAGGTCAGGATAGGATACTGTAACAGTACTATACTGTATTGACCTGAGGAAGGATGTTTTGGCCTCTGAAAGCTAAATGTATTAGTCCAATAAAATGGTATTAGTTTATTTTCTATATTTGTTTTATTTATATTTGTTAATTTGTAAAGTGGTGATTGTTTTTTTTTTTTTTTTAGTTTTTTTCAAATTTACATCTGCTGTCTTTATATTTTGCACAGTACTAGGGGACATTTTCTGTTTCTGTGGTGTTGCATTGTATGCAGAGTCTGGCATCTTGGGGGTTCAGTCTAATTTTTGTCTAAATAGAAAGTTTAAATATTACTACTTATTCTATAGTGGATTAGGGTGTATCTGTGTTTGTGAAAAGACATGGCTTTCAGTTGGCATTGACTGTGCAGGATCGACGATCTGTACTATTCTGTCTGGTTTCATTTTACAATAGGTGAATTGATGTTCTAGTGCTCACTGTAGTGTTTAAGATGCTTTCCTTTTCCTTGTGTGATTCATAGAAATGACTGCTTATGGTATGGTAGAATTGCTCTATAGGTCCTGAGTGTTTTGTATTCTCAGCATGCCTGGCAGGGCCGTGCCTAGGGTCTCTGGCGCCCCCCCCCCTGCAAGACTATCAGTTGGCGGTGGCGGCCCCCCCCCCCCCCCCCCCCCCGTGAAAATGATCGCTCACCACTTGCCACACTGACAGGAATTGTCAGCAATATTCTTAGAAACAAATTGCTATACATTGCAAAATAAGATAGCAGATGTAAATTCTCAAAGTGGACATATTCCAAACACTAAAATGAAAATAAAATGATTTTTTTTTCTACCTTTGTTGTCTGTTGACTTTCTTTTTCTGATTATGCTGGCCCAGTATCTGATTCTGCTGCTATCTGTCCTCTTAACTCCGTTTCCAGGGCTTCCTTTCCATTTATTTCTTTCCTTTCCTCCTTTCTTCTTCATTTCTGGTCCTCAGCTTCTGCCTATTTTCTTCATCCATGTGCAGTTTTTCTCCTCTCTTCCTTTTCCCTCATTTCATCTCCTTCATCTCTCTTCCCTCCCCTCTATGTCCAGCAATTTCTCCTCTCTCCCTGAGCCCTGCCCTCCCAATCCATGCCCATCCATGCTCCTCTGTCCCCTGCCCTCTCAATTCATCCCTATCCAGCAATTCCCCTCTCTCCCTGAGCCCTACCCTGCAATCCATATCCATCCATGCCCATCTGTCCCCTCCATTCATCCCTATCCAGCAATTCCCCTCTCTCCCTGAGCCCTGCCCTCCCAATCCATGCCCATCCATGCTCCTCTGTCCCCTGCCCCCTCCATTCATCCCTTTCCAGCAATTCCCCTCTCTCCCTGAGCCCTGCCCCTCCCAATCCATGCCCATCCATGCTCCTCTGTCCCCTGCCCCCTCCATTCATCCCTTTCCAGCAATTCCCCTCTCTCCCTTCCATGACCCCCCCCCCTCGCATCCATGCTCCTCTCTCTCCCATGTCCCAGCCTGGCCCGCCCTCTTCTCCCCCCCCCCCCTTCGCATCCATGCTCTCGTTTCTCCCCTGCCCTCCCGCTCCCATTGTTCAACTGCCCACCCTCTTCTCTCCCCCCAACATCCCTTTTCTTTTTAAATTTACCTCCGTGGTGGTTCCAGCAGCGCAGCGTCAGGGAAGGAGGCGGCGCTCCCGACGTCTAGCCTTCCCTTCGCTGTGTTCCGCCTTCTTCTGACGTCATCCTTGACGTCAGAAGAAGGCGGAACACAGCGAAGGGAAGGCTAGAGACGTCGGGAGCGCCGCCTCCTTCCCTGATGCTGCGCTGCCGGAACCGCTACCACGGAGGTAAATTTAAAAAGAAAAAAAAAGAAAAGGGATGTTGCGGGAGGGCGAGTGAGGTGAGCATGGTGCGGCGGCGCCCCCCAGAGGGAAGCGCCCCCCTGCCATGCTTACCTCGCTTACCGTGTTAGCACGGCCCTGATGCCTGGTACTGGATTTTGGAGTGGGGTGTTAAAAAATGACCGGCCCCGGGTGTCAACTACCCTAGCTACACCACTGTTAACATGAATATTAAAATGCCCAAGAATGAGGGAATGAGATGAAGGTTCAAGAAAGAAAGAAAGCCAGGAGTCAAATTCAGTGAGAAAGGAAGAAAGGGACTTATCAGGGGGTCGATAAATGACAGCTACTCGGAAAGGTAGAGGAGTGAATAGACGGGTGGAGTGGACTTCAAAGGAAGAAAAGCAGCGAGACTGAGGTGGAAGAAGAGGCAGAAATCTACAAGAGAGTGAGAGTAGCAGCCCAACACCACTTCCGCGGCCAACTGGGTGAGGAACATGGGAGAAAAGATAACCTCTATGCAGGGCCGGTCTTAGCAAGTGCGGGGCCCTATGCAGACCAATTTGGTGGGGCCCCATCCTAGCCCCGCCCCTATCCTAGCCCCGCCCCCGCCCATTGATAAGATTATTCAATTTTTAGAAAATTTTTTATTTATGAAATTTCAAATAAATACAAATGAAGCTAAACTTGTACAGAAAAACTGATTGAAATAATAAGCACAATGCTATCATGAAACCCCCCCCTCCCAAGAAATTATTCAGTTCAAGTCCACAATTAGTAGTTCAAATTCTCATAACCCCGGGGGGTCAGAGGTGCAGACACACAATCTCTCCACTGCAAAACACTATACACAAACTTGTGCAAAAACACAGTCAGAACCTTACCAAACCATAACAGCACTAATTCCAAGGACAGGACGAGCTACAACCTTATGCATGGAAAGGCAGAACTGTAATTACACCAGGCTCTATAACACCAATACACTACCTTGTGAAAAAAAAAAGGGCTGCAAATACTACACGCTAGCAGGATACTGTACCTTGATCACACATGAAAAACACATGACACAACAAATATGAAGGCAAAATACTGAATGGAATGGCCCCTATTCACATTCTCTTCCTAGCTCTGTCCCTTCCTAATCTTTTCCCTCACCCCCTACCTCTCTCCGCTACAGGAACTCACTTCCCATCCATTGACTTCATCACCTCACCTTCTGTCCTACCCTCTTCCTCCCTCTTGGTTTTTAATCTCCGTCTCTTTCTTCCCTCCATTTTGCCTTCCCCATTCCACCTAAATACCTCTCGCCTTCGACGCCTTCGTGGCCACACCTCTCCTACTCTCCTCCGCTCTCTTTTACTCCTTCTCTTACTCTCAGCTCGTGACATCAATCCCAATCCTGGCCCTCCTCACCAACTATTATCCAAACTCTACAGATCTCACCGTGACCTCTCTAACCTCATCTCTATTCCTCTACTCCCCTCCTCTTCTCTGCCCTTCTCTTGCGCCCTATGGAATGCCCGCTCTATCTGTAACAAACTCCCCTATATCCAGGACCTCTTTATCTCGCGTCACCTCCATCTGCTCGCCATAACAGAAACCTGGCTCTGCCCTGATGACTCTGCTTCAGTCGCAGCCCTGTGCCATGGCGGTTATCTATTTTCACATACTCCTCGCCCTGCTGGCCGTGGGGGCGGTGTTGGACTACTTCTCTCTCCCTCCTCCAGATTTCAACCCCTTCTTCCACCTCAATCTCACTGTTTTTCCTCCTTTGAAGTCCACTCTATCCGCCTTTTCTCTCCTCTGCCTCTTCGAATAGCGGTCATTTATTGTCCCCCTGATAAGTCCCTTTCATCCTTTCTCAGTGACTTTGACGCCTGGCTTGCCTTCTTCCATGATCCTTCCTCCCCCTCTCTCATCCTTGGTGACTTTAATATTCCTGCTAATGATCCTTCCAACTCTTAGTTACTCGCTTTAACGTCCTCCTTTAATCTCCAACAATGCTCCACCTCCCCCACTCATCAAAATGGTCACTGTCTTGATCTCATCTTCTCCTCCAACTGTTCACCTTCTAGTTTCCTTGCCTCTGATCATCCCTCCTCTGATCACCATCTTATAACTTTCACACTTAAATCTCCTCCCTCCCAGTCCCGTCCTATCCTATCTAATTTATCTAGGAATCTTCACGATATTGACCCTTCATCTCTATCCTCCCATGTTTCAAACCTCCTCTCTACTGTGGCACCATCCACGTCTGTCAACGAGGCTGTTTCTTCTTACAACAATACTCTATCCTCTGCCTTAGACACTCTTGCACCTTTGATGACCCGCCCTGTAAGGCGTACAAAACCCCAACCTTGGCTGACTTCTAATATCCGCTACCTACGTTCCTATACCCGCTCCGCCGAATGCCTCTGGCGGAAATCTCGGGCCCTTGCTGATTTCTTACACTTTAAGTTCATGCTGACCTCCTTCCAATCTGCTCTTTTACGTGCCAAACAGGATTATTATATCCAACTGACCAACTCTCTTGGCTCTAATCCTCGACTTCTCTTCACCACATTGAACTCTCTCCTCAAGGTGCCCCCTCCCCCAACTCCCCCTTCAATATCTCCTCAGACCCTTGCTGAATTCTTTCACAACAAGGTTCAAAAGATAAACCTTGCTTTCTCTACCTCACCAGCTCTCCCTCCACTAGTCCGTTCCCCTCTCTCTCCTTCCCCTCATTCCTTTTCCTCCTTTCCTGAAGTTACTATTGAGGAAACTACACTTCTCCTTTCTTCCTCAAAATGTACCACCTGTTCCTCTGATCCCATTCCCACCCACCTTCTTAATGCCATCTCTCCTACTCTTATTCCTTTTATCTGTCACATTCTCAACCTCTCACTTTCCACTGCGACTGTCCCTGCTGCCTTTAAACATGCTGTGGTCACACCTCTCCTTAAGAAGCCTTCACTTGACCCTACTTGTCCCTCTAATTACCGACCCATCTCCCTCCTTCCTTTTTCTCTCCAAATTACTTGAGCGTGCTGTTCACCGCCGCTGCCTTGATTTTCTCTCCTCACATGCTATTCTTGACCCATTACAATCTGGTTTTCGCCCTCTCCACTCAACCGAAACTGCGCTTAGTAAAGTCTCCAATGACCTATTACTGGCTAAATCCAGAGGTCAATAATCCATCCTCATTCTTCTTGATCTTTCCGCTGCTTTTGACACTGTCGATCACAGCATACTTCTCGATACCCTGTCCTCACTTGGATTCCAGGGCTCTGTCCTTTCCTGGTTCTCTTCCTACCTCTCCCTCCGCACCTTTAGTGTTCACTCTGGTGGATCCTCTTCTACTTCTATCCCTCTGCCTGTCGGCGTACCTCAGGGTTCTGTTCTTGGTCCCCTCCTCTTTTCTATCTACACTTCTTCCCTTGGTTCATTAATCTCATCCCATGGCTTTTCCTACCATCTCTATGCTAATGACTCCCAAATCTACCTTTCTACCCCTGATATCTCACCTTGCATCCAAACCAAAGTTTCAGCGTGCTTGTCTGACATTGCTGCCTGGATGTCTCAACGCCACCTGAAATTAAATATGACCAAAACCGAGCTTCTCATTTTCCCCCCCAAACCCACCTCCCCGCTCCCCCCATTTTCTATTTCTGTTGATGGCTCTCTCATTCTCCCTGTTTCCTCAGCTCGAAACCTTGGGGTCATCTTTGACTCTTCTCTCTCCTTCTCTGCTCATATCCAGCAGACCGCCAAGACCTGTCGTTTCTTTCTTTACAACATCCGTAAAATCCGCCCCTTTCTTTCCGAGCACTCTACCAAAACCCTCATCCACACCCTTGTCACCTCTCGCTTAGACTACTGCAATCTGCTTCTTGCTGGCCTCCCACTTAGTCACCTCTCCCCTCTCCAGTCGGTTCAAAACTCTGCTGCCCGTCTCATCTTCCGCCAGGGTCGCTTTACTCATACTACCCCTCTCCTCAAGACCCTTCACTGGCTCCCTATCCGTTTTCGCATCCTGTTCAAACTTCTTCTACTAACCTATAAATGTGTTCACTCTGCTGCTCCCCAGTATCTCTCCACACTCGTCCTTCCCTACACCCCTTCCCGTGCACTCCTCTCCATGGATAAATCCTTCTTATCTGTTCCCTTCTCCACTACTGCCAACTCCAGACTTCGCGCCTTCTGTCTCGCTGCACCCTACGCCTGGAATAAACTTCCTGAGCCCCTACGTCTTGCCCCATCCTTGGCCACCTTTAAATCTAGACTGAAAGCCCACCTCTTTAACATTGCTTTTGACTCGTAACCACTCGCCTACACCTACCCTCCTCTCTTCCTTCCCGTTCACATTAATTGATTTGATTTGCTTACTTTATTTATTTTTTGTCTATTAGATTGTAAGCTCTTTGAGCAGGGACTGTCTTTCTTCTATGTTTGTGCAGCACTGCGTATGCCTTGTAGCGCTATAGAAATGCTAAATAGTAGTAGTAGTAGTAGTACCTCAAGAAGTCAGACTCAGCATGCAGCAATACTAGGAAAATTGAAACTTACATGCAAAATATCACAGATGCACATTTCTAAAAGCTGACTTTTTCCAATTAATAAATTCTGAATAAAATACTTTTTTTCTACCTTTGTTGTGTGATCATTTAGTTTTTCTATTCACTTTGGTCCCAGTGTCTTCTGTTTTATGCAGTGTCTTCTTTCCGTTTGATATTTTTTCTCTCACCGTGTCCACCATCCTCCTGTGTCCTTATGTGTTCTGTCTACCATCTGTAGCCCCCTGTCCCTATCCTTTCTCCAGTTTCAGCATCTGCCTTCAAAGTGTTCCGATCCAGCCCTTAAATTCAACAATTTGCCCTCCATCCACATCCAGCATTTCTCCTCTCTCCCCTCCACTCCATTTCCATCAATTTCTCCTCTCCCTGGGCCCTGCCATCCCATCCAAGTCCATCCTTGGCCCTCTCTACCCTTCCCTCCTCCATCCACATCCAGCAATTCTCCTCTCTCCCCTCCCCTCCATTTCCAGCAGTTTCTCCTCTCCCTGGACCCTGCCATCCCATCCAAGTCCATCCTTGGCCCTCTCTGCCCTTCCCTCCTCCATCCACATCCAGCAATTATCCCCTCTCCTCCATTTCCAGCAATTTCTCCTCTCCCTGAGCACTGCCATCCCATCCAAGTCCATCCTTGGCCCTCTCTGCCCTTCCCTCCTCCATCCACATCCAGCAATTCTCCTCTCTCCCCTCCCCTGCATTTCCAGCAATTTCTCCTCTCCCTGGGCCCTGCCCTCCCATCTGTTCCTCTCTCCCCTGCTCCCCTCCATTCACCCATGTGTCCAGCAATTCCCCTCTCTCCCTGGGCCCTGCCATCCCATCCAAGTCCATCCTTGGCCCTATCTGCCCTTCCCTCCTCCATCCACATCCAGTAATTGTCCCCTCTCCCTTCCCCTCCATTTCCAGCAATTTCTCCTCTCCCTGGGCCCTGCCCTCCCATCTGTTCCTCTCTCCCCTGCCCCCCTCCATTCACCCATGTATCCAGCAATTCCCCTCTCTCCCTGATCCCTGCCATCCCATCCATGTCTCTCTTTCCCCTGCCCGCCCTCTTCTCTCCCCCACGATGCACGATCGATCATCGATCCCTTTCCTTTTTTGCTTTTAAATTTACCTCCAGTCCGGCAGCGTCAGTGAAAGCGCTCCCAGCCAGTAAAAGCGCTTCTCTTCGCTGTGCCCCGCCTTCTTCTGACGTCATGACATCAGAAGAAGGCGGGACACAGCGAAGAGAAGCGCTTTTACTGGCTGGGAGCGCTTTCACTGATGCTGCCGGACTGGAGGTAAATTTAAAAGCAAAAAAGGAAAGGGATCGATGATCGATCGTGGGGGAGAGAAGAGGGCGGGCAGTTCGGACGAGCAGCGGCGATCCCCGGGCGGAACTAGGTCAAGGCTGACTGAGGCGCGCCGCGCGGGGCCCTATGCGGTTGCCTCGGTCTAAGACCGGCCCTGCCTCTATGACAAAGGGATGCAGCTGAAGCATAATCTTCATGGCAAAGCGAAGTCTCAGGGCAAGCAGATGGAGAGATAAAGAGAGCGTGGATGTAAGAAAGTTTGTTGTAGACAGAGCGGGCATTCCACAGAGCACATGAGAAAGGCAGAGAAGAAGGGGGGAGTAGAGGAATAGAAATTAGACTTGAGACATCACTATGTGACCTGCACAACAGTGCCATTATTACTAGATCCTCCCTTTTTCTGCTGTTCCTTTCCTGCTTCTTCTGCTTCATTCCTCTGACTTAAAAGTCCTCTAGCCTTCGCTAAAAGCAAGAGCCTTATGCTTCGTTTCTAAGTGGTACTTCATAGAAGTGTTAGAAAGATGGCCATATTTTTCCCTGATATAACAAAAGAGAGGGAACGAAGTACAAACTAAAGTCCAAACAAAAAAAACAGCACCACGGTCCTTTAAAAATGGAACACAGTTCTTTAATGAATGAGCCTTGACAAAAAGACCCGACACGGGCCGTGTTTCGGTGACTAGCACCTGCGTCAGGGGTCTACATAGAATACAAAACATAGAAATAATATATTTTTAAAAAATTTTTAACATATAATGAATAAAACCAAAAACTAATATTTAGACTCATCAAGCATACATATATAAGCCTATATAAACACCTAAAGCATTTAATATTTTAACATTGCATTTAATATTTTAACATTCTCATATATTACTATATAGTAATTTGAAAATAAATGGATAATTAATCAAAACAAAAATGGTAACTCACCACAGTGATGACGTGGAAAACTTGGGGAATAACTCGAATATATTCCTCTACAATATATTATTCCTTACTTTTGGACAAAAATGTTTTTCATATATTAATATTATATGTTTAAAACGCTTATTTTAATTATTTATAATATATTTTATAAAAAGGTCATATTATATAATACTGGCTATAACTAAATTTCATATTCATAAAAGCTTAAACTAACAGGTCAAAAATAATTTTTTTTTAAACATTTTAAAATGTACAATAAATTTCAAACATTACACTGATAATATCATAAACCTTCAAAAACATTCAAATCAGCACAGAAATGAATAAATATATACATCTTCAAATATAAAAAAGCCAAAACTATAATATCTAGTGGCATTACTTGATCTTAATTAAAAAAAACAAAAATTTTGTCACTATTCAAAACGCCATTTGCATAATTGATTGCAATTGGCAGATAAGATGAATAACAAATTCAAAAGTATTTTATTCATGCAAATGCAAATTTTAAAGGTATTTTGTCACTAGCTAAAATACCATTAGCAGTTACAAATAAAATTTACATAATTAATTGTAATTGGCAGATAACGAAACAAATATACCCAGAGCTCCAAAAGATAATAGAAGCCCTGTTAATGCTATAATATATATATATATATATATATATATATATATATATATATATATATATATATATATACATACATACACACACACATACATACACATACATATATATATATATATATATATATACATATATATATACACATACATACATATATATATACATATATACAGTTTGAGGTATACAGATTATTTTCTTTTGACACTTGAGTTAAAATGAAAGTCAGTATTTTATTGCTTATGAAAATCATTTTTGCTATGTTCTAAAAGAAATATTGAAGACATTTTATTAAATGAATGCTGATGTGAGAAACATATGTATATGTATATATATATATGTATGTATGTGTATATATATATGTATATATATATATATATGTATGTGTATGTATGTGTGTATATATATATATATATATATATATATATATATATATATATATATATTATAGCATTAACAGGGCTTCTATTATCTTTTGGAGCTCTGGGTATATTTGTTTCGTTATCTGCTAATTACAATTAATTATGTAAATTTTATTTGTAACTGCTAATGGTATTTTAGCTAGTGACAAAATACCTTTAAAATTTGCATTTGCATGAATAAAATACTTTTGAATTTGTTATTCATCTTGTTATCTGCCAATTGCAATCAATTATGCAAATGGCGTTTTGAATAGTGACAAAATGTTTTTTTTTTTAATTAAGATCAAGTAATGCCACTAGATATTATAATTTTGGCTTTTTTATATTTGAAGATGTATATATTTATTCATTTCTGTGCTGATTTGAATGTTTTTGAAGGTTTATGATATTATCAGTGTAATGTTTGAAATTTATTGTACATTTTAAAATGTTTAAAAAAAAATTATTTTTGACCTGTTAGTTTAAGCTTTTATGAATATGAAATTTAGTTATAGCCAGTATTATATAATATGACCTTTTTATAAAATATATTATAAATAATTAAAATAAGCGTTTTAAACATATAATATTAATATATGAAAAAATTTTTTGTCCAAAAGTAAGGAATAAGATATTGTAGAGGAATATATTCGAGTTATTCCCCAAGTTTTCCATGTCATCACTGTGGTGAGTTACCATTTTTGTTTTGATTAATTATCCATTTATTTTCAAATTACTATATAATAATATATGAGAATGTTAAAATATTAAATGCAATGTTAAAATATTAAATGCTTTAGGTGTTTGTATAGGCTTATATATGTATGCTTGATGAGTCTAAATATTAGTTTTTGGTTTTATTCATTATATGTTAAAAAATTTTTAAAAATATATTATTTCTATGTTTTGTATTCTATATAGACCCCTGACGCAGGTGCTAGTCACCGAAACACGGCCCGTGTCGGGTCTTTTTGTCAAGGCTCATTCACTAAAGAACTGTGTTCCATTTTTAAAGGCCTGTGGTGCTGTTTTTTTTGTTTGTTCGTATTTTTCCCTGACTCACATACTTTTTACAGTGTAGACATTCTGCAAAGTGTTGATTTTCCAGGGCATGAATGTGCCTCCAAGCATCTGATTTTTTTTCCTTTGAGCCCCTAGTATCTATATACTTGGCCACCCCTATGAAATCCTTTGATATCGCTGAGGCATTGTTGGTTACTGTGTCAGAAGATACTAGTGGCTAGCATTTTCAGCTGCATTAGTAGGAGACTTTTCCTTGCAGACACTGACCTGCTAATCTCCTTGGCAACTACCGGAACTTTCCATTTCTAATTCTTCCATATCATCATCTTCTAAGATTTTCTCTAACACAGACTGGGTATATAAGGAATCAGAGCATTGCACAGGTTTTTACAGCTGCTGTTCTTGTACTCCTCTACTACTGCCAGGCTGAACATCCAACTCTTTTCTCTGTCTGATAACATATGCTTAGTTCTAGTTGGAGGACTAATACTAGTGTTACTACTACTAATGCCACCTAGTATAGCTGTAGTTTTTCTTCCCTCCTTTCGCCCACTCTCACCTGCATGTTTCTTCTATCTTGAAAAGGGCATGATTGTTGTAGGCACTCTCTGCCAAAGTCCCTGAAGATAGAGAGACAACTCACACTGTCAGAGTACTGAACCTACTTGTGAAAATAATTTTGTCACTGAGATGTGCTCTCCCTTTCTTCCCATTCGTTGTGTTATACTGATGGTTTTCTGCCTTCTGTGGCTCTGACTGAGTGCCTGCCAGAAGAGAGACATACATCTCTGGCAGCGAGCACTGTCTGCCAGAATCCCTGAAGCATAACTAGAAAGACTGAGAAACATTGAGTCGTGCCCCTAAATTTGTCAAGCTCTATTTGTAAAAGGAAAAATTTCTCTCTACATATCTACTCTCCATTTCTCTCCTATTCCCTTTCTTCTCCCAATAAAAACTGGTAGAGCTGCCTGTCTTCTTATATAGGGGCCCTTTTACAGAGCGGCAGTAAGTCCAACGTGGGCTTACCGCTCGCTCTTTCGGGATTACCACCGGCCCAATACAGCTGTCGGCGGTAGTCCTGTCCCAAGCGCACACCATTTCCGGGGTAAAAGAAAACCCCTGGAAATAGCTTGTGTGGTGGTAACCCGGCAGTAATCAGGCATCACTGCATGCTGCACGGTTACTGTTGGGTTACCACGGAAGCCCTTATCGCCACCTCTATGGGTGGCAGTAAGGGCTTCCCGTTGCATGGTCATGGTGTGAAGCCTTGCCCAGTGCATCCCAGGATACACTGGGCAGGTCTGGGTGCCGCCATTTTCAAGGTGGCGCTAGAAGAGGGGGGAGCGTACTACTTCGCTCCTCCAACAAAGGTACAAGGGGGCGGAGAAGAGGGCCACTAGACCACCAGGTTCGGGGTGCTTGATTTGCGGCCCGCTAGGCCACCAGGGCTTTTTGGGGTGGATGCGAGGGGGGGGGGTTGATAGGGCTAGAGATACACCAGATCTTCAGCCTCCCGTGAACTTGTTTCGGGGGGGGGGGGGGGGGGTCAGGGGACTGGCGGCTGGCTTGGGGTGGGGGATTGGGATTTGTGTTCCTGCAGGGGGGCTGTATTGGGGGGGGGGGAGTGGTGGGACTGCTAGCATGCAAATGCATGCTGGACAGGGCATACCATTCCTCCCCAATGGTCTGCAAACCCTAACGCCAGCTCTGAGCTGGCGTAGGGTTTGCCGCAGACGGTGCACCAGTGTTTGGTGTGCTACCCACTGATCATTGGGGAGGAATATGTTTAGCATGCATTTGCATGCTACTTGCACTAATAGCCCTATTTAGTATGCATTTGCATGCTAGTTGCGGTGAGAGCACAAGAGCACGTTGTTTCACACTCTCGGGGACTTTGATTATGGGATGGTAGCAAATGCAGGTGTTAGTATGGCGCTAATAGCCTCTAGTACCTGCGTTTTCTTCTGCTCATCAGCCCATCAATTAGGTAAAGAGAATGGGGTCGAAATTCGGAAAAGAAGCAAAGTGCTGCCCTAGCATTGACCCACACTGTTTAATAAGGGAACAATAAGGAAGACAAAAGTTAGGTGCCAAGATGCATTGCACTAAGCATTATGGGGGCAATTCTATAAAGGGCACTAAAAATTCTCTATGCGTTGTTAGTATTCTATAACAGCCAGTTTGTGCACCTAATGCATTATAGAATACTAGTAAAAAAGGCCCGTTTCTGTTTGTAAGGAAACGGGCGCTAGCAATGGTTTTTTTTTTTTGGTAACTGTAGAGTTGTTAGCAAAGTATTACGATATAATGAGAAGGAATAATTGTTACATTTGTAAATCATCTGTTGCTGTGTTGTACTATCATGTGAAGCCACTGTCTTTCCAGGTGCAGTGTATGGTGGAGAGAGTGCGAGTATGTGTGTGTGAAAGTGTGTGTCTGACAGACAGAGTGTGTGTGTGTGTGTGTGTATGTTTTTGTGTGTGCATGACCCCTTCCTTCTGTCCGAGTTGCAGGGTCGACCCCTCCCGCCCATGTGTTTGGATTTTCAGTAACTTTCCCTTGTTTTAATCCTGTGATTGTGTTCTTTTGCCCATGCCCTCCATCCATCCTTGTTTAACATTTGTCCTTTCCCCTTTCCCTCCGGTTCTGTTCTCTCCCCCCCCTCTCCATGTGTTGTGTTGTGTGTGTGTGTGTATGACCCCTTCCTTCTGTCTGAGGTGCAGGGTCCTCCCATCCCCCCCTCCTTGTTTGGTTTTTCAGTTCCTTTTCTTTTTTTTTTTAATCTCGGGATTGTGCTCTTTTTTTCCTGCCCTGTACCTGCTGTTAGGAAAGTTGGTCCGTCTGCTAAGCTTTATGCAGCTTGCTTTGTAGTTGACATCCCCTGCTGAGGCGCCTGGAGGCTGTGTCTTCACCTTTGTTTTTGTTTTGTTAGTGCAGGTCCAGAGGGCTGTTCAGCTTCCTGCTGCTTGCTGAGGTGCCCGGAGCCTGTGTGTTCACTTTTTTTTTTTTTTTTGGTTAGTGCGGGACGGAGGGCCAGTTCCTGCGTTCAGCTTTGTTTGTTGACGTCATTGAGTTCGATGCTGCCTAGCAGACCACCTCCGTGCTGAGGGAGCCACGGTCCCAAGCACTTTAGAACGTTGGAGGTGAGTTTTATTATATAGGACTAGCATAAGTCAACAAACAGCTCGCCTAAATTTAGGGACCATTACTCATGCCTGATCTGTGGCAGATGTAAATGTGAGCACTTAAATGCAGCAATTAGGTGCATAAACCCACCCCTTGCCCCTCCTTTTTGAATGCCCCTTTTACAGTTATGCAGTTGAACATTGAGGCACCCAGTTATAGAATAGCGCCTAAGTGCACTTAGGCACCTAACTGCCATTTCCCCTGTTATGATGCTTAATTACCATTAACGTCCTTTGGAGTGCCAAACATTAAGTGCATAACTTTTAGAGCACTACATAATATTACCCCCTAATTGTATAATTGTATCTAGGTACCCAGATTTACATGCCAACTGTCACAGATTCAGGGATAGTGAGCCCCTTGGATCACTACTGAGGCTGCGGCAGACAAGTCACCTAGGCTGGCACAGGGCAAGTGTCAGAACAAATCAGAACTAAACAAGACAGAATACAAAAGTTAGGAACAGAAGGAAGATACAGACCAAGGATAAAGCAGGTGTAGGCTGGAAGTGCAACAAGAACAAACAGTAGCAAGACTATCAACAAGGCAGGAACAGACTTGGCTTGGCAGGAACAGGAATCAGGAACAGACTTGGCTTAGCAGGAACAGGAATCAGGAACAGACTTGGCTTAGCAGAAACAGGAATCAGGAACAGACTTGGCTTGGCACGGAACAGCAACAGACTTGGATGGGCAACAGGAACAGTCTTGGCTTAGCAGGAACAGGAATCAGGAACAGACTTGTCTGGGCAACAGGAACAGACTTGACTTGGCAGGATCAGGAACCAGGAACAGACTTGGCTTGGCAGGAACAGGAATCAGGAACAGACTTGGCTATAGCAGAAAGCAGGAACAGGATAAAAGGGAACCACACAAAGAAGCAAGCAAGGCTGGGTTACACGGCCACTCAAAGGGTAAAGGGAAGCCACACAGAGAAGCAACACAAAGCTGGGCCACACGACCACACAAAGAGTAAAAGGGAAGCCACATGGCTGGGTCGCACAGCCATTCAAAGGGTAAAGGGAAGCCACAGAGAAGCAACACGAGGCTGGGACACACGGCCATTCAAAGGGTAAAGGGAAGCCACACAGAGAAGCAACACAAAGCTGGGCAACATGGCCACAGAGAGGGTAAAGAGAAACCATATGGCTGGGCCACACTGCCCTCAGAGGGTAAAGGGAAGCCACAGAGAAGCAACACAAGGCTAGGCCACATGGAGGGGCATAATCGAACAGCGGCGGCCATCTATATGGCTGGCACCGCAGAGAGCAGTCCCGAACCGTATTATCAAAAAAGATGGCCGGCCATCTTTCATTTCGATAATACGGTTCGGGCCGGCCAAATGTCAGAGATGGCCGGCATCGGTTTTCGCCGATAATGGAAACTGATGCCGGCCACCTCATACCCGGCCAAATCCAAGGCGTTTGGTCGTGGGAGGGGCCAGCATTTGTAGTGCAGTGGTCCCCCTGACATGCCAGAACACCAACCGGGCACCCTAGGGGGCGCTTCAAAAATTGCTCCCAGGTGCATATCTCCCTTACCTTGTGTGCTGAGCCCCCAAAATTCCCCCCCAAAACCCACTCCCTACAACTCTACACCATTACCACTGTGGATTGAAATTCCATGTGCAAAGGGGAAAAGGATAGTGATAGGAGTGTACTACCGTCCGCCTGGCCAGTACGAACAGACGGATGCGGAAATGTTAAAGGAAATCAGGGACGCAAACAAACTGGGCAACACAATAATAATGGGGGATTTCAATTACCCGCATATAGACTGGGTTAATGTAACATCTGTACACGCAAGGGACATAAGATTTCTTGATGAAATCAAGGACAGCTTCATGGAACAGCTAGTTCAGGAGCCGACAAGAGAAGGAAAAATACTAGACTTAGTCCTTAGTGGTGCTCATGATCTAGTGCAGGGGGTAACGATACGAGGGCCGCTCGATAACAGTGATCATAATATGATCGGTTTTGATATTGGCATTGAAGGAAGTGAAACTAGGAAATCAAGTACGCTAGCGTTTAACTATAGAAAAGGTGATTACGACAAAATGAGAAAAATGGTGAAAAAAAGACTGAAAGGAGCAACTCGCAGAGTAAAAAACTTGCATCAGGCGTGGATGCTGTTTAAAAACACCATCCTGGAGGTTCAGGACAAGTATATTCCACGTATTAGAAAAAAGGGAAAAAAGACTAAACGTCAGCCGGCGTGGCTAAACAGTAAGATAAAGGAAATCATTAGAGCCAAAAAACAATCCTTCAGAAAGTGGAGAAGAGAACCAACTGAAAGTAACAGGATAGATCATAAGGAATGCCAAGCCAAATGCAAAGCGGAGATAAGGAGGGCAAAAAAGGACTTTGAGAAGAAATTAGCGTTGGAAGCAAAAATACATAGTAAAAAATTTTTTAGATACATTAAAAGCAGGAAACCGGCCAAAGAGTCGGTTGGGCCGCTGGACGAAAATGGTGTTAAAGGGGCGATCAAGGAGGACAAAGCCGTAGCGGAGAAATTAAATGAATTCTTTGCTTCGGTCTTCACCGAGGAGGATTTGGGGGGGACACCGGTGCCGGAAAGAATATTTGAAGCGGGGGAGTCGGAGAAACTAAACAAATTCTCTGTAACCTTGGAGGATGTAATGGGTCAGTTCAGCAAGCTGAAGAGTGGTAAATCACCGGGACCTGATGGTATTCATCCCAGAGTATTAATAGAACTAAAAAATGAACTTGCGGAGCTACTGTTAGAAATATGCAATCTGTCCCTAAAATCGAGTGTAGTACCGGAAGACTGGAGGGTAGCCAATGTTACTCCGATTTTTAAGAAGGGTTCCAGAGGAGATCCGGGAAATTATAGACCGGTGAGTCTGACGTCGGTGCCGGGCAAGATGGTGGAGGCTATTATTAAGAATAAAATTGCAGAGCATATACAAAAACATGGACTGATGAGACAAAGTCAGCACGGATTTAGTGAAGGGAAGTCTTGCCTCACCAATCTAATGTATTTTTTTGAGGGGGTAAGCAAACATGTGGACAATGGGGAGCCGGTTGATATTGTATATCTGGATTTTCAGAAGGCGTTTGACAAAGTGCCGCACGAAAGACTCCTGAAGAAATTGCAGAGTCATGGAATCGGAGGTAGGGTATTATTATGGATTAAGAACTGGTTGAAAGATAGGAAGCAGAGAGTAGGATTGCGTGGCCAGTATTCTCAGTGGAGGAGGGTAGTTAGTGGGGTCCCGCAGGGGTCTGTGCTGGGTCCGTTGCTTTTTAATGTATTTATAAATGACCTAGAGATGGGAATAACTAGTGAGGTAATTAAATTCGCCGATGACACAAAATTGTTCAGGGTCGTCAAGTCGCAGGAGGAATGTGAACGATTACAGGAGGACCTTGCGAGACTGGGAGAATGGGCGTGCAAGTGGCAGATGAAGTTCAATGTTGACAAGTGCAAAGTGATGCATGTGGGTAAGAGGAACCCGAATTATAGCTACGTCTTGCAAGGTTCCACGTTAGGAGTTACGGATCAAGAAAGGGATCTGGGTGTCGTCGTCGATGATACGCTGAAACCTTCTGCTCAGTGTGCTGCTGCGGCTAGGAAAGCGAATAGAATGTTGGGTGTTATTAGGAAGGGTATGGAGTCCAGGTGTGCGGATGTTATAATGCCGTTGTATCGCTCCATGGTGCGACCGCACCTGGAGTATTGTGTTCAGTACTGGTCTCCGTATCTCAAAAAAGATATAGTAGAATTGGAAAAGGTACAGCGAAGGGCGACGAAAATGATAGTGGGGATGGGACGACTTTCCTATGAAGAGAGGCTGAGAAGGCTAGGGCTTTTCAGCTTGGAGAAGAGACGGCTGAGGGGAGATATGATAGAAGTGTATAAAATAATGAGTGGAATGGATCGGGTGGATGTGAAGCGACTGTTCACGCTATCCAAAAATACTAGGACTAGAGGGCATGAGTTGAAGCTACAGTGTGGTAAATTTAAAACGAATCGGAGAAAATTTTTCTTCACCCAACGTGTAATTAGACTCTGGAATTCATTGCCGGAGAACGTGGTACGGGCGGTTAGCTTGACGGAGTTTAAAAAGGGGTTAGATAGATTCCTAAAGGACAAGTCCATAGACCGCTATTAAATGGACTTGGAAAAATTCCGCATTTTTAGGTATAACTTGTCTGGAATGTTTTTACGTTTGGGGAGCGTGCCAGGTGCCCTTGACCTGGATTGGCCACTGTCGGTGACAGGATGCTGGGCTAGATGGACCTTTGGTCTTTCCCAGTATGGCACTACTTATGTACTTATGTACCATAGCCCTTATGGGTGAAGGGGGGCACCTACATGTGGGTACAGTGGGTTTTGGGGGGGGGGGGGGTTAGAGGGCTCCCATTTACCACCACAAGTGTAACAGGTAGGGGTGGGATGGGCCTGGGTCCACCTGCCTGAAGTGCACTGCACCTACAAAAAAACTGCTCTATGGACCTGCATACTGCTGTCAGGGAGCTGGGTATGACATTTCAGGCTGACATAGAGGCTGGCAAAAAAAATATTTTTATATTTTTTGTGTGTGGGAGGGGGTTGGTAACCACTGGGGGAGTAAGGGGAGGTCATCCCTGATTCCCTCTGGTGGTCATTTGGTCAGTTGGGGCACCTTTTTGAAGCTTGGTTCTGAAAAAAAAGGGACCAAGTGAAGCTGGCGAAATGCTTGTCAAGACCGGCTTTCTTTTTTCCATTATCGGGCAAAGCCGGCCATCTCGTGACCACACCCCCATCCCGCCTTCGCTACCCTACCGACACGCCCCCTTGAAGTTTGGCTGGCTCCGCGACAGAAAGCAGTTGGCGCCGGCCAAAATTGCCTTTTGATTATGCCGATTTGGCCGGGTTCAGGAGATCGCCGGCCATCTCCCGATTTGTGTCGGAAGATGGCCAGCAATCTCCTTCGAAAATAAGCTGGATGGTCACTCAAAGGGTAAAGGGAAGGCACAGAGAAGCAACACAAGGCTAGGCCACACGGCCACTCATATTCAAACATCAGATACAGCAAGCAAAGGGGAATCACACAAAGAAGCAAAGCCTTCAGGAACATGGTTCAGAAACAAGGCTTTCAGGTACAAGATTCAGAAACACAGGAACAAACATTCAGGGACAAGACTCACAGAAACAAAGCCAGGCAGAAATCAAGGCATACAAGAATAAGGCATTTAGGAACAAGGTTTGCAAAAGCAAGGCTTTCAGGAACATGGTCCAGAAACAAAGCTTTCAGGTACAAGACTTAGAAACACAGGAACAAGGATTCAGGGACCAGACTCACAGCAACAAAGCCAGGCAGGAAACAAGGCATAGGAATAAAGCCAAGCAGGACTTGTATCCAAACAGGGAACATGAAGACAGCGTTAAAAGACTTGTTGCAAAGGGAAGGCATGAGAGTTCCAAGGTGCGTTATAAAGGACTTTGCTGATGATGTCACAACTTGTGCCCGATGCAAAGAGCTCCTAGCTCTCAGGGAACGTGTCCATTCTCTTGAGGCTAGAGTAGCAGACTTGGTGGAGCTGAGGGAGACAGAGAGGTACATAGAGGAGACCTTCAGGGATATTGTAGAGAAGTCTCACCTCCAGTCTGGTAGCCCTTGTGGCTACCTTGGAGGAAGGAGGTCTCCTAGAAGGAGAGCATCACCCTGGTGAAGTAGGAAGTACTCCTGTAGCCAGGACCTGCCCACCAGGGGATGTACTATCCTCTTGCACCAAGGATATGTCTTCAAGTGCTGCCCGGGAGGAAAAGGTTAAGACAGCTATTGTAGTTGGTGATTTGATCTTTAGGCATATAGATGGCTGATGGACATGAGGATCGCCTGGTGACCTGCCTGCCTGGTACGAAGGTGGCGGACCTCATACGTCACCTAGATAGGATTTTAGATTGTGCTGGGGAGGAGTCGGCTGTCTTGGTACATGTGGATATCAATGACATAGGAAAATGTGGGAGAGAGGGTCTGGAAGCCAAATTTAGGCTCTTAGGTAGAAAGCTCAAATCCAGATCCTCTAGGGTAGCATTTTCTGAAATGCTACCTGTTCCACGCGCAGGGCCCAAGAGACAGGCAGGGCTCTGGAGTCTCAATGCGTGGATGAGACGATGGTGCAGGGAGGAGGGTTTTAGATTTGTTAGGAACTGGGCAACATTCTGAGAAAGGGGGAGCCTATTCAGAAAGGATGGGCTCCACCTTAACCAGTGTGGGACCAGGCTGCTGGCATCGGCATTTAAAAAGGAGATAGAGCAGCTTTTAAACTAGAAATTGGGGGAAGGCTGACAGTCACTCAAAAGCGCGCATGGTTTGGGATAAGGTATCTTTCAAAGATATCACCAAAACAGGGAAGATAGGGTATCCTGATAGTGAGGTTGCAAAAGAGACTGTAGTAGATCAGGTGTCCCTAAATAAAAATAAAAATCAGACAAAAGATTGCAAAATAGTACTGCCAAGTACTAAGCATGATGTAAATAGGAGCAACAAACACAGTTTGAAATGTCTATATGTGAATGCCAGGAGCCTAAGCAGGGCCGTGCCAAGGGTCTGTGGCGCCCCCCTGCAGACTATCAGTTGCCCCCCCCCCACCCCGCCTGGCTCCAAGGCACGTGGAAGAGCTGGGTGGTGCCAAAGAGCCGAGCGCTGTTTTGGTGCCACCTCAGTAAGGCCAACACACAATCTCTCCACCACTGCAAAACGCTGTACACAAACTTGTGCAAAAACACACTCATATCCTTACTAAACCATAACAGCACGAATTCCAAGGACAGGACGAGCAGGGAAGAGAGGATTCACCTTCACCTTGTTCTTCAGGTTTGCAAAGAACTGAAAGTCTGGAACATGCAAAACCAAGTTAATAAAGAAAGCTCGCATTTTGGCCACGTTTACATATGTGGGAAATGAATGGGAAATTAAAAGAAAAGAGGATTCTGCGCAGCAGTTGTCTGCTCTGGCTCCTGATCTGAGCCTCAGTCCTTCCTCTGCCTTTGCCAAGACGAGCGTGCTGGTTATTTGATCTCGCTCTAGCATTTCTCTGCTGGGAAGAAAAGCTCTCCTCTTTCCCACGCTCCGCCACACATTTTAATGAACTGGGAGCCCTGCTCCACCGTTCCAGTTCTACTCTGGCTCACCAGGCCACACCCTCCTTCCCCTCCCGTCTCCAACTTGGGCCCGGGGCCTCCTCAAGGGGGTCTCAGAAGATCAGTGGTGCTTTGGGACTGCTGGGACTGGGGATGATTTATTTGGGGAAGCCCCAGGAGTGATTGTTTTAGGCTTTTTTTGTCCGTTTTCACAAAGCAAACGCCATGAAAACACCAGTACTTAAAGTATCTATGTATATTTTCCAGATTATAAAATTATAAAAGGTTTTTGGTACTGTGGGTCCACATATTTCCTGTTAGGATCTACATTTCTCTGGCGACTAATGGAACATATTTTCCTTAAAAATAATATATACCTTTCATACTGTATTCATTCCTTGACCATTCTGCGGTCTAATTTAGAACAAACTGAAAGTTGGTCTAGGGAGCGTCTGTAATCACTCAAACGGTGAATGGAGAGACATCGGAAAGGCAAATATTTTCCAGAGCCATTTTTAAATTAAGAATTCTGCCATCAGAAGTGAGTTGGTCAGTTATTGAGAAGCTCATTCAGTGTTATGAATCACTTATCAGGCTAACACTCCACAGTCACTGCACTTTTTTGAACTTCTCCTCTTTCTTGGTAGGTGAGCGGGCGAGCGAGCCAGCGGGGGTTGTAAAAGCAGCAAGTCTCCATCTGCTTCCCTGCCCTCTCTGCGTCCCGCCTTCCTCTGATGTCATTTCCTTTCGGGCGGGCGGGACGCTGAGAGGGCAGGGAAGCGGACGGAGATGAGCGTGCCTGCTTGTTGCTTTTACTACTGGCGCCCCGCCGCCAGTTCGCTAACGCGGTAAGGTTTTTTTTTTTTTTTAAATACAACTCGACGGCGCCCTTGAAGGCTGGCGCCCCCCTGCGCCGCATACCCCGCTTACCGTGTTGGCATGGCCCTGAGCCTAAGAAATAAGATGGGAGTGTTAGAATATATTGCAAGAAATTAAAAATTAGATATATTAGGCATCTCTGAGACCTGGTGGAAGGAGGATAACCAGTGGGACACTGTCATACCGGGGTACAAATTATATCGTAGTGATAGAGTGGATATAATTGGTCGAGGAGTAGCATTGTATATTAACGAGAGCCTTGAATCAAATAGATTGAAAATTCTGCAGGAAACAAAACACTTCTTGGAATCACTGTGGATTGAAATTCCATGTGTAAAGGGGAAATGGATAGTGATAGGAGTGTACTACCATCCGCCTCGCCAGGATGAACAGATGGATGCAGAAATGTTAAAGGAAATTAGGGACACAAACAAACTGGGCAACACAATAATGATGATTTCAATTACCCTGATATTGACTGGGTAAATGTAACATCGGGACAAGCTAGGGAGGTAAAATTCCTCGATGAAATCAAGGACAGCTTTATGGAGCAGCTAGTATAGGAACTGACGAGAGAAGGAAAAATTCTAGACCTAGTCCTTAGTAGAGTGCATGATTTGGTGCAGGAGGTAATGGTGCTGGGGCTGCTTGATAACAGTGATCATAATATGATTGGATTTGATATTAGCTTTGAAGTAAGTATACATAGGAAATCAATTTCGTTAGCGTTTAACTTTAAAAAAGGAGACTATGATAAAATGAGAAGAACGGTGAAAAGAAAACTTAGAGGAGCAACTGCGATGGTCAAAAATTTACATCAGGTGTGGATGCTGTTCAAAATAGAGAGTTGCACGGGGACAGAAATCCTACCCATCCCCGCCCGTCCCTGCTGGAATCTTACCCGTACCCACCCATCCCCGCAAAAGTTTAAACCATCCCAATCCGTCCCCACCTGTCCCCGCAAGAATTTAACCCATCCCCACCCATCCCCGTAAGAATTTAACCCATCCCCACCCATCCCCGTAAGAATTTAATAGTACATAAAAGAAAGTTCCAGTCAGCTCCCTTTCTGGATTTGAGCCACAGCACTGTAGGCAAGGACGGACCGGAAGTTGGAACTTGGAACACTCTGGTGCGCACATGTAGGATTTGTCTCTGATTCACTGGGATTGTGTGCTGAGAGGCCGCCACATGCACGCGCCAGTAGGTCAGGTGACATCTGATTCTCGTGCCTGTGTCAGAGCTGAGGTCTGTGCACCAGCCTGGGAGCAAAGAGGATTAATAGTAACAAAGTAAGTGACAGCAAATAGACCTGAACGGTCCATCCACTCTGCCCAATAGTCACACTCATGATCAATTCATCATTAAATCAACGAGTGTGATATTATATACACTTGATTATGGTCTTTCTTTCGTGTTTCTGGAACAAAGACCACAGGAGTCTATCTGGCCCCATCCTTATGTTCCAACTGCTGGAGTCGCCATCGAAGCCCACTCCAGCCTATTCATGTTCTCATTTGTGGGACACAGACCGTAAAAGTCTGTCCAGCACTGTCCTCATGTTCCAGCCACTGAAGTTGCTGTCTAAGCCCTTTCCAGCCCATCCTACACCAGATTGCCATGCATGAGACACAGAACATACAAGTCTGTCAGGTATCAGCTCTAGTTCATCACAGCCAGAGTCGCCATCTAAGCGTCACTTGACACATCCACACACATGCAGCCATTTAAGGTTAGCTTTTATATAACTTCCATTTTCTAATTAGAGATCCTCTGTGTTCATCCCACGCCTTTTTGAATTCCGTCATCATTTGTGACTCTACCACCTCCTTAATGGAAGACTTTCCATATTTATGCTGTTAAAGCAAGGAAGAAGAGGAGGAGGAGACAGCACTCAAATAAATTGGTATTCGGTAGATGAGAGGCTGGTGCAGGTGCAGCTTACACTTCCACGGGAAGCCCACAGAACTGGTTCCATCCCCGCGGGAACCCTGCAGGAACTGCCTCCGTCCCCGCGGGAACCCCGCAGAACTGCTTCCATCCCCGCGGGAACCCCGCAGGAACTGCCTCTGTCCCCGCGGGATTCCCGCGGGGACGGAAGCCGTGCAGCTCTCTAGTTCAAAAACACCATCCTTGAAGCCCAGGCCAAATATATTCCGCGTATTAAAAAAGGAGGACAGAAGACCAAATGACAGCCAGCGTGGTTAAAAAGTGAGGTGAAGGAAGCTATTAGAGCTAAAAGAAAATCCTTCAGAAAATGGAAGAAGGAACCGACTGAAAATATTAAGAAACAGCATAAGGAATGTCAAGTCAAATGCAAAGCAGTGATAAGACTAAGAGGGACTTTGAGAAAAAGATTGTGTTGGAGACAAAAACACATAGTAAAATGTTTTTTAGGTATATTAAAAGCAGGAAGACAGCAAAAGAATCGGTTAGACCGCTAAATGACCGAGGAGTAAAAGGGGCAATCAGGGAAGACAAAACCGTAGCGGAGAGATTAAATGAATTCTGGTCTTCACCAAGGAAGATTTGCGTGGGATACCGGTGCCAGAAATGGTATTCGAAGCTGACGAGTTGGAGACCACTGCTTTTTAACATATTTATAAATGACCTAGAGATGGGAGTAACTAGTGAGGTAATTAAATTTGCTGATGTCACAAAGTTATTCAAAGTCGTTAAATCACGGGAGGATTGTGAAAAATTACAAACGGACCTTACAAGACTGGGAGACTAGGCGTCTAAATGGCTGATGACGTTTAATGTGAGCAAGTGCAAAGTGATGCATGTGGGAAAGAGAAACCTGAATTATAGCTACGTCATGCAAGGTTCCACGTTAGGAGTCACGGACCAGGAAAGGGATCTAGGTGTCGTCGTTGATGATACGTTGAAACCTTCAGCTCAGTGTGCTGCTGCGGCTAAGAAAGGAAATAGAATGTTAGGTATTATTAGGAAAGGAATGGAAAACATAAATGAGGATGTTATAATGCCTTTGTATTGCTCCATGGTGCGACCGCACCTCGAATATTGTGTTCAATTCTGGTTGCCGCATCTCAAAAAAGATATAGTGGAATTAGAAAAGGTGCAGAGAAGGGCCACGAAAATGATAAAGGGGATGGGACGACTTCCCTATGAGGAAAGGCTAAAGTGGCTAGGGCTCTTCATCTTGGAGAAATGGAGGCTAAGGGGAGATATGATAGAGGTCTATAAAATAATGAGTGGAGTTGAACGGGTAGATGTGAAACGTCTGTTCACGCTTTTCAAAAATACTAGGACTAGGGAGCATGTGATGAAGCTACAATGTAGTAAATTTAAAACGAATCAGAGAAAAATTTTCTTCACTCAACGTGTAATTAAACTCTGGAATTCGTTGCCAGAGAATGTGGTAAAGGCGGTTAGCTTAGCGGAGTTTTAAAAAGGTTTGGACGGCTTCCTAAAGGAAAAGTCCATATACCGTTATTAAATGGACTTGGAGAAAATCTACTATTTCTGAGATAAGCAGTATAAAATGTTTTGTACATTTTTGTAATCTTGCCGGGTATTTGTGACCTGGATTGGCCACTTTTGGAAACAGGATGCTGGGCTCGATGGACCTTTGGTCTTTCCCAGTATGGCAATACTTATGTACTTATGGAATGAAGCTTGAATAGACTGTAATGAGGCTTGGATAGCAAGGACACCAGAGCGAGGCTTGGATAGCAGGAGCACCAGACAGCAGATACATCAATGTAGGGACAAGGCAATCGGGAGAAGCCACAGAGCCAGATCATTGGAAAAAAGGTGAATCTGGACACAGGGACATGGCCACAGCCATGACACCAACATTTAGGCAAGCCCATTTACACCTTTCCAATTGTAGACATAAATGCAAGCACCTAAATGCAGTTCTTTAGCATGCGACTTTCAGCATTCTGTAAGTTATGCAAGTAAATGTGGAACCCATCCATGCCCCATCCATGTGTATTCCTACTTTCAATTATGTGTGTGTTACACACCTATATTATAGAACATCAGTGAAGAAAAGGAAGTAGGGGAGGATCAACAAAAAGTAAAAAAAGGAAACCTTGGAGTCAAAAATGACAAACATGGGGAGGAAGTGACATCAGCGGAGCGAATGGCCGCTTAAGTGTGGAGCTTGTAGGATAAATCACAGATAATAAATTACCTGTGTCCAGGTTCCCCTAAGCAGAACTATCTGCAAGCAAATAATCCTGAATTAGATCTAGGGGTGGGAACCTTGGAACCTAGCCAAATACTTCCGTTAGAAAGACTGTAGGCTGAGATATATATATTAGATTTATTATAGTATGTCAGGTAAGAAAATAGAGCTAAGGTATACAAAATAGAACTCTGCAAGCCTTGGCTGAATACAAAATCACTGGCTGATAAAAAAATTACACTCGTACGTCACACTACTAAACACTAATTCTTATTGGTTACCAGATAACATTACACCACTGATCAGTCACACTATGTTACGAGGTAGTACAGTTATTAGCAGCTTCTCCTAATCACAAGTACGACAGCACCAGCCTTCTGCTCAGGTAAATACTAGCCCCCGACTAGTAGGAAATGAATCACCGTGTTTCTCACCAGGCTTAGACCTCAGGGTCGTTTCTCTCGGGAGCTGGCACGGGACACCTCACAGACTCAAGCTGGATTCACAGCGAGTCTCAGTCGCAGCTGGAAGGGAACTCTGCAGCAGATAAGGAGGTCACAGGTCACGCAGGGCAGGTACAGCTGAACCACGATACTTTCCTCCAGATACACAGTTCATCAGTTGGTGGACCTTATTAGGTCTCACTGGTCTTCTTTGCACCTCCACCTTCTTCCAAGGCTTCTTACTAACTCCTCCCTCGTTGTTCCCGCTCTCCTCAGTCCCTGATGCCCAGGTGACCAGCCGGGACCAATCTGGATCTTCCTTGGTTCACTGCGTGGCAAGAACAGTTCGTTGTTCTTGACCTTCAAGTTGTTACATTTTTGTCGCGGCTCTCGCGCTTGCCGCGCTCTCGGGGACCTTGGCATCCTTTCAGGCTTCTTCCCCGGGAGCACGGGGTTTGTGAGTCCATAGGCCACTACCGTGGAGCGGCAGTGGCAGGCTAGATCACCTTCCAGGTGGAGATGAGACAACCCTGGACCGGAACCCCGGACTGGAGTTCTACACAGGAATACTCGGAACTGGAACGCACCGGACGGGTGCGCACTGGAGTGGGGCCCGCTAGCCTGGACACACTGGAGTGGCCCCACTGGACTGGAACATACAGGAGTGAAACCCGCTGGACTGGAACACACTGGACCTAGGCTTCACCTACACTTGACCGCCTTTCCCCGAGGGTTGAGCCCTCAGGTTCTGGCAGCCGGTAGGACTTACAGGAAAACCCGGAACTGGAACTTGCAAGCAGGAACAGCAGGAATGAAGATCCAGGAGTGCCCCCTGGCACCTAGGCGGAGGCAAGGCAGACAGGCAGGGACTGTCCGGGTTCTGGCAGTCGGCAGGTTTCAACACAATGACTAGTAAACTGTACCCAGGCTAATAGGAACGCTATACCCAGGCAAACCAGTCATACACAAGAAACATACACAGAGCAAACTCAGGAGACTTAGGAAGCTATACACCAGCTAACCACAAAGCTGTGCCCAAGCTAACAAGTCATGCACTGGAAACATACACAGAACACTAGCAAAGCTATACACAGGCTACAAGCCACACGGTGCCTAAGCTGGCTAGTCAAGTATTAGGAACAAACACAGGGAACTAGCAAAGCTAAGCACAGGCTAACAAGCCAGACGGTGCCTAAGCTGGCTAGTCTACACTAGGAACAAACGCTGAGAACTAGCAGAGCTATGCACAGGCTACAAGCCAGACGGTGCCTAAGCTGGCTAGTCTGCACTAGGAACAAACACAGAGAACTAGCAGAGCTATGCACAGGCTACAAGCCAGACAGTGCCTAAGCTGGCTAGTCTACACTAGGAACAAACACAGTCTTGGGATAGTGGCTAGCAAGGGCGGCTAGTCTAACACTAGGAACAAATACAGACTCGGGATAGTGGCTAGCAAGGGCGGCTAGTCTAACACTAGGAACAATCACAGTCTCGGGATAGTGGCTAGCAAGGGCGGCTAGTCTAACACTAGGAACAAATACAGACTCGGGATAGTGGCTAGCAAGGGCGGCTAGTCTAACACTAGGAACAAACACAGTCTCGGGATAGTGGCTAGCAAGGGCGGCTAGTCTAACACTAGGAACAAACACAGAGAACTAGCAGAGCTATGCACAGGCTACAAGCCAGACGGTGCCTAAGCTAGCTAGTCATGCACTGGAAACAAACACAGAGAACTAGCAGAGCTATGCACAGGCTACAAGCCAGACGGTGCCTAAGCTAACTAGTCTAAACAAACATAGGACACTAGCAAAGCTATACACAGGCTACAAGCCACACGGTGCCTAAGCTAGCTAGTCTAACAAACATAGAAACTCACACAGAGCAAACACTGAAACCGTGTACAGAGCACTCTATACACCAGGACCTTTAGATGAGATGCAAAGGCCAGGACTGTAGTCTCCAAGTGATTAATAAAGCCCTTCAACACCAGAGCCACAGCTGCAGCAATCACCTTGCAACCAAACAGAGGCTTGACACACAGAGCAGTCAGCCCATAGGAAGGAACAGCGGGGGCCATCTTGGATACTGGCAAAGAGGAAGAGGCAAAGCCCACACAGGTGAGGTTCAGTAGGGCAATCAGCACACAGAGCCAGAGAGAACCTAAGACAGACACAGAGACAAGCAGAAGCCAGCACAGACACTGACTCCCAGAAACAGGGTAAGTCTGAGGGTTGTCACGGCCACGGACGTGACAATTTTGGTATGCATTTTCTGTTTCTCACCCGCCTTGCTGGAGCCAGCCTCTCAGGGAGATAAGGGGGGCCTGGTTTGCCCACAGCATGTCCTTGGTGTTGAGCTTCTGCTGGAATTTTCCACAAGCTGCAAAGCTGTTACTTGCTGACACAGAGATGTGTGGGTCAGAGTGTACAGCCTCCATTTTGCTGTCATAGGATTATACAGGCCAAGGCCCGCAAGGTGAGACACACAGGGAAATACTCCTACATATTCCCCCCCTTGGAGATGGAATTTACTACAAAGGAGTAAAAGCCTTCTCCAATCTAACTAGTAAGACAGCTAGACTGGTTAAGTCAGACTCATGGTCAAGACTGAGGACATAAAAAACAGTAAATGTCATTAACTCAATACTAACACGCTATCAATGATAACTAGAAGCAAATACTTCATACAATCATATGCAATGTTCAAACGTAGTTTCAAAATACTAATACAGCAAACTACTAATACTAGAACACTCTTAGGGTGTTAGCAGCTATGGCTTAACACATGGAATTATAATCAACATTAAATCATCAAGATACTATAACATGCATGGCAAAAGCATCAGCAAAATTAGTACAGAACTGATAAGGTAAAGAATCTGATTATATGATGGAGAGGTCATCAAAATAGTTACACAAAGTCTTTCAGTCTCATGGCCATAGGAGATGAAGAACTGCGAATGAGCTGGCGTTGAGCCAAAACTTCTCGTGCCAACAGGGTCACAATGACAAGCATGACGATCCACGAGATGGTGAGTAGTGGAATGGCGACATGAGTGGTTACATTGACACCAGGAACCTCAGATGGGCGATGCTTGAAGTCAGTGACCTGGAGAGAATCATGGTTGACTGCAAGTTCAACGGTATGAGAGTTCTTAGACTGTAAAAGTGGCATAATGTCCAAAGCAAAGTCTATGGGATGGCCACGGAATACATCGAGAATCTCCAGTTCGGATACAACAGAATCTGTATCGAGGTAAAACAAAGACACTCCTCCCACATGAACAACAGAGTATTTGGGTACAGCAATCAAACAGACATTGCAAGGGAGAGAAAAACGATTTATAACATCATGTTTGAGGAATGTAACAGTAAGCTCCGTGTTGGGTGTGCTAATCATCCACACAGTATCAACCACAGCTACAGTGGTATCAGAGAAATCTTCATATTTAGACACAGTAACCTTACATTTCTCTTGTACCTTTTCGGTGGACAGGCCGCAAAGGGCTTCTGTGGAATCTTTCAAGAAGGGTTTACCTGGGCATAGCCAATGAATATCTTTAGTTTTGTGACACAGATCCAAATTCGGGACTAGGTAATGTTGAGGATCCTCCTGTTGGTAAGCAACGAATTCTGGATTCTCAACACGAAGGTACAAATTATCATGCCAAGTACCCACATTCAAAACTTGTTTGAGTTGATACACATTCTCAGGTACAATAAAAGGTAACTGTAAGAGAAAAGCAATTTCCATACGTTCCATGTTAAGCATTAATGGAAGGGCCGTCCCTAAATGGAAAGCAGTCTGTATCTGGAAGGGTTCAATGGGTAGACGGGTAACTTTAGCAAAAGCATCCCTAATAACATCTGATGGGACCAAATAAGTAGGTATGTGCCCTTGCATAAGATTACTAACACTGGTATCCCTAAATAAATCTTGCATTAGGTCCTTGACTGGGTGGATAAAGAGACGCTCATCATTCAAAACACCTTTAATGATAGACAGATCTACCGTGTTTATCTCAATTTGGCGGTTATGCAAATTAACAAGAGTAACAGTATCTGCTATAGTTTTACCCTGGGCAATAAGCTGGTCCTGTTGGGATTGTAATTTGGCTTCTACATTCTTCAAATCTGCTTCAAAGGCTTTTATGGACTCTTGCAGCTGACGTACAGAAATGGCATTAGCGACAGACATGGATGCCCCAAATAGTGAGCCAATAGCGGAAAAGATCAGACCACCCACAATGCCTACAAAACGTTTGGATCTGGCACCTTGGTGTTGAACAGGTTGAACCATTACTTTCTCTAACTGGGCCAAAATGTTTTTAACTTGGGCTCTGGCATACTGCATATAATTGAAAAACCAGGTTTGAGTGGAGGGAGACTTTCCCAACATAGTCAAATTAAAATGTCTCAATATTACGTGCATGGGATCAAGGGAAACAACCACTTTCTGAGTAACAATCTGTGATTGGGCGATCAGGAATCCCGGGGTATCTTGTAGGACGACTCCCGACCTTGGACCAGGTTCAATCATCTTGGACAAGGATCCCATCAGTAGGGTGGTCAGGAACACGGTAATCCAAGTTCTTTTCTGCATCTGCAAAAACAAAGTAAACAGACTATGCTGTTGTCTGGTTAGTACAGTTCAAGTCATCAACACATACATCCGGAACAGAATGACTGGGATGACATGGTCTCAGCTGATTGATGTGGACCCACTTAAGGTTATCTTCACCTTGAGAATTTTTTCTGAGGCGAATTTGGTAAGCCACAGGTGAAGCTTTTTCCACTATAGGGAAAGGACCATGCCAACTGGGCAGAAATTTCTTCTCTTTTACCTTGTTTCTGCCAAAATTGGAATAGAATACCTTGTCGCCAATTTGGTATTCTTTGGAGGTAGTCCCTTGATCATAGTAGGCTTTTCTGTCTCTAGCACTACTTTCCAAGTTCTTTTGGGCAAAGGCACTTTGCAAATGCTGACGCAAATGGGTGACGTACTCATGAGAGGAAGTAGCACTGGACAAGTTCACATCATTAGTCCTGTAAAGCAAATGAATTGGTAATATCATTTCCCTACCTGTCATCATCTCAAAAGGTGACACTCCTGTAGACCGATGAGGTGTGGCACGGATGGCCATGAGGACCAATGGTAACTTCATGTCCCAATCCTTACCTGAAGATGACACATACTTCTTCAGAATGGTGATGATGGTACGATTAGCTCTTTCCACTTGTCCTGAGGACTGCGGTCGGTAGGCAATGTGTAGTTTACTCTTCACTCCTAGCATCTTCCACATGTGTTGGATCACTTCGGCAGTAAACTGAGATCCTTGGTCTGAATCCACTCGCATTGGCAAGCCCCACCGGCTGAACACATGATTCAGTAGTAAAGTAGCCGTAGTCTCAGCGGTGCAATTGGGTGCAGGAAGGCACTCCACCCACTTAGTGAACATGCAGGTGACAGTAAGCATGTACTTGTTGCCTCGGGTGGATCGAACCACCGGTCCAACCCAATCAATCTGGATATCTGACCAGGGCATAGCAATACCCTTCTTCCTGAGGGGTGCCCGATGGGATGGTGAAGATGGCTGGAAACGACAACAGGTCAGACAACCTCGAGTACACAGCTTCACATCCTGACGCATACGGGGCCAATAAGCCACTTGCTTCAAGGTCTCATAGGTGATGCTTTCTCCTCTATGTCCTGCACATGGTTCATCATGAGCATGTTGCAACATGATGCCACGATACGTCTGAGGCACAACCCATTGCTCAATGCCATGCTTACTCGTCCGAATAAGCAGGTCCTGGCGGATCTCAAACTTCTCTCTAGATGTATAGAGTATCCTCAGTTCTTCCGTTTGACACTCCTCTTCTGTCAATGGATGTTCTTGTGGATTCTGGATATACTCATAAAATCTTCCAACCACCGGATCTGATTTCTGAGCCGTGACAAGATCAAAGGAGGGAACTTCACTGCTCCACTGGAACACTGGAGTCTCACAGAGCTGTTTAGTTTGCCGTCTGGTGACAGCCTGAACTGCCAATGCATCCGGTTCTGAGAACCGCCATAGTTCTCCGGTGAGCGCACCTTCCTTCGCGAGTAGGTCTGCCAGATCATTCCCTATCTTGTCAGGACTATCAACTTTTGCATGACCCTTGACCTTCTTCCAATAGATGGTCATGTCATGGTCTCGTACCAATTGATCCAGAGCCAGAATCAAATTTCCATGATGTACTGGTTTTCCTTTAGAATTTAGCATGTTGTTCTGCTTCCAAATGGGCAGATGAGAGACAAAGTTCTGTCTCACATAATCTGAATCAGTGCATATGACTAGTTCCCTAAGTCCTCTCTGAACTGCAGACTGTACCGCCACCAAGGCTGCAACTATCTCAGCATACTGGTTTGTCTGGGAACCCAAGCTGTGCTTCAAAGTCTCTTCAGGAATGGCTGGATTCCATACCACTCCCACACCTGCAACCAACTCATGGTCTGTATCACGGCGGTAGGCACAACCATCCACATAGACCTTAGGCATGGTCTCACAGATCTTTTCATCATACAGATGATGTAGATGAGATTCTTTCTCCTGTGGGGGAACATCTGTTTCAGAAGTACCTGCAAGGGAATCATGGCCTGCACAGTCATGCAGGTCCGCCATACCTTGGGCTACTACATTGCAATGTTTCTGAGCATACCTTACCTCTAAAGGCCATCCTTGGAGAGCCAATGTCCAGGATACTATCCTGCTGTTGGACACCTGACCGGATTTGATTCGGTCGCTCCCCAGGAAACTAACAATCTGATGACACGTTTCCACGATTAGCTTCTCTCCTTGGATGTAACTCCTGAAATGTTGCAGAGCCCATACCGTGGTCCACAAGGATTTCTCACAGTCTGAATACTTCTTTTCCACATCAGATAGGCCTTTGCTAGCATAGGCCACGACCCGCTTGTCGGAATCATATTTCTGATACAAGACCGCACTCATGGTGTGCTTGGAGTAATCCAGGTCAACGTAGAACTCACGACCCCCCTCAGGGTACGCGAGGCATGGAAAGCGGCTAAGCTGCTCCTTCAGCTCCTGCATAGCAGATTCCTGCTCTGGATCCCAAGACCAGGGCATATCTTTCTTCAATAACTTGACCAAGGGTCTGGTGATCTCTGCATACTCCTCTATGAACTGTCTGGAGTAATTACATATTCCCAGGAAGGAACGAAGTTCTGTGAGATTGGTAGGTTGTTTCAGCTGTTGTAAGGCCTGTACTCGCTTCTTCTGCGGTCTCAGACCCTCTGCAGAAATTTCATACCCTAGGTAATTCAGCGATTTCCTGCATCATTGTCCTTTGGGTAGTGTTAGTTTAGCTCCAGCATCTGTCAACTGTCTGAAAACATGCTCAATCTCTGCCACGTGATCCTGAAAGGTAGGGCTCTTGATCAGAATGTCATCCACGTAGACCACAGTTCCTCGAGCTTCAGCATCTGGAAGTGCCTTATGGAGGAAGATGTTGAACTCAGCAGGTGAATTGAGAAAACCAAAGGGAGTTCTGTTCCACGTATACTGTTTCTTCCCAAAGGTGAAGGCCAGTTTATATTGATCATGTGGATGTACAGGTACGGTCCAAAATCCTGATGCCAAGTCTAAGCTTGTGAAATACTTAGCCCCTTTAATTGTAGCAAGACTCTGATCCAGCGGAGTCATCGGCCACCTGGACAACGGCACTCGCTTATTCAGCTGACGGTAGTCCAGTGCAATTCTCCAGCTGTTGTTCTTCTTCAGGATAGGCCACAGAGGGGAGTTGTATGTGCTGTTGCATTGCCTAATGATGCTCCTGGCCTCCAAAGTGTTGAGAATCTCTTGCACGGATTCGTAAGAAGCTAATGGGATCTTGTACTGGCGCACAAAGACAGGCTTACTATTTGGATCTGTAGGCACTCTGGTGACATGCAGGTCTGTACGGCCACAGTCATATGAGTCAACAGCAAAAAGTTCCTTGTATTTGTACAGCAACTCAGTCAACTGCAACTTCTCTGTGTCAGTAGTACACGCATCAGCCTGTTCAACTTGCTCTTTCACCATAGCATCAAACTCTGAGCAAGGCTGGTTGGATGGAATTTCCACTTGCTCCTCTATCTCCTCTTGCAAAGATGAAGTTTCAACAGAATTCACCAGTCTGGACTTCTGGGGTAAAGGCATCCTTCTGGACAAAATCAAGAATTCGTCTTCCAACTGCACCTGTGAATCCATTGCATCATATGGCCAGATGAACTCCACAGATATGAGGCCTCTGGGAGAAGTAAACAGACATTCAGTTGTCTCCCCCCCCCTGGCAGGTGTTCCAAATGGAGGGCAACCTGCCAATAATAGGCAAACTTACCTCGACATCAGGAAAAGACGCTCCCACCAAAAATCCAAAAGGGTCTCCTTTAGACACCACAACTTCCTCTGAATGCGGATTGGTGACCAACACGTGAAAAGGTGCATCTGTAACCTCCAAACATGACAGAACACCGGTGGACAACCCTAGGTCACGAAAGTAAGAGTGAGGGTTGAAGAACACCACTTTATCCAACAGACGCTGTCCCTGTGCAAGGCGGAGCTGGATGGAAAAGTCCCTCACTCTTGCCGGGATGGTCACCTCTTTATCACAGACTACTTCACAGACCTGGGGTATGGTTTGCCCAGACTTTAAGCTCACAGGCGTCGACTCAGATTCCACTGGGTTGCCGTCCAGTCTGCTCCACAGGACAAGATTCACCAAGTCCACATAAACTCCCAGTCGCACAAGGCAATCGGAGCCCAGACATAAGGGCTGTTATAGGCCTTTGACAACAGAGAAGTGATGGGTGAACGACTTCTGTCCCACCGTCAAAGGAAGACTGCACTTTCCCACTAGTGGCCTGGCACCTAGTCCAGGCACTTCTACCGAAATGGAATAACACTTACTGAAGGGAAGTGGCACAGACTTGCTAAGACGGTAAAACAAGGTGTCAGTGATGAAGGAGACGTCGCTTTGCAGCAGCAACGTGGACTGAAGTATTTGGATGTCAGTTATCTGGACAGGAACAGTGTAAGCATCACCCCTCTGTTGGATGTTGTTCAACCTACGAGGATGAGAAGGATCAGGACTGGGAATGGAAGCGAGGGTCTCTTGCGGGATGTCAGTAGCTTCATCAGGGGAGTTCTCCGCCGTAGGCGAGGCATTCAGAATAATCTCCAGGTTGTCATCATTTAGAACCATATCAGCTATCCGATCTGTCTGGACGCGGATGACATCACCACTCTGTTCGTCCCCCCCTGGTCCAGCACGCAACTGGAGCTCCCAGGTGAACGGGTCAGCTGAGTTCTGGAACTTAATTCGACCTGGGGTATCCCGAAGTCCCACGGAGCTGGAGCCGCTGACTCTGCTCATCTGCTGGACTTTCCCATATGGAAGGGGCTCAGTGACTTGGGCCCAAATAACCTCATGGTGAAAATCCAAATCAACCCGCAATCTCTTCAGAAGATCAATTCCAATTAAGAATTCTTCGCCCGCACAGGTAGTAATTATGCCAGGGTGTTTGATACTCATCTCACCGAGCTATAAGGAAAGCCACACCTGACCTACAGTCCCAATGCTCTGTTTGCCATAAGCCTCCAGGGAGAATTTGCATGGGGTGACATGCAGCGTCTCCCCACCCCCCTTTAGGGATTCCTCTAGTTTCTGAAACAGGCCTTGGGTAATTAAGGTCACCTCTGAGGCTGTATCCAGGAGACCCGGACAGGAAAAGGTCTGATGAATCAACACATCCATGGTATATTTGGAACCTTTAGGAGTAAGTTTACCCATCAAATACCTGGTTTCCTTAATAGAATCGCATATCAGAGGCCTTTCCTGGTCCGCGGGCTGGGCATTAGCCTTGGGCAACGAGGGCTCCTCACTGACGGATGATAGAGCATCAGCATGAACAGTGGGCATGCTGGCAGGTGACGCCAGAGCCAAGCCTAGTCATGCTGTTTCTACTTCTGCAGACTCCGGGTGTTCCGAGATTTCAACGGACTTGACACTAGGCCCAGTCTGAGTTGTTGGACCGGGGACCTGGTCCTTGTTCCCTGGGTAAGGGTTTCCTCTCTTATGAGAAGATGAGGGATATTGTGAGGCTCCAGCATTTGAACCCTGCTGTTTAGCCCGCAGTGCTTTTATTTGGCCTTCTAGGGCCCTAATCTTCTCCTCAGGATCGGGACTCTGATGCTTAGCTATCGTTTGATCAAGCTGTGCCTGCAAGTTCCTGATCTTCTCCTGAGCCCACTGTCTCTGATTATGACGCCTCCTCCGAAAATGGGGTTGATCCTCGTGAGCAGTAGGAGGCGCTGTGTCCCTCGGCTGGTGTGGTTGGTTACTGCCGCCACGGGACTGGGCAGGTGGGTTTACCACCTTGTTTTTCAGAAAAAGTGTGGATGTAACAGCACAAACACTGGGTTGGGCCCCCGGGCTGCGGTTCTTTGATGCGGGTCTGGGTGTCGCCCCCGCGGGTGTTGTGCGACACATATAAAAAACCTCCTCTGCCCGCTTCAACAGAACGGCGAAAGGTTCTTTCTTGTAACCTGCTAAAGACACTTTCACGTGGTTGGGCAGGCCTTTCACGAAAAGGGTCCTAAAATCTCCAAATTCAAGGTCTTTGGTATCTGGATCCGCCCCCCCCTTCGTAAAATACCTCCTTCAGGCGATAGGCCCATTCATGTGGACTCTCATTCGGGCCACAGCACATATTATATGCTGCCCTTTTGGCTTCTGTGGGATCCGCGAACTGTCCATACCGCTTCTTCAGGGCCTGTTCCACTGTGGATAGGTCATTATGCTCGGCTAAAATAGCTTTTAAATATGTTTGGCACTCAGCCGCAAACGTCCACTTCAGTAGAGCTCTTTTATTTGATTCGGCATGAACCTGTAATTCTTCAAAAAGGTCACGCACGCTATCCAGGTGAGCGTGTATGGTTACCCCTGAAGACTCTTTAAAAGGTACAATCATAGAGCGAAGTGTTCTCATTGTTTGGTTGTGCTGATCTCTAGATAAAGGAGTAACTTTGGGTGTTTGGGTGTAATACCGCTGCTCACCAGCAGGAGAAGAGAACAGTGGTGTGGGTATGCTGCTGATGTCAGCAGGTGGGTCAGAGGACTGTGACCTTCCTGGGAGGAGCACAGGCCACTGGTACTGGTGACATCATCATGCGGGGCAGAGGACTGTGACCTTCCTGGGAGGAACCTCTGTGCACTTGTAGCAGGGCCCTCATCAGGTGCAGTAAGCTGCGACCTTCCTGGGCGGAACCCAGGCCCAAGGGCACCAGCGTCCCCGTCAGGCAGGACAGAGAGCTGTGGCCTTTGTGGGCGGAGCATATGTGTAATTGTACCAGTGTTCTCATCGGGTGCAGTGTACTGTGACCTTCCTGGGCTGTACTGTAGCCGTCATTGGGTGGTACAGTACCCTGTGACCGGACAGGGCGGAGTCTGTGCTCCGGCATACTGTCGAAGGCTTCAGGGGTTAGGGAACTGTACCGGGGAGGAGCTGTGGAGGGATTTCTGGGACTTACATAAACACTGTTAGGTTCCCGTGCAGGGCTAGAGGGCCTATCCACATCCCCAGTCTCTCCCCCCCCATCACCATCTATGGGCAGTGACTCAGGGTCATCACATATATTTCGCACTTCCCTACGCACGGCATCTAAATCTTCTTGGCATCGCTTTAATGTCTGCACGCAAGAATCTTTCTCTTGTATTGCCTGGTCCAACAGCTGCGAGAGAGATTTATTCTCTTCCCACATTTCATTCCGCTCCTCTTTGGCACTGTACCATGCCTCTTGAGCAAAGCTGCACCTCTCCTGTTCTTGCTGCAACTCTCGTCGCAGAGCAGACATAGCACCCTCAGATCTATCTCTCACTTCTTGCTGGAATGATTGTAATCTAACAACTTCTTGACACCTTAAATCAAGAGTCTCTTCAACGTCAGCTAGCTGCTGTGTTTTAGACCCCAAAACAGCATCTTTCTGCCTTAGCTCACACTGTAGGGAACAAACTTGTTTTTCACACTGGGATTTCAGATCTTCTAGAGCTGCACATTTATCTCTCAGTACTGGGCAATTAACACATGTTAGCTGACCTTGGGTACTGCTCGACTCCCTATCTCCTACAGCAGTCGCCTGAGCCAGTCTGTCTGCCCACGAACGCTGCAATTCAGCTTTTTCTGTGGTCAGAGCAGTCACTGTTTCCTGCGATCGCTGCAGGGCTACCTGTAGCGAGGAACAGTTATTCATAGCATTTTCTTTGATAGCTAGCAGGGTGCAAACTAATTCTGCTAGATCTGTTAGAGTAAGCTTAGCTTTGCCTTGCACAATATTGGTCAAAACTGAGGTATATGCTGCTTGGCTATCACCAGATTCTTTTCTAAATAGGGAGAGCAATGACTCAATGGAGTAGCTCTTCTGTGATTTGCTTTGGGCAGCGTTAATAAGAATCTCAAAAACATTCAACTCTAGTTTAGTGAGCGAAGTAGTGTGTGACGTCATCGTGGCTGGCTGAGCTGACTGCAATAATGTCTCGCTGCTATCTCTAAGCCGTAAATCTTAACTAGCAGCTTTACTGTTCAGCTACCAGATCCTCCCTCTTCGTAGTTCTCTAAGAAATACTTTAACAGCACAGTTCAGTGACACAGAAAGCAAGGAATCAGTGAAGCAGTACGACAAATTACAGAAGGCAAATATCCCCAGCCTGTCAGTTCTCTCTCACTGAAGACACACAAACCGGAATACTTTCTCAACTTTAAGAGATCCCGGACAAGCCCCCATTATCTGTAGGATAAATCACAGATAATAAATTACCTGTGTCCAGGTTCCCCTAAGCAGAACTATCTGCAAGCAAATAATCCTGAATTAGGTCTAGGGGTGGGAACCTTGGAACCTAGCCAAATACTTCCGTTAGAAAGAACTGTAGCTGAGACTGTAGGCTGAGATATATATATTAGATTTATTATAGTATGTCAGGTAAGAAAATAGAGCTAAGGTATACAAAATAGAACTCTGCAAGCCTTGGCTGAATACAAAATCACTGGCTGATAAAAAAATTACACTCATACATCACACTACTAAACACTAATTCTTATTGGTTACCAGATAACATTACACCACTGATCAGTCACACTATGTTACGAGGTAGTACAGTTATTAGCAGCTTCTCCTAATCACAAGTACGACAGCACCAGCCTTCTGCTCAGGTAAATACTAGCCCCCGACTAGTAGGAAATGAATCACCGTGTTTCTCACCAGGCTTAGACCTCAGGGTCGTTTCTCTCGGAAGCTGGCACGGGACACCTCACAGACTCAAGCTGGATTCACAGCGAGTCTCAGTCGCAGCTGGAAGGGAACTCTGCAGCAGATAAGGAGGTCACAGGTCACGCAGGGCAGGTACAGCTGAACCACGATACTTTCCTCCAGATACACAGTTCATCAGTTGGTGGACCTTATTAGGTCTCACTGGTCTTCTTTGCACCTCCACCTTCTTCCAAGGCTTCTTACTAACTCCTCCCTCGTTGTTCCCGCTCTCCTCAGTCCCTGATGCCCAGGTGACCAGCCGGGACCAATCTGGATCTTCCTTGGTTCACTGCGTGGCAAGAACAGTTCGTTGTTCTTGACCTTCAAGTTGTTACATTTTGGTATGCATTTTCTGTTTCTCACCCGCCTTGCTGGAGCCAGCCTCTCAGGGAGATAAGGGGGGCCTGGTTTGCCCACAGCATGTCCTTGGTGTTGAGCTTCTGCTGGAATTTTCCACAAGCTGCAAAGCTGTTACTTGCTGACACAGAGATGTGTGGGTCAGAGTGTACAGCCTCCATTTTGCTGTCATAGGATTATACAGGCCAAGGCCCGCAAGGTGAGACACACAGGGAAATACTCCTACAAGCTCCAACACACCCGCGATAAAAAAGGCTATCTGCCCTCACTTAGCAGCGCAGAAATTGGGCAAAAACCGACTCAGAGCGTTCGTGTTGCGAGAGGAGTCGAGGAGTGGCGATGCAGGCGACCGGTAGTACAATAAACCTGTCCCAATTTGCGTATGAGAGCAATGCGACCCAAAAAACATGGCGGAGCGAGACGCACAGATGTCCAGTACACAAGAATCTGATAAGGAGTTGTTTCCCTCCCAGGATCAAGCGGACTGGGTAGGAGAAAATTTCCCAGAGCTGCGCGAATGGCTGCAGGAGATCCGCTCCGATCTGAAAGCGGTCCGCGCTGAACTCGCTACTTTAGGAGCCAACTTACGAGGTGAAATAGCGGAGTTGGGCCATAGAGTGGATGAAATGGAGATTCTGGTGGATGATCAAACGGAAGCCATGCAATCTCTGGATCTGCAGGTTTGGGATATCAGATTGGGCCAGCAGCAAATAAACGATAAACTGGAGGACTTGAAAAATAGGAGCAGGCGCTGTAACCTGCGCTTTAGAGGCCTATCAGAGACACCGACCTATCAAGACGCTGAACTAGTGGTGCAAAAAATAGTCAGCGAACTACTCTCGACGGAGTGACCTGCGGTGCAATCCGCAGATGTGAGAATAGAGAAAGCTCATACAGCACTGGGTCCGGTGCGTAATAATCTGCCTAAGGACATTATTGCCTGCTTTGGAGAATATAAGATGAAGGAGAGGGTCCTGAAAGCTGCTCGCCAACTAACTGACTTCAAATGGGATTCATACCACGTGGAGATATACCAAGATCTGGCAGCAGCAACACTGAAGAGAAGAGCAGAATTAAAGACAGTGACAGCTAAGCTGCGCGAGATGGGAATACGCTATCGATGGAGATATCCATTTGCTCTGGTATTCTATAAAGAGGGCAAAATGCACCAGATACGGTTGGTGGCAGAGACGTGTGAGATCCTTCCGGAAGGGGAGTTAACGAAGACACCGGCTGCGGGAGAAAAGCGAGGGCCAGGAGGAGCACGGGCCACCCACCCAAAATGGCTACGAGTTGGATGCAAGAGATTACAACGCCAGCAATTGGCTGGCAGGTTGACCTGAAACCAATGGCAACAGAGGGCCTGCAAGGCAGTAAGCAGTTTGACCGACACAGAGGCATAGAATCTTCTATATAGGAAGAATTGAAACTGATACAGAAAATGTTGGTTGTTTTGTTGGGGAGAGCAAGGGGGGACACTGTTTGAAGTTGGAAATAAGAGAATAAAGGTACATGCCCCCCTATGGAGCTGTCAAGGCATAGGGGTGGATAGAAGGGTATAGTTGAATAGGCAGGGGTGTGTTTGGAAGTCACTTCTTACCCGATTAGCACCTACTGATTATGGTTAGAGTGCTCAAAATGTATAAGGAGGGGAGGGGCTGGGGAGGGAGGGAATGGTACAGGGAGGGAATGCGAATGACCAAGATACATTGGGGTGGCATGTTAAGAGGACTATGTGTAACCAGATCTGATGGCTCTTAAGTGTGTGACTTTGAATGTGAGAGGCCTCAACACTCCTCAAAAATGTAGTCAGCTGTTTAGAGAAATGATTCGAGTACAGGCAGATGTAATATTTATCCAGGAGACGCACTTGAGGCGAGGACATGAACGGTTGGTGGGCCATAAGAGATATCGCACAATATATTATGCTTCAAATAGAGCTGACAAAAAAAAATAAAGGTGTCCTTATAGCGCTTTCAAGTGCGTGCCCGTGGATTGTTCAAGAAACGATACGAGATGCCAAAGGTAGATATCTGATGCTGGTGGCAACGTTGAATACAATACAATATACGTTGATGTGTGTATATGCGCCCAATGAAGGCCAAGGGGAATTTATTCAAGGGCTAGAGAAGCTAATGCAGAATAAAGCTAAAGGGCATCTCCTGATAGGGGGTGACTATAATATTACTTTGGACCCACAATTAGATAATTCGGGAAGCTCGGCGGGCTATGCCCAGAGAGATAGATTAGCAATACGAAGTTGGATGGGACGGGAAGGATTAGTGGATGTATGGAGAGAACTGCATGGATCCGAAAGAGATTATACTTATATTCACCCTTTCTGAGAAGTTCTGAGAGAAGAGGACATTTCTCTGGTAAGTGAACACTACTTTGCTTGTGCTTTGGGAACTTAAAGATTGGGGTTTAAAGGAGGAATTGTAGGTTAGTGTTAGGCAAACTTAAAAAGCAAATTTCAACAGCTAACAGAAAACAGCTAATCTCTATAGTCTTTTCCACTTAGTTTTAAAAGCCTTGTACCACAGCATTAACAGATAGAATCTAACAGCCACTGCAGGATCTAATTTAGTATTCCCCCCCACCCCTAGGACAACCCCTCATTTATAGTCAGTTATTGTAATTAGGGTAACAAGCAAGGAGTTTTAAATACATTTCATTACCATCTAAGAAGGAAATATTAAAATCATACAATACACTATATAAAGTAAAAGACACTTTTATATTAGGCTAATATCCTTAATACTGTAGCAAGTTTTAAAATATTGGAAAACTCAAAAACACTAAGATGGAGTCAGCAGTCCAGCAGCGAGAGGGGTGCTATCCAGTCTTTTGCATTGAGTGTCACATGTATGATTATCTCCCAGTTGGTGAGATGTCATATGTTTGCGCCCGATGCAAAGAGCTCCTAGCTCTTAGAGAACATGTCCGTTCTCTTGAGGCTAGAGTAGCAGACTTGGTGGAGCTGAGGGAGACAGAGAGGTACATAGAGGAGACCTACAGGGATGTTGTAGAGAGGTCCCACCTCCAGTCTAGTAGCCCTTGTGCTACCTTGGAGGAGGGAGGTCTCCTAGAAGGAGAGCATCACCCTGGTGAAGTAGGAAGTACTCCTTTAGCCAGGACCTGCCCACCAGGGGATGTACTATCCTCTCGCACTGAGGATATGTCTCCAAGTGCTGCCTGGGAGGGAAAGGTTAGGACAGCTGTTGTAGTTGGTGATTCGATCATTAGGCATATAGATAGCTGGGTGGCTGGTGGACGTGAGGATCGCCTGGTGACTTGCCTGCCTGGTGCGAAGGTGGCGGACCTCACGCGTCACCTAGATAGGATTTTAGATAGTGCTGGGGAGGAGTCCGCTGTCTTGGTACATGTGGGTACCAATGACATAGGAAAATGTGGGAGAGAGGTTCTGGAAGCCAAATTTAGGCTCTTAGGTAGAAAGCTCAAATCCAGTTCCTCTAGGGTAGCATTTTCTGAAATGCTACCTGTTCCACGTGCAGGGCCCAAGAGACAGGCAGAGCTCCAGAGTCTCAATGCGTGGATGAGACGATGGTGCAGGGAGGAGGGTTTTAGATTTGTTAGGAACTGGGCAACATTCTGGGGAAGGGGGAGCCTATTCCGAAAGGATGGGCTCCACCTTAACCAGGGTGGGACCAGGCTGCTGGCGTCGGCATTTAAAAAGGAGATAGAGCAGCTTTTAAACTAGAAATGGGGGGAAGGCCGACAGTCGCTCAAAAGCGCATGGTTCGGGAAAAGGTATCTTGCAAAGATACCTCACAAACAGGGAAGATAGGGTTTCTGGATAGTGAGGTTGCACAACAGACCGTGGTAGGCCAGGTGCCCTTAAATACAACTAAAGATCAGACAAAAGATGTCAAATCAATAGTGTCAGGTACTAAGCATCATGCAAATAAGAACAACAAACATACTCTGAAATGTCTATATGCAAATGCTAGGAGTCTAAGAAATAAGATGGGAGAGTTGGAATATATTGCACTAAATGAAAAATTGGATATAATAGGCATTACTGAGACCTGGTGGAAGGAGGATAACCAGTGGGACACTGTCATACCAGGGTACAAAGTATATCGTAATGATAGGGTAGACCGGACTGGTGGAGGGGTAGCATTGTATATTAAAGACCCAGATAGATTACAAATTCAGCAGGACACAAATCACACCTTTGAATCACTGTGGGTTGAAATTCCATGTATAAAAGGGAAAAAAATGGTGATAGGAGTGTACTACCGTCCACCTCGCCAGGATGAGCAGGTAGACACAGAAATGATAAAAGAAATCAGAGACGTGAACAAAATGGGCAATGTGATAATAATGGGTGACTTCAATTATCCAAATATAGACTGGGTAAACGTAACATCGGGACACGCTACAGAGATACAATTCCTTGATGAAATCAAGGACAGCTTTATGGAGCAACTGGTGCAGGAGCCGACGAGAGAAGGAAAAATTCTAGACTTGGTCCTTAGTGGAGCGCATGATCTGGTGAGGGACGTTATGGTACTGGGGCCGCTTGATAACAGTGACCATAATATGATCAGTTTTGACATCAACCTTGAATTAACTGTACACAGAAAGTCAAATACGTTAGCGTTTAACTTTAAAAAAGGAGACTATGATAAAATGAGAAGAACGGTAAAAAAAAAAACTTAGGGGGGCAACTGAGAGAGTAAAAACTGTACAACAGGTGTGGACGCTGTTTAAAAATACCATCCTGGAGGCCCAGGCCATACATATTCCGCGAATTAGAAAAGAAAGACGGAACTCCAAAAGACACCCGGCCTGGTTGAAAAGTGAGGTGAAGGAAGCTATTAGGGCTAAAAGAAACCCCTTCAGAAAATGGAAGAAGGAACCGTCTGAAAATAACAAGAAACAGCATAAGGAGTGTCAAAGCAAATGCAAGGCGCAGATTAAGAAGGCCAAGAGGGAGTATGAAAAAAAGATAGCATTAGAGGCAAAAAAACATAGTAAAAATTTTTTTCGGTATATTAAAAGCAGGAAGCCGGCAAAAGAATCGGTTGGGCCGCTGGATGACCGAGGGGTAAAAGGGGCGATCAAGGAAGACAAAGACGTAGCGGAGAGACTGAATGAATTCTTTGCTTCGGTCTTCACCGAGGAAGATTTGGGTGGGATACCGGTGTCGGAAATGGTATTTCAAGCGGACGAGTCGGAGAAACTTACTGACTTCACGGTAAACCTGGAGGATGTAATGGGGCAGTTCGGCAAACTGAAGAGTAGCAAATCTCCTGGACCGGATGGTATTCATCCTAGAGTACTGATAGAACTGAGAAACAAGCTTGCGGAGCTACTGCTAGTGATATGCAACTTATCCTTAAAATTGAGCATGGTACCGGAAGATTGGAGGGTGGCCAATGTAACGCCCATTTTTTTAAAAGGCTCCAGGGGAGATCCGGGAAATTATAGACCGGTGAGTCTGACGTCGGTGCCGGGGAAAATGGTAGAGGCTATTATCAAATACAAAATTACAGAGCACATCCGAGGACATGGATTACTGAGACCAAGTCAGCATGGCTTTTGTGTGGGGAAATCTTGCCTGACCAATTTACTTCAATTCTTTGAAGGAGTGAACAAACATGTGGACAAAGGGGAGTCGGTTGATATTGTCTATCTGGATTTTCAAAAGGCGTTTGACAAGGTACCTCATGAAAGGCTACAGAGGAAATTGGAGGGTCATGGGATAGGAGGAAATGTCCTATTGTGGATTAAAAACTGGTTGAAGGATAGGAAACAGAGAGTGGGGTTAAATGGGCAGTATTCACAATGGAGAAGGATAGTTAGTGGGGTTCCTCAGGGGTCCGTGCTAGGACCGCTGCTTTTTAATATATTTATAAATGATTTAGAGATGGGAGTAACTAGCGAGGTAATTAAATTTGCTGATTACACAAAGTTATTCAAAGTCGTTAAATCGCGACAGGATTGTGAAAACTTACAAGAGGACCTTACGAGACTGGGAGACTGGGCGGCTAAATGGCAGATGATGTTTAATGTGAGCAAGTGCAAGGTGATGCATGTGGGAAAAAAGAACCCGAATTATAGCTACGTCATGCAAGGTTCCACGTTAGGAGTTACGGACCAAGAAAGGGATCTGGGTGTCGTCGTCGATAACACACTGAAACCTTCTGCTCAGTGTGCTGCTGCGGCTAAGAAAGTGAATAGAATGTTGGGTATTATCAGGAAAGGTATGGAAAACAGGTGTGAGGATGTTATAATGCCGTTGTATCGCTCCATGGTGCGACCGCACCTTGAGTATTGTGTTCAATTCTGGTCGCCGCATCTCAAGAAAGATATAGTAGAATTGGAAAAGGTGCAGCGAAGGGCGACTAAAATGATAGGGGGGATGGGACGACTTCCCTATGAAGAAAGACTAAGGAGGCTAGGGCTATACAGCTTGGAGAAGAGACGGCTGAGGGGAGACATGATAGAGGTATATAAAATAATGAGTGGAGTGGAACAGGTGGATGTGAAGCGTCTGTTCACACTTTCCAAGAATACTAGGACTAGGGGGCATGCGATGAAACTACAGTGTAGTAAATTTAAAACAAATCAGAGAAAATTTTTCTTCACCCAACGTGTAATTAAACTCTGGAATTCGTTGCCGGAGAAAGTGGTGAAGGCAGTTAGCTTAGCAGAGTTTAAAAAGGGGTTGGACGGTTTCCTAAAGGACAAGTCCATAAACCGCTACTAAACGGACTTGGAAAACTCCACAATTCCAGGAATAACATGTATAGAATGTTTGTACGTTTGGGAAGCTTGCCAGGTGCCCTTGGCCTGGATTGGCCGCTGTCGTGGACAGGATGCTGGGCTCGATGGACCCTTGGTCTTTTCCCAGTATGGCATTACTTATGTACTTATAAGTATAAAACATACTCTAGAATTGACTATTGGTTGGGAGATGGAGCTATACGAGGAAAAATCTGTCAGACTAGCATTGAGCCCTGTTCTTGGGCCGACCACTGTATGGTTACACTTGAATTGGCATTAGGGGGAGAGCGGAAGGGCCACAGACATTGGCGCATGAATGAAGCCATATTACTAAACCCCCAAAGCGGACGAGAGATTGAAAAATGTATAGAAGAATATATTAAAATGAACGATACGGGGGAGGTCCAGCCAATTAGTGTATGGGAGGGAATGAAAGCTGTGGTCAGGGGTCAGCTTATTGCTCTGCAGTCTCACCTGGATAAGGAAAAAAAACAAAAGGAAGCTAATCTGAGGGGACAGCTGATAATACTAGAAAGGGAACATAAGGCGAACCCCAGTGATAGTAAAAAAGAGAGGGAGATACAGCAGATGAAAGGGCAACTTAACGAACTGCAGATAGCAGATATAGCGATCCAGTTGCAGTCAGTGCAGCAAGAACACTTTGAATTCGGCAATAAGGCCAGTAGGCTCCTGGCCCATAAGCTCAAAAAGCGAGGGCAGCGTAATTTTATAGCCGCAGTCAAGAATTCGGGGGGAGACCTACTCACCAAAACTGAACAGATACAGGAAGCCTTTTGGGAGTTTTACAGTCAGCTATATACAGGAGACCAGGTGATGCCCCGGGAGGAGATGGAGAGCTATTTGGGGGAGATAGAGCTTATAGGGACATCAGAGGAGGAAAGGGAAAAAATCTCAGCCTCAATAACACTAGAAGAGATAATGGAAGCAATAGCAGATCTCCCTAATAACAAAGCCACGGGGCCGGATGGTTTCCCGGTGAGATTTTATAAAATGTTTGGGAAGTGGCTGGCCCCTCTGTTGTTGAAGGCGATCTCCTCCTTTGATGTAGCAAATGAGCTGCCGTACTCATGGAGGCTAGCAGAAATAGTATTAATAGTGAAGCCAGGCAAAGACCCACAACAATGCGGCGCCTATAGGCCTATATCACTCTTAAATACTGATTACAAGATTTTTACAAAAATTCTAGCGCGCAGATTGAGAGGGGTGATGCCGCGACTAATACACGATGACCAAACTGGGTTTATAGAGGGACAGCAAGGCTGTGACAATATTAGATGTCTGATACATATGATCCAGCAAGTGAGAGATAAAGCAGACCCGGTGCTGCTGCTCTCAGTGGATGCAGAGAAGGCCTTTGACCGGTTGGACTGGTCTTTTCTGTTGCTACTTTTGGAGCGGGTAGGAATGGGAAATAGATTCTTAAAATGGATCCACTTGCTGTATGATAAACCCCTGGCCACCCTCAAAATTAATGGCTCGCAGTCCAGGCCGGTGGGCTTATTTAGGGGTGCGAGACAGGGCTGTGCTCTCTCCCCTTTATTATTTGCACTTACAATAGAGCCTTTAGCTAGAAAAATCAGAGCACATGAGGGTATTAGAGGGGTGGTTAGGGGTAAACGAGAGCATAAAATCATGCTCTTTGCGGATTACATATTACTGACACTGTCCCACCCGAACCAATCCATACAAAGAGTGATGGAAGTGATCTTACAGTATGGGCGCATGTCAGGATTTAAAATCAATTTAGCAAAATCGGAAATCCTTAATTTGACAGTCCCCCAAGCAGAGGTTAAGGAGATAAAGGAGAGATATCCATTTGTGTGGGCTCCAGACTCTATAAGATATTTGGGGGTGCAGATTACTTCTAAAGTGGAGAAATTATTTCAAGCTAACTACCCAAACAAGGTTAAAGAGCTCTTTACAGAACTAGACAGATGGGAGGGACTGACGGTATCCTGGACAGGAAGAATTAATGCGATAAAAATGATAATACTGCCTAAATTGTTATATCTTTTTGCTGCTCTCCCACTGCCAATTCCATGATCTTTTTTTCAGCAACTCCATCGGAGAGTATTTGCATATATCTGGAGGAAGAGGCCACCGAGGGTCCGTAGAGGCGTTATGCACCAAGCACCAGTGAGGGGCGGCATGGGGATCCAAAACTTCTACCTATACTATCAGGCGGCCCAACTAAAAATGTTGACTGATTGGACGCCGAGAAGCACCAAGAAATGGCTCCATTGGGAGAGGGCCTGGATGGGTACCCGTTTTTTAGGGAATATATTGTGGAGACCGAAAGCAGTGATATTGGATAGAATGCGGAGCTTACCGATAGGCATGAGCCATCTGCTTAACACTTGGCTTCGAATCAGACAAAAGATTTTTCCTGAGCGACAATACTTTTTACAAATGGCCATTGTTGGAGCGCCGGGGTTCCCATTGGGAGAAGGGGAAAAAACCTACTAGAATTGGGCCAATAAGGGGTTATATATGCTAGGCCAACTCTGGGATGATGGGGCGGTAAAGGGCTTTGAGATACTGAAGGAGGAGTATGATCTAGACAACAGAGACCTTGTCTACTATCACTGTCTTAGAAATTATATACAGAGGAGGGCAAAGGAAGAATTGGAACTGGCAGAAACAGGTCTCAAGAGAGCAATGAGAGGTGGGGGGGGGGGGGGAGGAAGGATGTATTACAAGATTATATAAGGCTCTATTGCTTCTTTCCTCCCCACAAGAGTACTATACCGATAGATGGGAAAAAGCCCTACATAAAGACTACTCGACAGAATGGTGGGCCAATACCTATAGATTTCTATTGAAGTCCTCGATCTCCCAGCCACTGGTTGAAAATGGATATAAGATCCTATATTGGTGGTACTACACGCCAGAAAGGCTCCACAAGATTTATCAAAAGGTATCAACTGATTGTTGGAGAGAGTGTGGAGAACAAGGTACATTTATGCATGTATGGTGGGGACGCCCTAAGGTGCAAAAATATTGGGAACAGGTTGTGAATGTGGTTAATGCGATAGGAAAGGGAGGCTACTCCAGACAGGTGGAGTATTGTCTACTACACACGCGGCCTCAGGGGTGTAAGATACAGAAACACAAATTAGCGATTCAAATTTTTGCTGTGGCCAAAATGCTGGTGGCCCGAGCATGGAAACAACAGGAGATGCCCTCTATGCAAAACTTGGGATATAAGGTAGAATATATCTATCAGATGACTAAACTGACAGCAGTGAGGAAGGGCCTGGTTCATATTTTCCAGAAAATCTGGGAACCATACAAACAGAAAAGAGACTTACTATGGCTGCCATCAGGAAATGAGGGGAAAGGGGATAATGTGAACGGGGAGGGATGAATAGAGGAGATGGGGGAATATTAACGCGAAATGGATACAGAGTAATTAATAGAAATGTAATGTTAGTATGATGGAAGGGGAATACTTTGGTTGTTTGAGATGTTAACAATGTTGTAAAAACCAATAAAGAGATTAAATGTAAAAAAATGACAAACATAAAGTTTATTATAATAAAAACATAAGCCAACAGGTCTACATTAAACAAATTCCCCCAAAACAGTAGGAGTTCAGAAGAAAGACTCAGGTATCATTGAACACGAGGCTACCACTTATGAGAGTGACTGTAACAATCATGTTTGTAAATGTTAGCATGTTATAACTTATGTGCACAATTGGTGCCCAATTGTAGGTTACCTGTTATAGAATGAGAGGGTAAGAGTGCATACTATTGAAGTTCATATGTGCACAAAATATCTATCTATCTATCTATCTATCTATCTATCTATCTATCTATCTATCTATCTATCTATCTATCTATCAGGGTTGAGATGTGACACATTTTCAGATTTTTTTCTCCCAGCTGTTTTAAGATTCTAATCACATGAAATGACATGGGCTATATCATTGGCACTTCTCATGGCATTCCAAATGATGCCAATCCCTAATAGTAACCTGTCTCTATGGTTGATGAATCACTTATCTTTATTTCTGGCATGTGAGCAGTGTATCAATTCAGAATAGGCATTTTACATTAACATTTTTGAGACAAAATCAATGTTCTTAGCTCTCAAAATGTTGCAGATTTTTCTACATGAGAAAATAAACTTAAGATCTTACTATTTTGGGTCACAGTGAACTAAAATGGATATATATGAATGAACTAAAATGGATATATATGATGAATAGCTCCCACTGCATAGATTTAGTGCAGACTTATTCTTGATGTCTGAAACCTTCATATATTGCTCTAAAGGGCTTTTTTTTAAGTTATTTTTTCATAGTTTTGATCATTATTTCTTATCCTTTTGAGCCCTACCATTTTTCACTTCTTTGTTTTAAAAGTTATTTGGCAAAGAATAGAACCTATTGCAGTATGTATCGCTGTATCATCAGCATATATTGAAATCTTATACTCCCATTGACTCTGTTGAACTTCCCATATAGTCTGGTGCTACCTAACTGCAATAGCTGAAGGCTGTAATGCAATGTTAAATAATAATGGAGAAAGGGGACAGCCCTGTTATATACCTTTGTAGTGCAAAGAGTCCAGACAGAATGAACAAATAGTTTTGACCTGGGAGCCCTGTATAATAGTTGGACCATTTGATTAAAAGTTGGCCATATACAAACTACTTCATAACACTAAACAGGCAGCTCCACTCTATGCACCTTATCAGTATTAACGAACATTGACCACTGCATAGCGACCTTCAACAAAGCAATTTTGGTCATTACAAATGATAATGGATAGAACCTTACTAAGCCTCTGCTCCAAAACATTGGCATACAACAACATTAAACATTAATTATCAGTATCAGTCTATTATGAGCAATTTATGTGCAATCTTTTCCTAGTTTATGAATAGCATCTATTTTGGCTTCCTCAAAGGTCCTTAGTTAACAATTAGTAGCCAAGTATTCCTTGTATTGAAATTGCAGTTCAGCGACCAAAATGTCAGAAAAAGCAATTAGTTGTAAAACTGTCCTGTCCCAGTTTCTTATTTAATGAGAGGGCTATCAGGACCTGCTTAATTTCTGCCTCTTCTACAGACTTGTGTTGAGTCTCCATGAATATTGATCGATCTGTCTTTGCTATAATGGAAACTATATTATCTGAGGTAGGATTTATCTCCTTTGAATATAAATTGACATAATATTCCTGATATGTTTGTATAATTTCTGAATCAGTGTAAACTTCTCAGTGTAACAGCCTGAGGAATTCAGTAGTAATAATTTCACAGAATTCTTATTGCTGCTAGTATCTGAAGCAGAGCTTTCTGACTGCTTTCATCTGCAGTCAGGTAATCTGTGACCTTTGGTTGAACTCTGTGCGTCTTGATACCTGCCAGGAAGTCACAGTACCTTTCCAGAAAGGGATGGAAGCTTGTAGAAAGAGGTAGAAGCAGTTAGAAATTAGTAGAACATTGGGAAGAACAATTTCTAACTAGGGGGAAGGCTCTGGTAGCAGCAGAAACACCACCACCCCCAACTATATAATGGATATTCTGCCCAGTAACAATGTTTTAGGTCATCTCTCTTGCTTCTGACCCATAATCCATAGACCTTGCCAAGCCTATGTCAAATATAAGATTCAGGGGCAAGTGTTTTGCCTTACTTTCTCATCCAGCCTAGGGCACAAATAAGGAATTATATTTTGTATATACAGTGGTGGAAATAAGTATTTGATCCCTTGCTGATTTTGTAAGTTTGCCCACTGACAAAGACATGAGCAGCCCATAATTGAAGGGTAGGTTATTGGTAACAGTGAGAGATAGCACATCACAAATTAAATCCGGAAAATCACATTGTGGAAAGTATATGAATTTATTTGCATTCTGCAGAGGGAAATAAGTATTTAATCCCTCTGGCAAACAAGACCTAATACTTGGTGGCAAAACCCTTGTTGGCAAGCACAGCGGTCAGACGTCTTCTGTAGTTGATGATGAGGTTTGCACACATGTCAGGAGGAATTTTGGTCCACTCCTCTTTGCAGATCATCTCTAAATCATTAAGAGTTCTGGGCTGTCGCTTGGCAACTCGCAGCTTCAGCTCCCTCCATAAGTTTTCAATGGGATTAAGGTCTGGTGACTGGCTAGGCCACTCCATGACCCTAATGTGCTTCTTCCTGAGCCACTCCTTTGTTGCCTTGGCTGTATGTTTTGGGTCATTGTCGTGCTGGAAGACCCAGCCACGACCCATTTTAAGGCCCTGTCGGAGGGAAGGAGGTTGTCACTCAGAATTGTACGGTACATGGCCCCATCCATTCTCCCATTGATGCGGTGAAGTAGTCCTGTGCCCTTAGCAGAGAAACACCCCCAAAACATAACATTTCCACCTCCATGCTTGACAGTGGGGACGGTGTTCTTTGGGTCATAGGCAGCATTTCTCTTCCTCCAAACACGGCGAGTTGAGTTCATGCCAAAGAGCTCAATTTTTGTCTCATCTGACCACAGCACCTTCTCCCAATCACTCTCGGCATCATCCAGGTGTTCACTGGCAAACTTCAGACGGGCCGTCACATGTGCCTTCTGGAGCAGGGGGACCTTGCGGGCACTGCAGGATTGCAATCCGTTATGTCGTAATGTGTTACCAATGGTTTTCGTGGTGACAGTGGTCCCAGCTGCCTTGAGATCATTGACAAGTTCCCCCCTTGTAGTTGTAGGCTGATTTCTAACCTTCCTCATGATCAAGGATACCCCACGAGGTGAGATTTTGCGTGGAGCCCCAAATCTTTGTCGATTGACAGTCATTTTGTACTTCTTCCATTTTCTTACTATGGCACCAACAGTTGTCTCCTTCTCGCCCAGCGTCTTACTGATGGTTTTGTAGCCCATTCCAGCCTTGTGCAGGTGTATGATCTTGTCCCTGACATCCTTAGACAGCTCCTTGCTCTTGGCCATTTTGTAGAGGTTAGAGTCTGACTGATTCACTGAGTCTGTGGACAGGTGTCTTTCATACAGGTGACCATTGCCGACAGCTGTCTGTCATGCAGGTAACGAGTTGATTTGGAGCATCTACCTGGTCTGTAGGGGCCAGATCTCTTACTGGTTGGTGGGGGATCAAATACTTATTTCCCTCTGCAGAATGCAAATAAATTCATATACTTTCCACAATGTGATTTTCCGGATTTAATTTGTGATGTGCTATCTCTCACTGTTACCAATAACCTACCCTTCAATTATGGGCTGCTCATGTCTTTGTCAGTGGGCAAACTTACAAAATCAGCAAGGGATCAAATACTTATTTCCACCACTGTAACTGGTACCTTTTTACCACCTGTCCAGGATCAAATGAACATATAAAAGGCATTAACAGTTTGTCCTTTAATCACCTAACCAGGCCTCAGTGGGCCAGCCACTAAAAGTCACTAGCCGGAGAAAGGACAAACAAGGCTGCAAATTCCTTTAGAAAGCAAGTCAAAGTTTATTACTTATCAAAGTACAATCTGAGTCACATGGTGCAATGAGCTGAGCAGCTGTGTCTAGCTTGAGCTTCGAGAGCCCTTGCCCTGTTAAAGCAGGAATCCGCTCCATTAACTTTAATTACTGAGGCTGTTAACCCTAATTAACTTTTATGGACAAATACCTCAATAAAACTCCAGCTGGGATGACACTTAGAGCTACAAGAAAGGAGAAAGATAAAAGCAAGTTCGTCACCCCAGAAGCCAAGATGGCGACAGAGCAGTCCTTCTCTGAGTTACAACTTGTGCAGCTAACAGAAGCAGTGGAAAAGGCTTGGAAACCTAAATGGGAAGCTTTCAACCAAAATTGGATCTGTTTCACACAAAATTAGAGGGACTAGAGACTAGAACAGAGGACCTTGAAACAAGAGTCTCAGCCCTGGAGGATGATTCACAGGGTTACAGCACAGACTTGCTTGTGATCAAACAGCAATTGCAGGAGCAAGCAGAAAAATTAGAAGACTTAGAAAATCGCTCTCGGCGGAATAACATCCGAATAGTGGGCCTAGCAGAAAGCATACCTGAACGAAACTTGGTGCCATGGCTGACGGATTGGCTGACTAAGGAGCTGGCACTTTCTGATTCCTTGGGACCTGTGGTGATAGAGAGGGTGCACAGAGTAGGCCGGAAATCAGACCAGCAAAATAGGCCGAGAGTGATAGTAGCAAAGCTGCTTAATTATCGACACAAAGTTGAAATTCTAAATGGATTCAAAATACGTAGAGCGGACTTAACCTATGAGGGACGGCATGTTTTGATGTTTCAAGATTACTCTGTGGGAGTACAAGAGCAACGGAGAAAATTTCATCCCATATGCGCTAAGCTGGTGCAGAAACAAATAAGATTCACACTTCAATACCCAGCACACTTGAGAATCCATATCCAAGGGCAGTGGCGAGTTTACAAATCAGTTGCAGACGCTAAAACAGCGCTGCAAGAACACAACATTATTGAAGGAGACTGATATGTTTATGCTGTTGGGCATACGAGGTTTGCACAAGTAACTATAGTGAGTGGTGAACAAATCAGGGTACAGGGCGAGGGCTTTCTGCAAGCCAGGTGACTCTGTGCATCGCCAGGCCTCGGCCTGGAGATGGTTGGGGGTCTGAATGTGTGTTTGGGGATTGGGAGGGGAGGGGATTTGGGTTTGGGTTTTGTTATTGGTTTGATATGGAAGTTGGGGGTGGTATTTGGCATGCGGCAGGGTGTTAGGCTTACTCAATTTGCTTGGATGGGTTGGAAAGGGCAGGAGGGAGAACAGAGCTGGAATGGTAAAGATGTTATGTCAACATGTGCTGGCAAGAAGCCAGATACTATAAGACATCAACAAACACTAGTAAATGAGTTGCGTATAACATATGTCTGCTAGAATAATTTCATGGAATGTGGGTGGCATTACCTCCCCGATAAAGAGATCTAAAATCTTAGCAGCACTGAAAAGGCATAAAGCGGATATTGCATGTCTCCAGGAAACGCGCCTTACCGATCTAGAACATGCTAAATTACAGAAATTATGGGTGAGTGAGGTGTATGCGGCCTCATCCCAAAGGAGGAAAGGAGGGGTGGCAGTGTTGTTTCGGAAGGGACTCCCATACAAGGTAACCTTAATGGGTAAAGGGAGTAAAGGAGACTACATATTACTTAGAGTGTGGCTGCAAGGGATGGTTTTTTTGTTGCTAATACTATACGGCCCTAACAATTATGATCCAACTTTCTTTAAGTCCTTGGCTGGAACTTGTTTACAACACCATAATGCTAGATTGATGGTGACAGGAGATTTCAATGCGGTAATGGACCCCCGTCAGGATTGTTCCAACCCGAGGGAATCACAATATAGAGGGGCACGCTCCAAAGAGTTCCAAGCATTTAATAAGACGCTCAATTTGGTGGACCCCTGGCGGATCCTACACTATGGAGAAAGGGACTACACACACAGATCGAGGGCACATGGATCGTGCGCCAGGATAGATTATATATTATTAGACTGATCCATATTTCACCTAGTCAATACTGCCACTATAGGGCCAGAAGAAATCTCGGACCATGCTCTAATATGGGTGGAGTTGAATGTTACAGCTGGCAAAGGGGGTGCGAATGGATGGAGATACCCAGCTTACTTACACTCAGACCCACATTTAAAGAGCCATATCCACAAGAGCTGGGCAGACTATGTACGCTTCAATGGGGAGCATGCCGTAAGCCAACCCGAACTGTTTTGGTCTGCATCTAAAGCGGTATTAAGGGGCGCCATAATAGCTTACTGCAGCCTCAAGAATAAGAAGAGGGCGGCGGGGATACTACAGTTAGAGCGACAACTGAGTAGGGCTAAAAAAATCTACATACACCACCCATCTAAAGCTACCTTTGAAACCTTAAAATCCACACAGGTAGCACTGAATAGTTTGTTACATGAGAAAGAGACCAGGTCAGCCCTCTATTACAAATATAAACTACAGAGATTCGGTAATAAGACTGGTAGAATGCTGAGCCGTTTAATCAAGAATTGGGGGGGTCCCCGTACGGTTACAATGTTAAAAGACTTAAAAGGTAGGCCCACAACGGAGAAAGAGCAGATAGGTCAGGTATTTACAGAGTATTTTGCTACCCTATATATGGCAGAGGCGTTCCCCCCCCCCCCCCCCCAGAGCAGGCCATGCAAGAGTACCTACACCATGCGGGGCTCTCCAAAATCACAGCAGGCCTTGAATATGCCCTTAGGGCTGGGAGAACTACAACAGGTGATTAAGTCCCTAAAGCTGCGCTCGGCTCCAGGCCCTGATGGTTTCACAGGAGAATATTACAAAAGTCTACCTGGGGAAGCCCTGGCAGCTCTATTAGAATATTACAATGAGGTTATAGAAACGGGACAATTTCCAAGATATGCTAACACGGCTCTCATATCGTTAATACCTAAGCCGGGTAAACCCCATGACAGGGCTGAGTCTTATAGGCCAATCTCTCTCCTCAATGTAGACATTAAAATAATAGCTAAAATGTTGGCGGAGAGATTGGCCCAGTTCTTACCGCAGTTGATCAACGCAGAACAGGTAGGGTTTGTGAGAGGCAGGCATTCGGTACACAATCCAGCTTATAATCGAAAGTCAAAAACGCCTATATTGCGACATAAATCGGGAGATAGGCGTTTATCTCCCAAAAACGAATAACGCGGTATAATCGAAAGCCGAACTTGGACGTTTTCAACTGCACTCCATCGCGGAAGCGTACAAAGTTGACGGGGGCGTGTCGGAGGCGTGGTGAAGGCGGGACTGGGGCGTGGTTATCACCCGAACAGAGATGGGCGCCTTTCGCTGATAATGGAAAAAAAGTATGCGTTTGTAGCTAGAATTTAGGGCACTTTTCCTGGACCCTGTTTTTTCACGAATAAGGCCCCAAAAAGTGCCCTAAATGACCAGATTACCACCAGAGAGAATCGGGGATGACCTCCCCTGACTCCCCCAGTGGTCACTAACCCCCTCCCACCACAAAAAAATGATGTTTCACAACTTTTTATTTTCACCCTCAAATATCATACCCACCTCCCTGGCAGCAGTATGCAGGTCCCTGGAGCAGTTGTTAGGGGGTGCAGTGGACTTCAGGCAGGTGGACCCAGGCCCATCCCCCCCCCCCTACCTGTTACAATTGTGCTGCTTAATGCTTAGTCGTCCAACCCCCCCAAACCCACTGTACCCACATGTAGGTGCCCCCCTTCACCCCTTAGGGCTATAGTAATGGTGTAGACTTGTGGGCAGTGGGTTTTGAGGGGGATTTGGGGGGCTCAACACACAAGGGAAGGGTGCTATGCACCTGGGAGCTCTTTTACCTTTTTTTTTTGTTTTTGTAAAAGTGCCCCCTAGGGTGCCCAGTTGGTGTCCTGGCATGTGAGGGGGATCAGTGCACTACGACTCCTGGCCCCTCCCACGAACAAATGCCTTGGATTTATTTGTTTTTGAGCTGGGCGCTTTCATTTTCCATTATCACTGAAAAACAAAAACTCCCAGCTCACAAATTGTCGAATAAAACATGGACGTCTATTTTTTTCGAAAATACGGTTCGGTCCGCCCCTTCACGGACCCGTTCTCGGAGATAAACGCCCATGGAGATAGACGTTTTCGTTCAATTATGCCCCTCAATGTCAGGAAACTCTTGCTGGCAATTGCAGCAAGTAAACAAGATGGAGGGCCCTCCTTAGTTGTAAGTTTAGACGTGGAGAAGGCCTTTGACCGGGTCGGGTGGGACTTCTTGTTTCAGACCTTAGAAAGCATGGGTATAGCGGGGTGGTTCCTGCGGGCTGTTCGTACTCTATATTGCCAGCCCACGGCGAGGGTTCTTGTAAATGGCACAAGAGAGTCAGAGTTCCAAATATGTCGTGGAACGAGACAGGGGTGTCCACTCTCCCCGCTACTTTTTGTTTTGTCCTTGGAGCCACTGCTGAGGATCATTGCATCTACCCAGGACCTTGAAGGGGTCACCTTGGCAGGTCATGACATCAGGGCGTTGGCCTACGCAGATGATCTGCTGGTACTATTGAAAATCCCTACCCAGAGATTAAGCAGGCTGCTGCAGATAATTGAACAATTTGGGAAATTTTCTGGCTTTAAATTAAATTTACACAAGTCCATTGCACTTCCCAATTTACCCGACGTCAAAACATCTTGGCCTGGACAGTTTCCCTTACAGTGGGCGCAGGGCATGATTAAGTATTTAGGAGTATGTATTCCAGCTGATTTGTCCCAGTTATATGAGCTAAATATACAACGCTTATTGAAAAACACTGGAAAACAATTGCAGGCATGGGGATCCCTTCCACTCTCTCTCCTGGGGCGTATTGCATTGTACAACATGATTGTAGTTACAAAGTGGCTCTACGTTTTTCAAACTCTCCCGCTTTACTTAAAGAGGGGGGAGGAAAAGAAATTAATGAGGTTAATGCAAAAATTTTTGTGGAGTGGGAAGAAACCCCGCCTTTCCATTCCAACACTGAGTATACCGGTAGAATATGGGGGTTTGGGACTACTGAACGTGAAATATCTAACAATAGCTAGTGGCATGCGCTACATCACTGACTGGTTTCGCAGAACACAGGACCATACAAATACAGAACTGGAATTACAATTATACCCAGAAACGCACTTCAGCAGCTATTTGCACACGATGGGATTACCATTGCCGCCCCTACTGAAGCATATAGGAATAATGACATCAGCAAAAGCAACTTGGAAATGGATCTGTAAATTACACGGATTTTCTTCGAAGGTTACACCATACTTGCCAATATGCGGGAACCCTGCCTTTGCACCTGGAAGGCTGTATTCGGTGTTCCGCAGATGGAAAAGGAAAGGGATAGTATACTTGTTACAAGTACTTACCCGTGAAGGACAGATAAAGCCATTTCAGGAGCTCTGTGCTGAATACGCCTTGCCACCCTCCGATGAGTTCTATTATGCACAGCTAAAGCATTATATACGTTCCTTGTCCTGGGAGGCGCTGGCGGAGGATGTCCAGGAAGAGTTGGCAACAGCATTCTCTTTAGAGGCACAGCAAAAAGTGCCCCTCACGTTCCATCACAGGCACATCAGGGACACAGTTACCGAACTAGACTATGCCAAGTTACTGGCTGCCTGGAAACGAGATATCCCCATGGCCCTTACATTGCCTCAGTTCAAGTCCCATGTGCTTACAATGTGCAAAACAATGAACATGACGCAGCACTGGGAGCTACAATACAAATTTGCTCTTCGACTCTACATTTCTCCCAGAAGAGCCTTTCACATGGGACTCTCGCCTTGGGGAGAGTGCCTCAAATGCAGGGATCCGGGGGCCACCCTCGGGCATATGTTTTGGTCCTGCAAGGGCATAGTCCGATTTTGGAAGGAGCTAGTACAATATGTTTCTGAGATGTGGAAGGCGGGCTGGAAGTATGACTCGGCGCTGCTCCTGGGCCATCCTGTTCTAATACACCCTGTCCCATCAGGATTTACCGCTTTTGTACGCAAAGCTATTGTAGTGGCTAAACAAGCAATACTCTCAGAATGGCTTACATACAACTACCCTACAGTATCGCAGTGGCGTGTGCGTATGATAACGCTACTGCGGGTAGAGAGGGTGGGAATTACAGACTTTAAAACGAAGACTAGAGTGTGTTTCCAACTCACTTGGACTCCCTTTTGGAATACTCTGACTCCAACTGCCAGGAGTAGACTGTTAAACTTCTAGCTATTGCCCTGTACCCTGCGTTATTATGTTCATTTGATGCCATAGCAAGAGAAAAAAGGGGGGGTGGGAGGGGAAGGGGAGGGAAGGTTAAGTTCTATTTGTTGGGGTAGAAGTACTATGTGTTAGTTTAGCCACATGGGGGGGAAAATATCAGACGTTCATACATGATGATGTTAACTTTTCTTCTTAAGTTTTGAATAAAAATGATTGAAACATCAAAGTACAATCTATACATAAGAGTATATTAGATTCCAGTCATACTCTGAAAGGTTTGTCCGAGGAGACGGAGGTGCTACACAGAAACTGCTATCTCTGACCATCTCCTATTGAAGATTTTCACTTCTGCCTTTTTAAACCCTGTCTTAAAATATCCGTTCCACCAGTGCAGGACAAAGAACCCCCCACCCACTTTTCCATTGTGTACCAAGATCTGCTTTCTTATTTTTCTTCTGCACCTGGTGTTTTACAGACAACTTTGGAATGTGACCTTTTTCACCTATTTTATTGCCCCCACCACAGGCCTGTTTATTATCCAAATCAACCATTCTTCTCTTAGTACTTCAAAGCAGCCTGTAAAGGTCACACACACATCATTATTTCTGCATTCTTGTGCTGTCCATTATTTCTTCATTTTTAAGCTGTCCAACCTTTCCAGCTTATGCCCTCTCATTCTCTGTTACCCAGACACCTCTGGGCCAGACTTGGGCTACTACTACTACTTAACATTTCTAAAGCGCTACTAGGGTTACGCAGCGCTGTACAATTTAACATGGAAGGACAGTCCCTGCTCAAGGAGCTTACAATCTAAAAGACAGGTGTACAATCTAAAGACAAGATATCTTCAATTTAGTGATAGGGATACAAGTCCCTGAGCTTAATAAATTGCTGGTTTGTGCATTGCAGAGGAATCGGGGAACCTCTGCAGTCCGCAGAACACAGGAAAAGGAGACGGAGATACTTGAGCTGATTTACTATAACAACCAGGTGCCCTGTCCATAATCTGTATGATGCAGGTAACATCTATAGCAGAAGGAAAAAAGATCCTTATCACTCAGAAGGATTTCTAAAGAATTCCAGGTACAACCAACCTGAAGAGAAATATAACAGCTTCTAGCAGAGCCCCTGTACCTTTAGCCAGTTGCCTGCTAATCAGTAAGTGATAGGACGAGGAACGCTAGAGGGGCAAATCATGACTAAATTCCTGGGAAAATTCATACCTGGTTTATTAAATCTCCAATTTGACAAGGATTTTGAAATAGAAAGAGCACACAGTGTACCTACGTATCACAGACCTCAACCAGGGGCGTAGCCACGGGTGGGCCCAGGCCCACCCATTTTCATCTCAGGCCCACCCAGTAGAAAACAAAACGAGCCAGTCCCTCCTACCATTGAAGTTTCAGCAGCAACGTTATGCTCCCAGCTGCACACGTCACGCCAGCACAGCAGCCAACGAATCGGCAGCATCCGAAGATCCAGCTGGGGAGATATCAGCCATTCCTCACTGCAGCGCGGGACCAGCCACATGCCCGCTAACAGCTCTGCGCAGCGTTCCAACTCCGAGTCCCGCCCCTTACGACACAAACGTCCTGTTTCCGACACAGAAACAGGAAGTTTGTATCCTAAGGGGTGGGACTCGGAGTCGGAACGCTGCGCAGAGCTGTTAGCGAGCATGTGGCTGGTCCCGCGCTGCAGTCTGAGGAATGCATGACATCTGCCCTCGAATCTTTGGTGATCTGGAGGCAAGCACCAATGAAGGTCGGGTCCAGCAGGGTTGCAGGGGAAAGGAGCTGCTGCAGTGAGTGAACAGGTCAGGAAGATCATAAGATTAAGAAGAGAGCTGAAGGGAGAGAGGGGGAAGGGGGATGGCTAGATCATGTAAGGGTACCAGAGTTGGGGAATAAAGACATCGGAGGGTGGGGAGAAATAAAGAGGAGATGCTAGATTTGGGGGGGGGGGAAGAAAAAGCTTATAGAGAAGGAATGTTAGACTTGAAGAAAAGAATGAGAGAGGATTCTAATCTACACACAGGGAGAGACTGGACAGAGAGGGCATGCTCTTGGGGGGGGGGGGTAGAATTCTGGCCACAGGGAGGGGCAGGTCACAGAGAGGGGGTGCTGGGTATGAGAGAAAGAATGGAAGAGATCCTTGCCATGGGGAAGGACAGGTCACAGAGAGGGTGTGCTGGGCATGAGGGAAGGGATGGGGGAAATCCTGGCCACACTGGATCACAGGAGAGGGGGGCAAGACGAAAGAGAGAAGTGACAGGAAGATGCTGGGATGGGGTGAAGAGAGGGATCAGATGCTGGGCTAGAAGGGTGGAGGGAGAGAGACACTGGGAAAGGTGGAACCATATGGGAGAGGCCAAGGGGGTGGCAAGGAAATAAACGCAAGGAGGATGGTGATTACAGGGGAAAGAAATATGGTAATGGGGAATAGATTGAAGATGGAAGGGAATGGATGGCTGGGGAAGTAGAGAGATGGGGAATAGGAGAAGTAGTGTGTGAAAAGGAAATGGAAATCTGACAGGTATCTGAAAAGTAAAACAAAGGAAAAGGAGTTAGGATAAAATTTGGGTGGACAGAGAAAAGAAAAGAAAAAAAAAGGAAGGAAAGAGCTAAACTGGAAAGGTCAGTATGTCAGAGGCAAGTGAAGTGAGGGAATGGAACAAGAGAGGAGAAAAAGACAAATGGACAGCAGCTGCTTGAAGGAGAAATAACAGAAAGATTGGAAAGTTCAAAAGAGAAACTGGATCAACATGATGGAAAAACAAAATGACCAGACAACAAAGGTAGAAAAGGCATTTTATTTTGAATCTTAACTGAAATATGATAGTTTGAGAAATGCATAGCGGATGTCATTTTCCTCATGAGCTAAAGTGTTTCTGTTTCTATTTTGAGTTGGGAGGTGCTGGGGGAGATGTGGAGAATAGGGGGAGGAAGGGGGCGGGGCAGAGAGAAAATTTTGTGCCCACCCACTTTGGGCTCAGGCCCACCCAAAATTGGCTGTCTGGCTACGCCACTGCTCAAGACAAATATCCAAGACAGTTTTCAAGGTACTTTGCTACAACCAATTATCTGAAGTCATGCAACGTGCTAGGCTTCATGCGCCAATCAAATATGAAGGCTCTATTCTACAATTCTTACCGGACCTCAACAAAAACACAATTAAAGAAAGCAATGGTTGGCTTTTCATCCCAAACAGAAGGACATAATGCCAAATCTTGTGTTGATGTCCTTCAGTTTGGGATGAAAAGCAAAGTACCTTGAAAACTGTCTTGGATATTTGTCTTAAGCAGTGGCGTAGCCAGACAGCCAATTTTGGGTGGGCCTGAGCCCTGCGTACATGCATGTCACTTTCAACAATAAAACTAAAGATTTCACCGATCCTGAAGCACTGGCAAACTACCTGGAAGAAATACCTCCAAGCAATATTGATGTAGTTTGACTATTCTCTCCTCTATATTATAACATCATCAGGTTAATTTTTATATTCTCAGTTAACATGAATATTGCCGTCCTTATATGTTGACTGTGCTTAAAATTGCTCTACTGTTTATATTCATTTACACTGCTAGAAAGTTAAGGTACTATATGTTTTTAGCATTTATGTCACATTAATTTCTTCTTTAGAGCATTACTCTCATCAATAACAATATTTCCTTAAGAATTTTTCAATTTATCATTGCTGGTGGGATTGTCATGGCGCGCTCACTTTCTTCTCATGGTCTTTACATCCCTCTTTTTTCCTGTGCGTTTCTTTTTTCAATGTACAATGTTGGTTGCTGCACATTGTAAAGCTCCCAGTCATGGAGAAGCGTGATAGGGCCCCCTCACAGCCTGTATCCTGCCCTGCTCGGTCTCTGCACTTTTACAGTCTGGAAGTTTTCTTTTTACCCTCCGCGTTCTGGGGTTTGGAATTCCACAGGGTCCTTTGCAGTCCACCGGACCATGGGGAGAGCTATATTGTAATCCACAGTCAGGGCTACCTCACTGAGGGTTACCATATAGCTCCAGAAAAAGGAGGACAGATTGTGCCAGTCTGGGTTTTACTTCCATTGCTTTCAATAGAAGCAAAACCCGGACTGGATCAATGTGTCCTCCTTTTTCTGTAGCCATATGGTAACCCTAACCTCGCTCAAGCTCTTCATTTTACAGTGTGGAGGTTTCCTTCTTAGCTGTCCCCTGCTTGGGACTAAGACTCCTAGGTGGGTGTGGCCTCCCCAGTGCGTACCGGATTCCACCACCAGTTCCCCCACTCAGCTCCAAACTCCCTCTGAAACAATCCTTCTCTCTCTCTCTCCCTTCCCCTTTCCTACGGAAGGGAAGGAGAGTCTGTGTGCTCCCTTCCCCCCCCCCCTTTTCTCTCAGGTTCTTTCAGTGAGTCAGTGTTGCAGCATAAACCCCAATTTAAACAGTTCACTTTCATCACAGCACAAACCCCAATTTAAACAGTTCACTTTTCCTCTTCAACCTTTTTCCCCCCTGTCCACCTGTTACCAGGCCCAGGGGAATGTATGGGTTCCACCCTTTCACTGTCAGCACCAACTCCTGACAACCTCCCACTTGACCCAAGTTGAAACATTCATTCCTTAATCCAGTGGTGTGCTGGAGCCGGATCGCACCGGCTCACAAGAGCCGGTTGTTAAATTTTTAAAGTTCTTGCGAGCCAGTTGTTGTGGCAGGCGAGCCGGCTCCCAGGGGCGGCGCAACCTGGCGGTAAGTGAGGTAAGCATGGCAGGAGGGCGCCACAAGCCATGCTTACCTCATCCCCCGCCGCTCTGGGAGGTTTAAATTGTTGATACCTCCATCGCAGCAACCGCAGTTAAAGCCCATCTCTAGCCTTCCCTTCGTTCCATCAGTGTCCCGCCTTCTTCTGACGTCATTTCCGCTTTCCGCGAGGGCGGGACACTGACAGGAAACTAAGGGAAGGCTAGAGACGGGCTTTCACTGCGGCTGCTGCGACGGAGGCAAGGAAGCGAGGAGAATTGTTGGGTGGGATTGGATGGCTGTAGGGGGGCAGGGGAGAGAGGGAAATCGCTGGGTGGGTGTGGATGGCTGGAGGGGGGCAGGGGAGCGAAGAGAATCGCTGGGTGGGTATGGATGGCTGGAGGGGGGCAGGGGAGAGAGGAGAATTGCTATTTGGGTGTGGATGGCTGGCTGGAAGGGGGGTAGGGGAGAGGAGAGAATCGCTGGGTGGGTATGGATGGCTGGAAGGGGGGCAGGGGAGAGGAGAGAATCGCTGGGTGGGTGTGGATGGCTGGAGGGGGGGCAGGGGAGAGGAGAGAATCGCTGGGTGGGTATGGATGGCTGGAAGGGGGGCAGGGGAGAGGGGAGAATCGCTGGGTGGGTATGGATGGCTGGAAGGGGGCAAGGGAGAGGAGAGAATCGCTGGGTGGGTATGAATGGCTGGAGGGAGCAGGGGAGAGGAGAGAATTGCTGGGTGGGTATGGATGGCTGGAAGGGGGCAGGGGAGAGGAGAGAATCGCTGGGTGGGTATGGATGGCTGGAGGGGGGCAGGGGAGAGGAGAGTTGCTGGACATGGATGGAGAAGAGGGAAGGGAGAGAGAAGAAATGCTGGACATGGATGGAGGGGAGGGAAGAGTGAGGAAGGAGATGAGATGAGGGAAAAGGAAGAGAGGAGAAAAACTGCACATGGATTAAGAAAATAGGCAGAAGCTGGATCCACTGGACAGTCAAATCTGCAGAGGACCCAGCTTTTATTTACGGATGTAGGACAAGAAATGAAGAAGAAAGGCGGAAAGTAAAGAAATAAATGGAAAAGAAGCCCTGGAAATGGAGTTAAGAGGACAGATAGCAGCAGAATCAGATAGTGGGCCAGCATGATTAGAAAAACAAAGTCACCAGACAACAAAGGTAGAAAAAATCATTTTATTTTCATTATAGTGTTTGGAATATGTCCACTTTGAGAATCAGGTGCTCAACTTTAAAAGTTTATATTTATTTACTTATTTATGGCATTTTATCCCACATTAAACATGAATTAGATTGGAACCTGGGATCATTTAATTTTTTTTCCTGGAGTAATGCATTGCCCCCCCCCCCCCCCGGCTCTCTCCCCGGCTATAGCCAGCTCTGCAAGGGGTGTAGAGGTGGACAAGGGGCGCAGAGTTGGACCGGGGAGAGAGCCTGTTGTTAAACATTTACCAGAACACCACTGCCTTAATCCCACTTCTGATGCAGCCACCTTTTGCCTCCCTGTATCAAGCCAGAGAACCAGGCTGCCATCTGCCCTCTTAACTCTCTACCTTTAGCTTTGGCAAGAGCTGAGATATCCATGGTTCCTCTTCCAGGTTCTCCTCTCTCTCTTTCACCCCACCGTCCCCTGATTGCCAATCCATAGGTTCTTCTACCCTGCCCCCTCCCAGCTGCTCTTCATTCCCCTGCTTGACCTTACTCAGAGTCTCCTCCTTCCCCTTAGCCCTCTGGGACTGGTAGTGTGAATAATTCTTACTTGCTGTACTCTGTGTCTCCCTCGGGCTGCTGGGAATTGTAGTCTTTGGCTCTCACTATTTCCTCTGAGGAAGGTGACCAACTGCTGTCCCTAACATGCTGGATCCTTGGGGACTGGAATCTATGGTGACCACCCCTACAGGTGGACTCAGGCCACCCCGAAGGAGCCCTTCTCTCCCCTTCCCTGGCCATCCCACTCCATGTCCTCATACTCTTCACAACATGTCTGGGCTTTGTTAAACAATTGTTTTTATCATATTACTTCTATTTATGTCAGTGTGCTTATATTGCCATAATCTTATCATAATCTCAATTATCATTCATCATGGTTATTACATTTGTACCACTTAATAACCCAATCAAAAGAAAAAAAATGTAAACTATATTTCTAAACTTACTCCGGACATCATCGTGCTGCAAGAAACACATCTATCATTGTCTGAATCTAGTAAATTGTCCCTTAAAAATGTCTTACCACTAATATCTTCTCCAGCAATTGATAAAAAGAATGGAGTAATGATACTAGTTACAAATAGAACAGACATTTCTATTATTTCACAAAAATCAGATAGCATGGCAGATGGATTAAGATCACTGTAAATATTAATAACAACATTTTTAAAAAATTTATGTGTCGAATGTTGATTCACCCAAATTTTTTCTCTCTCATTCTGGAGGCCTTACACCTTCTCTAGAGGATCCAAGATTCTCTAGAGCTGATGCGCGCAAACTAGTCTCTGATACCTCCTAGAGCCTGCTGCACTTGAGTTTCCTCGGACCCGGAATAGGAAAGCGGAAAGGAAAGCCTAGTTTGCCTACCTCCACAGGCAGGGCAGTTCCACCTCTTCTGCGACAGATGACATTGGAGGAGATGGGGCTACAAGCGCCGGGAGCCCAGCTGTTCGCTTCAGGAGGTTCTGGAGAACTTTCTGACCTCAGCGCAGAGGGAGCGTCGCTAAGTCCGCCTCCCTGAACAGTACCTCCACGACCTGGGGATGAATTGAGAGCAGCGAGTAAGCAGAATGCGGAGGCTGGAAGTTGGACCCCTGCAGCTGCATGTGGAGACGCCGCTGCCTTTTCGACGCCGGTGGGAATAGCGCCTCAGGCAGATTTGGTGTCAGAGGGAAACTGGTGATTCTACCATGGATCGTGGAGTGATGATAAAACCTACGACTGTTACTTTGGATAAACTTTGGGAAGCAATACAAGGACTGAATTCATGTGGCTGAACTAAAGCAGGCTCAAAATTTGGTTACCACTAAAATAGCAGAGCAAACAACGAAAATGGAACTTTTTGATAAAGACTTAAAAGAAGTGAATTCCTCAACTCTAATGTTGATAAAAAGTAATAACCTCCATCAGCGTAAGATGGCATATTTAGAGAATCAGATTAGGAGAAATAATTTACGTTTTCTTAATTTCCCCAAATCTCCTTTGATCCCCGCACTGGAAATGTTGAAAAAATATGTCAGGGAAATACTGGGTGTCCCTTCTGAGGGTTTTCCACCCATTACTAAAATGCAGTATATTTCTGGTGCTGGAACAGGAACTTTACCTAATTCTCCTCAACCTGACCTAAATCTAACAGATTTCATGGAGAGCTCAATGGAGGTTATAACCGAAAGAACCACGCTGCTGGTTACTTTTGCTCTGGAACTAGACCACAATAATATATTCAAGCTTTACTTTTGCCACATGAACTCACCCTTCCTTGGATCAAAAGTTCAGATTTTTCCTGACCTTGCTAGAGAAACGCAAAGAAGAAGAAAAGAGTTTTTGCAGCTGAAGGAGAGAGTTCTCCGAATTGGAGGGACTTTCCTGCTTAGGTTTCCTTGTAAATGTTGTGTTTCTTTAAATTCCACTAATTATATGTTTTTTTGATCCAGGGAAACTATTAGAATTTGTCTCTTCTAAAGAATAATTTTGTAGTAATTCTTGATTGCCAGCGCTTTAATCTCGGCTGCGACATCTAGGCTCTCTCAGCTTCAATTATTAATTATTTGGGTTAATTCATTTGAATCTACAATTTCCTAGATCTTGGATCACTTTATTGAGGACTAAATATACTAAGAAAATATGCCTATCTTTCTTTGATTTAACTGTTTGTTTTCCAATATACGAATTTATGTGTAATTTCATAAATGTAATTATTAAATTCATAAATTAAAAATAAAAAAAAATTTGTTCTCTCTCTAGCTGACATGATTGCGGCAGAAGGGCATATAGCATGTATTATAGGTGGGGATTTTAATTTAATTCTAAACCCATCGATTGATAGAAAATCTAATTACCCATTTAAAATAATGAAAGCAGGGAAAACATTACAAGATGTTATATTGCAACTAAATATTTGTGATACATGGAGATTGTCACACATAGCTGAATTTGAATATACTTTCTTTTCTAATCCACACAACTCATACTCAAGAATTATTTTCTGTTATCTGCTCCATTACTACCAGATGTATATTACACTTGTATTGAAAATATCTTATTATCCGATCATGCCCACATCATTTTACATCTTCAGGATAGTTCTGTACTAGCTCATAGTCCACTATGGAGATTTAACACCTCACTATTAGTTCAGCCCAACTTTATTGACATAATATCTAATGCTATACAAGAATACTTTTCTTTCAAAACACTACAACATACATCATAGAACTCATTATGAGATGCTTTTAAAGCTTATATCAGAGGTGTAATAATCACTTTTGCTGCTTTTAGAAACAAGGAGTTAAATAACTACTTTTACTAGAAAATCACATCAAACAATTGGAAACAACTCATCAAAATGATAATACTAATATGCAAATACTGGAAAAATTAAATCAGACTAGATTTGAATATAATTCTATACTTGGTAAAAGAGCTAGTAATGAAATTTTTACAAAAGCTGCTCAATATTATGAAGGAATTAAAGCTAGCCATTTGTTAACTAATTACTTAAATGTTTGCAAAGACAGAAATATTATCTTGATAATAAAAGTTGTTAAATAACATGCCCTTAACTATCAAAACAGAAATTGCGAATAGATTTAAATCTTTCTATAAGGAATTGTATTCTTCTGAAGTATCACCCAGACCTTCGGATTTTAATTTTCTGGACAACATGGAGCATCCTACACTATCATTAGATGACAGCTTACTCCTCTCTCAACCAATTACCACAGAGGAAATAATTTCTGCAATACGAGACATGACAACTAAAAAAGCTCCTGGCCCTGATGGTTTACCCATCAAATTCTACTCTGTCTTTCAATCCCTACTTGCTCCAATATTATGCTCTTTTTATAATCAAATGATAGAGTCAGGAGATATTGGTGGTATATTTACTGAAGCAAATATTGTACTATTATTGAAATCAGATAAAGATCCTACTCTGGTACACAACTATTGCCCTCTTTCATTGATCAATTTAGATGTGAAAATCTTTGCTAAGATTATAGCAGAAACACTACAAAAAGTCTTACATAAACTGATCAATCCTGACCAAACTGGATTTATGCATGGTCGTGTGTCTTCCGACCATACAAGAATTTTCACCAATATCCTTGTACATGGTCAAATGCATTCGGAACTTTTAATAGCAATTGGACTAGATGCTGAGAAGTCATTTGACCGTGTAGAATGGTCTTACTTGTTTAAAGTACTAGACTGGTATGGCTTCACTTCTGACACTATAATGATAATTAAGGTACTCTATACAGCACCTACCACTCGTACTCAAGTAAATAATATAATTTAAGAACCCTTTAGCCCCTCCCGTGGAACTAGACAGGGTTGTCCTCTCTCTCCCCTTCTTTTTAATTTAGCTTTAGAACCTTTGCTAACAGCCATTAGTTTATACCCTCTTATTCAAGGTGTTACCATTGGGCAAACCACAATTAAACTAGCTGCATATGCGGATGATGTGTTATTATATACCTCTCCTTCATCAATACCTCATATCTTAAACATCATATCCAAAAATTCTAATATATCTGGTTATAAATTAAATACCATGAAAACTGAATTATTACCTACAAATTGTGTCAATATGAAACATGATATTATGCAATATAACTTTCATTGGTCAGAAAAATTCATTAAATACTTGGGAGTTCTTTTTGGTACCACCTTGGAAGATACCATTAATCTCAATTCTACAAATCTTTTTAAAATTGTTGATTCACTGACAAACAAATGTTCACCATTACAACTATCCTGGTGGGGTCATTTGGAAACCATAAAAATGATGATAGTGCCCAAAATAAACTACATACTAACCCCCCTGTTTACTAAAGCTTAGCTTGAGTTATCTACAGCAGGGCCCATTTTATTCCTATGGGCCCTGCTGCAGATAACTCGAGCTAAGCTTTAGTAAACATCCCCGTAAATATGTTGCCAATACTATTCAATTCTAATATTTATTAAAATATTGAGTCAAAATTAGTTAAATTTTTGTGGGCAAATAAAAAACTGTGGTCCCGTGTGGAGGTAGGGGTCCATCCTCATACACAGAATGCCCCCTCCAATAGGTTAGACTCTCCCGATAGCTTAGAGCCTGGTCCCTTCAATTAGGTAGGCACTCGCCTAGAGCAGTGGCCGCCCACAGGACAGGTATTGCTCAGTCTTTGGTATCCTCCTCAAGCAGCTTGTCTGGTCTAGAGGTGAAACCAATTATTAACACTGCTAGCTAGCAGGCCCCTCCCTATCCCTTTAATCACAGTTTAATTCTGGTCAAAAACAGTTTGGCTCCCACCATTTCAAACAAAGTTCAATCATAAGCAAAATGTCCTGCAGCCTTCAGCTACTGTCACGTAACCCGGGGAGGCGCAGAGCTAGGCAAACCAGACACTAAATACAAATAGGATACCAGACATGGAAAATAGACAGAGCACACTCACGACAAGCAACAAGCACCACCAGAAAAGGGAGACAGACCACTCAGGCGGGCCTCATGGGTGATCCGGAACCCACTCGTACAGAGTTCAAGCATACGGGCCTCACGGCCGAACTGGAACCGAATCATACCAGAGGGAAGGGAAAAGAAACAGGACGGACTCTCTTGAGCAAGTACTATTCAAGCAGTGCACACACACTGTACTAAACAGAGCCACAAGCAAGGTGTCAAAAGACCCTACACACAGGCACAAAGAAACTGAAGGGGAAAAGACAACCCCACTTAAGACTCACATGGTAGAAACCACAAGTCAAAGATAAGAAAACCACACAGGAAGGCAGCACAGGACTGGGCTTAGAACCCTAGCTATAAATGAATAGTTCTAACCAAGTCAAACAGACATTACACAGAGAGGTAGCACAGGGCTGGGCTAGTAGTCCCAGCTAAACAGAAGAACCACTCACTCAAGCACAAACAGGACCAAACAGAGAGGACACTCAGGGCTGTGCTAGATCCACAGCTATAAACGAATAATCCTAACCAAGTCAAACAGAAATCACACAGAGAAGGAGCTCAAGGCTGAGCTAGTAGTTCCAGCTAAATGGAAGAGCTGTCCATTCATGCCACACAGAGAGGCAGCTCAAGGCTGAGCTAGTAGTCACAGCAAACAAAAGAACCATCCACTCAAACAGAATCAAACAGGGAGGATGCACAGAACTGTGCTAGAAGACAGCTAAACGGAAGAACGGGCCACTCGTGCCACACAGAGAGACCACTCAAGGCTGTGCTAGTAGTCACAGCTAAACAAAAAGCAATCCACTCAAACACAACCAGAAACCTCACAGAGAGAACTCAAACAGAAAGCACACAGGAAAAACTCAAGACAAGGCCACACAGAGGAACACTCACAGTTTTGCCATACAGAACTCAAGGATAAGGGAAGCCACTCATGAGGGAACACTCTAAGCTGTACCATACAGCACTCAGGGAAAAGGGAAGCCACTCAAAGGAATACTCAAGGGTATGCCACTAGGCACTCAAGGAAAAAAGGGAAGCCACTCATAGGAATACACTACGCTGTGACACACAACACTCAAGGGAAAAGGGAAACCACTCATAAAAATACACAAGGCTGGCCACGCAGCACTGAAGGGTAAAGGGGAGCCAACTATAGGAATATACTCTAGGCTGTGCCATACAGCACTCAAGGGAAAAGGGAAGCCACTCATAAAAATACACAAGGCTGGCCACGCAGCACTCAAGGGTAAAGGGGAGCCAACAATAGGAATACACTCTAGGCTGTACCATATAGCACTCAGGGAAAAGGGAAGCCACTCATAGGAATACACTAGGCTGTGACACACAACACTCAGTGGAAAAGGGAAGCCACTCATAAAAATACACAAGGCTGGCCACGCAGCACTGAAGGGTAAAGGGGAGCCAACTATAGGAATATACTCTAGGCTGTGCCATACAGCACTCAAGGGAAAAGGGAAGCCACTCATAAAAATACACAAGGCTGGCCACGCAGCACTCAAGGGTAAAGGGGAGCCAACAATAGGAATACACTCTAGGCTGTACCATATAGCACTCAGGGAAAAGGGAAGCCACTCATAGGAATACACTAGGCTGTGACACACAACACTCAGTGGAAAAGGGAAGCCACTCATAAAAATACACAAGGCTGGCCACGCAGCACTCAAGGGTAAAGGGAAGCCAACTATAGGAATACACTCTAGGCTGTACCATACAACACTCAGGAAACAGGGAAGCCAGTCATAGGAATACACAAGGCTGGCCACACAACACACAAGGGTAAAGGGAAGCCGCTTATAGGAATACACAAAGCCCTGCCAAAGAGTCAAATAACAGACACTAGAGACAAAAGAAAAAGTAAGCAAACATGGAAAGTTGCCTTTACATACACAGATCAGATAAAGAGCAATGCTCACAAGAATCAGGACATAAACACAGCAAAGAGTTAAAGCAGGCTAACGGGATGGGCTGCTTCTAAAACACATCAGAAAGAAGCAGGGCTTACACTGCAGTCAAAGGTTTAAAACAAACAAAGGGAAAACAGTGTTCTTACCAGAACTCAGCCAGGAAGAGAAGGGAAAAGCAGGCAGAGACAGAGCACACCCAGCTGCACGGGAGCAAGGTTGTGGAAGCAAAATAATCAAGGAAAGCAGCTGGGCTGGCAACAACTGGCTCTCTGAACAGTGAAAGGTAACAAGGGAAACCACACAAAGAAACATAAGACTTAAGCTGGAGAGCCTAGACAACAAGAAAAGAATCTGTTCTGGTTCAAAGCAAAACCACACACAAGAAAACAGAACAGGGCTTTGCTTGGAAGTAAAGTTAACAGGCTAATAATTCATACAGGTTTAAAGCAGAACAACACACACAGAGAAACAAAAGAAGTCTTGCCTCACCAATCTGCTGCATTTCTTTGAAGGGGTAAACAAACATGTGGACAAAGGTGAGCCGGTTGATATTGTGTATCTAGATTTTCAGAAGGCGTTTGATAAGATCCCTCATAAAAGACTACAGAGGAAATTAGAGGGACATAGGATCAGAGGTAGTATCTTACTGTGGATTAGAAACTGGTTGAAAGATAGGAAACAAAGAGTAGGATTAAAAGTTCAATATTCGCAATGGAGAAGGGTAGTTAGCGAGGTCCCTCAGGGTCGGTGCTGGGACCTCTGCTTTTTAACATATTCATAAATGACCTAGAAATGGGGGTAACTAGTGAGGTAATCAGATTTGCCGATGACACAAAGTTATTCAAAGTAGTCAAATTGCAGGAAGATTGTGAAAAACTACAAGAGGACCTTACGAGACTGGAAGACTGGGCGTCTAAATGGCAGATGACGTTTAATATGAACAAGTGCAAAGTGATGCACGTAGGAAAGAGGAACCCAAACTATAACTACGTCATGCAAGGTTCAGCGTTGGGAGTCACAGACCGAGAAAGGGATGTAGGTATCGTCGTTGAAAACGTCTGCTCAATTTGCTGCTGTGGCTAGGAAAGCAAATAGAATGTTGGGTATCATTAGGAAAGGGATTGAAAACAAAAATAAGGATATTATTCTGCCATTGTATCGCTCCATGGTGCGACCGCACCTCGAGTATTGTGTTCAATTCTGGTCACCGCACCTCAAAAAAGACATAGGGGAATTGGAAAAGGTGCAGAGAAGGGCGACAAAGATGATACAGGGGATGGGTCGACTTCCCTATCAGGATAGGCTGAAGAGGCTGGAGCTCTTCAGCCTGGAGAAAAGGCGGCTGAGGGGAGATATGATAGAAGTCTATAAGATAATGAGTGGAATGGAACGGGTCGATGTGGAGCATCTGTTTACGCTTTCCAAAAATACTAGGACAAGAGGGCATGCGATGAAGATGCAGTGTGGTAAATTTAAAATGAATCGGAGGAAATTTTTCTTCACTCAACGAGTAGTTAAACTCTGGAATTCGCTGCCGGAAAAGGTGGTTAAGGTGGTTAACTTAGCGGACTTCAAAAAAGGGTTGGATGACTTCCTGGAGGAAAAAGCCATAGAATGTTATTGAATGGACGAGGGAATAATACAGTATTTCTAGAATGGGCGGGACAAATTGCTTGTTCTTTTGGCCGCTGTCGGTGACAGGGTGCTGGGCTCAATGGACCTTTGGTCTGTCCCAGCATGGCTATGCTTATGTACTTATGTAATGCTTTGCTTGAGAGCAAACCTAACAGGAAAGTAATCTATACAGATTCAAACCAAAACCACTCACACAGGGCTCAGGGCTGTGCCCAAAGACACAGCATAACAAGAAGACCAGTTCCCTCAGAATCAAACAACAGTACAACAAGAAAAAGGAAAATAGACTTGTTGCAAAGGCGATGCTGGAAAGCTTCCTTGGGTCCTTATAAAGGAGTAGGCTGATGATATCACAAGTAGGAAATGACGCAGAAGCAGGGAGACCAAAGCGAGGCTTGGCTAACAGGAAGAACAACAACAGGAAAAAAGGCAGACTGGAGAGGTCACAGAGCTAGATACAGAGAAACAGTAGGTCTGAACATAAGGGCATGGCCACAACCATGACAGCTTCAAACCCAGTTCCTTTATAAACAAAACAGCCCTCCTTCATTAAGCTTCAACCCCAAGTTAATTTGAAAGCAAAACTGTTCTACTGCATTCAGCTCCAAGCAGAGTTCATTTAGAATGAAAAACAGTTTTAAGGCATTCAGCTTCAAACAAAGTTCATTTAGAAGCAAAACAGTTTTAAGGCATTCAGCTTCAAACAAAGTTCATTTAGAAGCAAAACAGTTCCAAGGCATTCAGCTTCAACCCTTTCCTTCACTCCTCTCTCTCTGGAAGTCAATAGAGGGTGAAGGGATCCCCTCCCTTATGTCTACCAGCACTACTCCAGGTATCCTCCCACATGGGTCTGGGCTGAGTTTTTCTATGGGGTTCCTCTCTCCTTTCCCAGAAACTTTCTCCCCTCCCTCAGCAGACCAGCAAGCAGGGCTGTCCAGAGCTCTTTTGACTGTTGTCCTTTCACCTTGGCCAAAGCTGAAACATCCATGGGCTCCTGGTCCAACCCTGTCTCCTAAGGAAACCCTGGTTCTCCCTCCAAGGGCTGCCAGTCCATGAGTTCCTCCTCATGCCTTCCTCCCAGCTGCCTGATATCCTCCTGATTAGACCTCCCGGGCCAATCCCCTGCCCCTCTCTGGGAAGCTTGAGGATTGTAGGGTTGAACATGCCTCTTAGCCGGGTCAGATGCTCTACCCGGTGCTTTCTGGGAACTGTAGTCCCCCAGCCTTTCAGAGAAAGAGGAAGGACTGCTTTCCCTAAAAGGGGAGGGTAAGCAATGCCATGCCCTCTGGGAATTGTAGTCTCCTGGGGACACTGGATAAGTTTTCTCTCCCTGGTCCTTTTCTCTACAGACTTACGGGCCCCCTCTCCGTGGCTGCTCACATATCCCCCTCCTCAAGCGATTGCTTCTCCTTGGCTCTCGAGGTTCCCTAGAGCCAGGACAAGCAATCCTTGATAACACATCCGCATTTCATAACAGTTTCCCTGCTCGATGCTCTATTTTATACCTAAATGATTGAAGGGCTAGGTACCACCGCATTATCCTTGCATTGTTGTTTTTCATCTGGGCCAACCACTTAAGGGGGGCATGGTCTGTAATCAACTTAAATTCCTATTCCTCTAGGTAATACTGGCATGCCTGGACCGCCTACCTTATGGCCAGACATTCCTTCTCTATAGTAACATAGTTTACCTCATGGGGCAGCAATTTGCGGCTCAGATAGAGGACAGGATGTTCTTCCCCTTCATGCACCTGAGAAAGGACCACTCCCAGCCCCACTACTGGGACATCAGCCTGCAGGATGTATGGCTTTGTAAAGTCTATGGCTTTCATTACCGGCTCCTGGCATAACACCTGCTACAAATTTACAAAGGCTTCCCTCTCCTCCTCCCCACAGCATAACTAGGTGGGCCTGTTATTTTTGAGCATATTTATTAGGGGGGGCGGATAAAGTGTTGAAGTGGGGAATGAATCTCCTGTAATGCCCAGTGAGATCCAGGAAGCCCTTCAGCTGCCTCTTAGTTACCGGCCATGGGAATTCTTGAATGGCTTTAACCTTGTCAAGAAGAGGTCTCACCTTCCCCTGTCTCACTTTATAACCTAGATATTTGACCTCCCTCTGGGCAAAATGCCAAACAGCCGCGACTTAAGCCATATGGGTCTCCCAATCACCACTATGGATCACCACATCATCCATGTAAGCAACCGCATACGCTTGATGAGTCCATAACACTCTGGTCACGCTTTCCAAAAATACTAGGACTAGGGGGCATGCGATGAAGCTACAATGTAGGAAATTTAAAACGAATCTGAGAAAATGTTTCTTCACTCAACGTGTAATTACTACTACTACTACTACTGCTTAACATTTCTAGAGCGCTACTAGGGTTACGCAGCGCTGTACAATTTAACAAAGAGAGACGGTCCCTGCTCAAAGAGCTTACAATCTAATAGACAAGTGAACGGTCGGTCCGATAGGGGCAGTCAAATTGGGGCAGTCTGGATTCACTGAACGGTAAGGGTTAGGTGCCGAACGCAGCATTGAAGAGGTGGGCTTTAAGCAAAGACTTGAAGACGGGCAGGGAGGGGGCTTGGCGTAAGGGCTCAGGAAGGTTGTTCCAAGCATAGGGTGAGGCGAGGCAGAATGAGCGGAGCCTGGAGTTGGTGGTGGTGGAGAAGGGTACTGAGAGGAGGGATTTATCCTGTGAACGGAGGTTACGGGCGGGAACGTAAGGGGAGATGAGGGTAGAAAGATAGTGAGGGGCAGCAGACTGAGTGCATTTGTAGGTAAGAAGGAGAAGCTTGAATTGAATGCGGTATCTGATCGGAAGCCAGTGAAGTGACCTGAGGAGAGGGGTGATATGAGTATATCGGTTCAGGCGGAATATGAGACGTGCAGCAGAGTTCTGAACAGATTGAAGGGGGGATAGATGGCCAAGTGGGAGGCCGGTGAGGAGTAAGTTGCAGTAGTCCAGGCGAGAGGTAATGAGAGCGTGGACGAGAGTTCGGGTGGTGTGTTCAGAGAGGAAAGGGCAAATTTTGCTGATGTTAAAGAGGAAGAAGCGACAGGTCTTGGCTATCTGCTGGATATGCGCAGAGAAGGAGAGAGAGGAGTCAAAGATGACTCCGAGGTTGCGGGCAGATGAGACGGGGAGGATGAGGGTGTTATCAACTGAGATAGAAAGTGGAGGAAGAGGAGAAGTGGGTTTTGGTGGAAAGACGATAAGCTCGGTCTTGGACATGTTCAGTTTCAGGTGGCGGTTGGACATCCAGGCAGCAATGTCGGATAAGCAGGCTGATACCTTTGCCTGGGTCTCCGCGGTGATGTCTGGTGTGGAGAGATACAGTTGGGTGTCATCAGCATAGAGATGATACTGGAAACCATGAGATGAGATCAGGGAGCCCAGGGAAGAGGTGTAGATTGAGAAGAGAAGGGGTCCAAGGACAGGTCCCTGGGGAAGACCAACAGATAAGGGGATGGGGTGGAGGAAGATCCATGAGAGTGAACATGTAATTAAACTCTGGAATTCGTTGCCAGAGAATGTGGTAAAGGTGGTTAACTTAGCGGAGTTTAAAAAAGGTTTGGATGGCTTCCTAAAGGAAAAGTCCATAGACCGTTATTAAATGGACTTGGGGAAAATCCACTATTTCTAGGATAAGCAGTATAAAATGTTTTGTACATTTTGGGGATTTTGCCGGGTATTTGTGACCTGGATTGGCCACTGTTGGAAACAGGATGCTGGGCTTGGTGGACCTTTGGTCTTTCCCAGTATGTAAATACTTATGTATCAAAGAGGTGTTGGCAGCTAGCCACCTCCGAGTTTAAGCCAAAGGGAAGGGGTGAATTGAAATAACCCACCGATGTACTGAAGGCTGTCTTTGGCTGGACCTCTGGGGTGAGGGGAATCTGCCAATACCCTTTGGTTAGATCTAGAGTGGTAATGTATTGGGCTGTTCCCAATCTGTGCAGCAACTCATCAATATGGGGCATAGGGTAGTTGTCCGCTTTGGAGATGGCATTTAACTGCCTAAAATCTATACAAAACCTCCAGGTTTCATCGGCCTTTGGAACCTGGACCACTGGGCTGGAACAGGGACTATATGACTCTTCAATGACCCTGTATCTCAACATCTCCTGCACCTGCTTGAGTACTTCCTGTTTCTTTGGTGGGGAGAGTCTATAGGGTCTTTGCTTTACAACTCTCCCTGCCTCCGTTATAATCTCATGGGCTAAAAGATGAATTCACCTATAAGTTGTTTCACGTCCTCTTGCTGTTTGAGATTTAACTGGGGATTAATACCCGGTTTCCCCGGCTTGAAAATCTCTGAGATTTGTGGACCTAGTTCCTCCCTCAAACTAGCCATTAAGGCCTCCCTCTCCTGCCAGGGTTTTATTAAATTAATGTGATAGGTATGGGGCTTCCCTTGCTCACTGACCACCTTATACGTAACTGGATCCAACCTCCTCCTCACCGTCCATGGTCCCTTCCAATGAGTTGTGAATTTATAGGGGGACCCGGAAACCAAGATCAGGACTTTATCCCCCACTTGAAATTCCCTTACCTGGGTCCCCCAGTCATAGTAGCTCTTTTGACTATCTTGACTTTTCTTGAACATCTCCTGAGAGTACCTCCCTAGTTTAGCAAGCTGCCCCCTCCAATCATAGAGGTATGACACTACTATTTTTCTTTTAGAATTTTTTTTTATTACATTTGTACCCCGCGCTTTCCCACTCATGGCAGGCTCAGTGCGGCTTACATGGGGCAATGGAGGGTTAAGTGACTTGCCCAGAGTCACAAGGAGCTGCCTGTGTCTGAAGTGGGAATCGAACTCAGTTCCTCAGTTCCCCAGGACCAAAGTCCACCACCCTAACCACTAGGCCACTCCTCCACTCAGAACACCCTTAGGAATCCGCCCATACATCAAATGGTGATACCCCTAGGGACGCCTGGACACTCTCTCTACAGGCATAGAGGACGAAGGGCAAGAGCTGATCCCAGTTCTCATAGAACCCAGCCCGCTCCGGAGCATAGCCTTTAAAGTCTGGTTGAATCACTTGACTAGGCTGTTAGTCTGTGGATGGTACTTGGAAGTTTGGACATGTTTAACAATAAATGCCTCCCAGACCTGTTAGAGTACGGGATAAGAAATTAGAACCCCTGTCTGTCAAAACCTCCCTAGGAAAGCTTACTTCACAAAAGATTTTCACAGCTCAGCTACTGTGCTTAGCTGAAGTATTCCGCAAGGGAATGTTTGAAGGGAACTGGGTGGCCATGTCTACCACAACCAGAATATACATATAACCCCCTACTAGACCTATGCGGGGAAGGGAACACAAGGGGGCCCGCCTGGGAAACTGCCCCGTCACCTTCTGACAACTAGGACATGAGTCACCATATTTTGAACTCCTGGCCTGTAGAACCGATTCAAGATTTCATTAAGAGTGACCCGGACACCCTTGTGTCCCCGAGGAGGGTGATCATGAGCCAACCTGACTAACAGGGGCCATAGGCGGTCGGTGGCCCAACTGTTTGGGGAGGCTAAAGGGGGCGGGGTTTGGGGTGGGGCCAGGGGTGGAGCTTAAATCCATAATTGTCTGATAACACACAGAAAAAATAAATAAATAAAAATAAAAGTCACAATTAATACCTTTTATTAAATTTAAATATTAGATATGTATCATATGTCAAAGAATAAAGTGGTTGCTCAAAGCATATTCTAACCACAATCGCTCAACTGCAAAACACTATGCACAACTTTGTCCAAAAACACACTCAGAACCTTACTGTACCATAAATATTACACTGGGCAGACCTAATACACCAATATACCACCCATATGGAAAATGCAGACCGTCAACAATATGAAACAAGGGATCATATCATCACAATTCTCATGTAGAGCCACAAAACACCCTAATTCATGTTTAATGTGGGATAAAATGCCATAAATAAGTAAATAAATATAAACTTTTAATGTTGACCACCTGATTCCAAACACTATAATGAAAATAAAATGATCTTTTCTACCTTTGTTGTCTGGTGACTTTTTCTGTTCATGCTGGCCCAGTATCCGTTCTGCTGCTATCTGTGCTCAGTGCAGGTCAGGAAGTCATCCTCGTTAAATATCTCCCTGGCAACCCAGGACACCTCCAGCCAACCCCCCCCCTGTTTTCCCAGCAGTAAGGTAAACAAACTATAAACCAATTTCTACAACTGCTAGAGGGCTTTCACTGCAGCTTCTGCTGTGAGGATGGAGGTAAATCAACAATTTAATCCCCTCAGAGCAGCTGGACTCCACAGCTGATCCATTCTGCTGCAGCAGGGGGGAGGCTTGGCCTCTCCAAGCCTCTTATACCGAGCGCCTATGACAGGGGCCTAAAAGCCCGAGGAACTACTAGCTGCTTTTTAATGTCTCCTTCCTCTCGCCCCTGAGTCAACCAATACAACATCCCTGTCTCTATAGTGAATCTAGGATACTCTCCCCCTTTTCCTTGTCTGCCTGCTCCCAGGCTTACTTCAAGGAGGGGTCTTATTCTTGCTCCTTTAGAAAATGGGGAAATTGTTCCTTAAGGGACCCCGGCTCCACTGGGAATTGCCCCTCCTCCACTCGCCCCATGGCCCTTTTCCTCTCCCTTTGGGCAGCCCTTTTAAGGGGTCTAACCTTCTGTGACTTCCCCGGTGACGTTATGATATCAGAGTGGAAGAGTTGGGCCAACGATGGCTGAACCTCATGCTCTTGTCGCGCCTAGGATCAAGTAGTCACCAAGGCTTCCTTTTCCCGTATGCACAAGGAGAATGGAGGCCAGTCCCTCCCTAGGATAAGCTCCTGGGCCAACCACTTAAGGGGGGCATGGTCTGTAACCAACTTAAATTCCTGTCCCTCTAGGTAATACTGGCATGCTTGGACCACCCACCTTATGGCCAGACACTCCTTCTCTACAGTAGCGTAGTTTACCTCATGGGGCAGCAATTTGCGGCTCAGATAGAGGACGGGATGTTCTTCCCCTTCATGCACCTGAGAAAGGACCACTCCCAGCCCCACCTCTGAGGCATCAGCCTACAGGATGTATGGCTTTGTAAAGTCTACGACTTTCAATACCGGCTCTTGGCATAATGCCTGCTGCAAATTTACAAAAGTTTCCCTCTCCTCCTCCCCACAGCATAACTGGTTGGGCCTGTTATTTTTGAGCATATTTGTTAGGGGGTGGATAAAGTGGCAAAGTGGGGAATGAATCTCCTGTAATGCCCAATGAGACCCAGGAAGCCCTTCAACTACCTCTTAGTTACCAGCCATGGGAATTCTTGGATGGCTTTAACTTTGTAAAGAAGAGGTCTCACCTCCCCCTGTCCCAGTTTATACCCTAGATATTTGACCTCCCTCTGGGCAAAGTGACATTTTGGGGGGGGTTAAAGGTCAGCCCTGCTTTCCTAAAAGTATGCAAAACGGCCGCAACTTGATCCATATGGGTCTCCCAATCACTACTATGGATCATCCATGTAAGCAACCGCATACGCTTGATGAGTCCATAACATTCTATCAAAGAGGTGTTGGCAGCTAGCCGCCGCCGAGTTCAAGCCAAAGGACAGGGGTGAATTGATATTACCCCACCGATGTACTGATGAGAAAGAGAAAGGCCTGCTTCCCTAAAAGGGGAGGGTAATTATGCCACGCCCACTGGAAATTGTAGTCTCTTGAGGATGCTGGATGTTTCCCCTCCCTTGTCCTTTTCTCTACAGACTTCCGGGCCCCCTCTCCGTGGCTTCTCACAACACCCAGAATCACCCTCAAAAATTTAAAAGCATCAAAATGAATGGAGGTGTCAATTTTCCAAGATTTTTTGATTATCACATAGCTTTTCTAATGAAACAAAACTCACTTTTCATATCTGATAATTTACTAACGAACTCCCTAACTTGAGTCCAAGGGGCAATCTGATACTTCTTTATGTTATCTTCCATGGTCCCAATCATCTTTGATACTAAATAACCCATTGTTTGCCTCTTTAAAAGCTATGTTTAAGGAAATAGACTCTCTTTCACAAATAGCGATTCATTTTACCACCAGTCTCCCAATTTGGAATAACTTGGCTTTTAAAATAGATAAGTCTTGTGTAAATTGGCCAACATGGCAAAAGGCTGATATATGGTCCTTGAATGACCTTATTAAGGACTCTAAATGGATACCTTTCAACAAATTATGTGAAGACTTATATTTACCTACCTGCTATTACTACCAATGGCTACAACTCAAGCATTACATAACAGATGCTGTGGATCTAAATTCCTTAAAATCTGTTACACCTGGTTGTTGGCAAATGTGTAAAACCTTGATGTCTACCAAGAAATCCGCTTCCAAATGGTACAAAATATTACAGCAGGCAAAATATACATCACTAATTGGTACTATACAAGTATGGGAACATGATTTTGGCATACAGTTAGCTCTCAACAATGGCAAACTTTTTGTTACAATATCACCAAATCTACTAGATTTTATTTTATTTATTTATGCACATTTATACCCCACTTTTTTCCACATATATGCAGACTCAAAGTGGCTTACAATGTACTGATAAGGCTATAGCCAGACCAATGGTTATACAATTACAATTACATGAAATAGGATAGAAGGCACAGGGTAAGAAGAAATAGGGAAAGGGTAAGAGAGACTAAAAAAGGTCTATGAACATTTTATTGGGAAGGACTGTAGGTAATATGTGGAATTTCTGTAGTTGGCTTTCCGAGATAGGCTGGTCTTAGGTAGATTCCAGATGCTGAGATGGTTCAGAGTGGCTTGAACAGCTATCGGCAAGGCAATCCATGATGGGGAGCAGTTGCAATACCCATCCAGACCAGGAGAAACAAGCATGCCACGACTAGAACCGTCCAAGGCAGGAAGAGACGTGAAGTGGCCAGACTGGCCAGGTCAAAATAGCATGCTGCAAATGGCATTGAAATCCGCCTCCCAATCGTCCACACCAGCTCCCCGAATAATTGATGCAGCGACCAGGAGATGTAGTTCTAAAAGGCCCAACGGCACTGCTGCAATGATCAACAGCCAGCGAATGGGCAGGAGCGAACAAGCGGCAGGCTGAGCACTAGGAGGCGCAGACAAAACGCAGAAGAAGCAGGAAGCGGCCCAGAGCGTGGAAGAGGGAACCGGAGGCGAATGGCAACAGCTGGAGGCCGTCATTGCTGGGAGAGATTGCGGCCGGCCGCACAGCTGAACGGCTGTCAACGCAGGGACAACAGCCGCCTGAATCAAAGGCAGACGCCCACAGCACGAACGGGTCAGGGCATGCTTGGTCGGCGGTTGGTCTGCAGAATCGTCGGCAACGAGCCGATCCAACCAGCCAGACAACAGCCCAACAGGTTCCCCACGGCACCCCGGACCAAGACAGGCACAGGTCCAGCGATGCTGAGCCGAACCACGGCCAAATGCCAGTGGAATACCTGAGGGCTCCCGGAGCCAACGACTCCCCGTCCCGCTACGCAGCGGCCATCTGCATCTATATCACAATGTAAATTTTTTCTATCACATAAATCTTTATGGACTCCAAACAAACTTACTAAATTAAATAAATCATCAAAAAAAACTATGGATGTGGATAAATGTTGGTCTTGTAATACTAACACTGGGATATTAGCATATATTATCTATTGTTGCCCTCAATTGCAGGACTATTGGTGCTCTATATGGAAGACCATTTGGAATCATTGAATATCTCGGATACAATTTTATACCAGATAATCATCCTAGGATTGATTGCAGTACGATCACCTCTGGATAAACATCAAACAAAATGATTTGACATTTTTCTTCCCTCGGCGATAAAAATTATATGTTTTTCCTGGAAAGACTTATCTAAAGTTTCATATTTAGCATGGTGGAACTCGCTGTTTTTTTTTTTTAGCTAAATATGAATATACAGTTGCTGAAAAAACTAATTCACTGGCCAAATATAAAAAGGTTTGGGCTCCTCTACATAAACATTTGAATACTTCTAATTGAAGTATTATAACACCAATAGCTTTTTTCTTTTCTCTTTTTCTCTCACGCTTTGTAATTTGAATGTTATCTCAGTATTTGAATCTATATGGCAAGTTCACTAATACCTATTCTTGTTCAATTGCTGACTAATATGTTTAGTCACTGTTTATTTTTCATATTCTAATGTTTTTTCTTATATACTTGTAAAATAAAAAATATTGGAACTTAAAAAGTTTCCAGGTCTATAGAATTCATTAGACCCATCTCTGTACCTGCTCCTCCCAACAAAGTGTCATACCATGCTCTCTTAAGATGCACCCTGGTACATTCGGTAAATCAGAAAAAATAATGGTGTATTGTACCACGTCCACCTGGGGGTTAATTCTAGTCTTAATACAAGTAGAGGGTAAGAACGCTAAAAAAGAAGTCAATGAAGGCTGAATGGCTCGTTGCAACGGAGCCAACCCAACATGGATGTGACTAATTTGTCTAAAGCCCACTGTAGGGGTACTGTTTGTACACACCAAGGTGTGAAACATAGGAAGAAAGCAAATACCAGTACAATTGTAATGCAGAAGTAGCTCTCTCATCTGTTCTATGATATGATGGACCGCTTGCAGCTTTGATGGCACAGTGTATGGTATCATGGTACATATGTAACATTAGTCATATTTACAATAGTAACATTCATATCAGTCTCTCCAGCCCATCAATACCCAGTTCTCTGTCCCAATCGCCCCAGCCACCCCCAAGTATAGTCCACTCGCATCTGGAGTACCGGGGAGCCAGGGTCCAGGAGTAATATCGTGTTGGTGGTGTTTTCCCAGGAGGTGTTTGAACCCATGTATTTGCCATCAGTGTAGTTACCATAGTACGTGTTGAGTCTACATAAAGAAATAGAGGAAGTGTAGGGATTCCCCAGGGATCCAGGAAAAAGGACCCATGCATTCATTCCCTAGAAATGAAAGAAAAATAACAGACATCACTCTCTTAAATACACTCTTTCCGGGATCCAAGATGGCGATTAGGAAGGACGTCTGAACAGCAGTTCCTGACTCTCTAACATCAAATTGCGAGTGAGAATTTCTTTTATAGTTATGGGGAAGAGAAAGGGCAAAACCAGCGTACCTGGCTCCACAGGCTTGGTTAAAGCCCTTTCCACCCGACAGACGACGCTGGAGGAATCAGGACTGCTGGTACAGAGAACACAAATCGGCGCTTCGAGGGGTCCGACGGAGATTTCGGACCTCAGCGTTGAGGGAGTGACGTTAAGTCCCCCTCTGTCGGCAACACCCCCGAGACCCGGAGGGGATCTGTTGGCTATGGAGAGGCAACTCGCGGGAGCTTCCGGAAGTGTAGCCCCTGCGGTTAGCAGTGGAGACCCCATAGCGACCTCGTCTCCGTTGGAAACATCACCGCAAACGGGTTTGACGCCACAAGCCTCACAGCCCGTGCGATACCAGAACGAGCCCTCCGTTTGTATCGGGGAGATTAAAAGACCAGCGATTGTGACAATGGACTCCATTTGGGAGGCGATTCAGGGCTTGAACAACACGTTACTGCAAGTAGCTGAAAATTTCCGAGGAGATGTGAGGAAACTTTCTCAGGCTCATTCTGAACTTTTGGGTAAGGTCTCTGAACAGACGACTAGGATTGATGTCCTTGAAACCGAGGTAATTTCCACTAAAAACTCTATGTTGGCTGTTATTAAAGATAATAACATTCAAAGGAAGAAAATTGACTATATGGAGAACCAATTGAGGAGGAACAACCTTCGTTTTTTGAACTTTATATAAGTACATAAGTAGTGCCATACTGGGAAAGACCAAAGGTCCATCTAGCCCAGCATCCTGTCACCGACAGTGGCCAATCCAGGTCAAGGGCACCTGGCACGCTCCCCAAACGTAAAAACATTCCAGACAAGTTATACCTAAAAATGCGGAATTTTTCCAAGTCCATTTAATAGCGGTCTATGGACTTGTCCTTTAGGAATCTATCTAACCCCTTTTTAAACTCCGTCAAGCTAACCGCCCGTACCACGTTCTCCGGCAACGAATTCCAGAGTCTAATTACACGTTGGGTGAAGAAAAATTTTCTCCGATTCGTTTTAAATTTACCACACTGTAGCTTCAACTCATGCCCTCTAGTCCTAGTATTTTTGGATAGCGTGAACAGTCGCTTCACATCCACCCGATCCATTCCACTCATTATTTTATACACTTCTATCATATCTCCCCTCAGCCGTCTCTTCTCCAAGCTGAAAAGCCCTAGCCTTCTCAGCCTCTCTTCATAGGAAAGTCGTCCCATCCCCACTATCATTTTCGTCGCCCTTCGCTGTACCTTTTCCAATTCTACTATATCTTTTTTGAGATACGGAGACCAGTACTGAACACAATACTCCAGGTGCGGTCGCACCATGGAGCGATACAACGGCATTATAACATCCGCACACCTGGACTCCATACCCTTCCTAATAACACCCAACATTCTATTCGCTTTCCTAGCCGCAGCAGCACACTGAGCAGAAGGTTTCAGCGTATCATCGACGACGACACCCAGATCCCTTTCTTGATCCGTAACTCCTAACGCGGAACCTTGCAAGACGTAGCTATAATTCGGGTTCCTCTTACCCACATGCATCACTTTGCACTTGTCAACATTGAACTTCATCTGCCACTTGCACGCCCATTCTCCCAGTCTCGCAAGGTCCTCCTGTAATCGTTCACATTCCTCCTGCGACTTGACGACCCTGAATAATTTTGTGTCATCGGCGAATTTAATTACCTCACTAGTTATTCCCATCTCTAGGTCATTTATAAATACATTAAAAAGCAACGGACCCTGCACAGACCCCTGCGGGACCCCACTAACTACCCTCCTCCACTGAGAATACTGGCCACGCAATCCTACTCTCTGCTTCCTATCTTTCAACCAGTTCTTAATCCATAATAATACCCTACCTCCGATTCCATGACTCTGCAATTTCTTCAGGAGTCTTTCGTGCGGCACTTTGTCAAACGCCTTCTGAAAATCCAGATATACAATATCAACCGGCTCCCCATTGTCCACATGTTTGCTTACCCCCTCAAAAAAATGCATTAGATTGGTGAGGCAAGACTTCCCTTCACTAAATCCGTGCTGACTTTGTCTCATCAGTCCATGTTTTTGTATATGCTCTGCAATTTTATTCTTAATAATAGCCTCCACCATCTTGCCCGGCACCGACGTCAGACTCACCGGTCTATAATTTCCCGGATCTCCTCTGGAACCCTTCTTAAAAATCGGAGTAACATTGGCTACCCTCCAGTCTTCCGGTACTACACTCGATTTTAGGGACAGATTGCATATTTCTAACAGTAGCTCCGCAAGTTCATTTTTTAGTTCTATTAATACTCTGGGATGAATACCATCAGGTCCCGGTGATTTACTACTCTTCAGCTTGCTGAACTGACCCATTACATCCTCCAAGGTTACAGAGAATTTGTTTAGTTTCTCCGACTCCCCCGCTTCAAATATTCTTTCCGGCACCGGTGTCCCCCCCAAATCCTCCTCGGTGAAGACCGAAGCAAAGAATTCATTTAATTTCTCCGCTACGGCTTTGTCCTCCTTGATCGCCCCTTTAACACCATTTTCGTCCAGCGGCCCAACCGACTCTTTGGCCGGTTTCCTGCTTTTAATGTATCTAAAAAAGTTTTTACTATGTATTTTTGCTTCCAACGCTAATTTCTTCTCAAAGTCCTTTTTTGCCCTCCTTATCTCCGCTTTGCATTTGGCTTGGCATTCCTTATGATCTATCCTGTTACTTTCAGTTGGTTCTCTTCTCCACTTTCTGAAGGATTGTTTTTTGGCTCTAATGATTTCCTTTATCTTACTGTTTAGCCACGCCGGCTGACGTTTAGTCTTTTTTCCCTTTTTTCTAATACGTGGAATATATTTGTCCTGAACCTCCAGGATGGTGTTTTTAAACAGCATCCACGCCTGATGCAAGTTTTTTACTCTGCGAGCTGCTCCTTTCAGTCTTTTTTTCACCATTTTTCTCATTTTGTCGTAATCACCTTTTCTATAGTTAAACGCTAGCGTACTTGATTTCCTAGTTTCACTTCCTTCAATGCCAATATCAAAACCGATCATATTATGATCACTGTTATCAAGCGGCCCTCGTATCGTTACCCCCTGCACTAGATCATGAGCACCACTAAGGACTAAGTCTAGTATTTTTCCTTCTCTTGTCGGCTCCTGAACTAGCTGTTCCATGAAGCTGTCCTTGATTTCATCAAGAAATCTTATGTCTCTTGCGTGTACAGATGTTACATTAACCCAGTCTATATGCGGGTAATTGAAATCCCCCATTATTATTGTGTTGCCCAGTTTGTTTGCGTCCCTGATTTCCTTTAACATTTCCGCATCCGTCTGTTCGTCCTGGCCAGGCGGACGGTAGTACACTCCTATCACTATCCTTTTCCCCTTTGCACATGGAATTTCAATCCACAGTGATTCCAAGGAGTGTTTTGTTTCCTGCAGAATTTTCAATCTATTTGATTCAAGGCTCTCGTTAATATACAATGCTACCCCTCCACCAATCCGATTCACCCTATCACTACGATATAATTTGTACCCCGGTATGACAGTGTCCCACTGGTTATCCTCCTTCCACCAGGTCTCAGAGATGCCTATTATATCTAATTTTTCATTTAGTGCAATATATTCCAACTCCCCCATCTTATTTCTTAGGCTCCTGGCATTCGCATATAGACATTTCAAACTATGTTTGTTGTTCCTAAGTACATCATGCTTAGTACTTGACAGTATTAATTGGCAATCTTTTGTCTGATTTTTATTGTTATTTAAAGATACCCGATCTACTACAATCTCTTTTGCAACCTCACTATCAGGATACTCTATCTTCCCTGTTATGGTGATATCTTTGAAAGATACCTTATCCCGAACCATGCTCTTTTGAGCGACTGTCGGCCTTCCCCCCATTTCTAGTTTAAAAGCTGCTCTATCTCCTTCTTAAACGCCGATGCCAGCAGCCTGGTCCCACTCTGGTTAAGATGGAGCCCATCCTTTCGGAATAGGCTCCCCCTTCCCCAGAATGTTGCCCAGTTCCTAACAAATCTAAAGCCCTCCTCCCTGCACCATCGTCTCATCCACGCATTGAGACTCTGGAGCTCTGCCTGTCTCTTGGGCCCTGCGCGTGGCACAGGTAGCATTTCAGAAAATGCTACCCTGGAGGATCTGGATTTCAGCTTTCTACCTAAGAGCCTAAATTTTGCTTCCAGAACCTCTCTCCCACATTTTCCTATGTCATTAGTACCCACATGTACCAAGACAGCCGTCTCCTCCCCAGCACTATATAAAATCCTATCTAGGTGACGCGTGAGGTCCGCCACCTTCGCACCAGGCAGGCAAGTCACCAGGCGATCCTCACGTCCACCAGCCACCCAGCTATCTATATGCCTAATGATCGAATCACCAAGTACAACAGCTGTCCTAACCTTTCCCTCCCGGGCAACATTTGGAGATATATCCTCGGTGGGAAAGGATAATACATCCCCTGGTGGGCAGGTCCTGGCTACAGGAGTACTTCCTACTTCACCAGGGTGATGCTCTCCTTCTAGGAGACCTCCCTCCTCCAAGGTAGCACAGGGGCTACCTGACTGGAGGTGGGACTTCTCTACAACATCCCTGTAGGTCTCCTCTATGTACCTCTCTGTCTCCCTCAGCTCCATCAAGTCTGCTACTCTAGCCTCAAGAGAACGGACACGTTCTCTGAGAGCTAGGAGCTCTTTGCATCGGGCACACACATATGACACCTCACCAATTGGGAGATAATCATACATGTGACTTTCCTAAGTCTCCTTTGACTCCAGCTAAAGAAATGTTAAAAAGATATTTTGTTGAAGTTCTGGGGCTTCCCCCAGAAGCTTTTCCCCCTTTGACTAGAGTAATATACATTTCTGGTGCTGGAGCTTCTAATTTACAACCTCCCCAGACCGACTTAAATTTAACACAATTTTTGGAGAATTCTATGGAAGTTATCACGGAAAGGACAACGTTGTTAGTGTCTTTTGCATTAGAATTGGACCGAAATAATATATTTAGACTTTTTTTTCGTCATATCTCTACACCTTTTCTTGGCTCAAAAATTCAAGTCTTTCCTGATCTCTCTCGAGAGACACAAAAAAGAAGAAAAGAATTTTTACTATTGAAAGCAAGGCTCCTCCAATTAGGTGGAACCTTTATACTTAAATTTCCTTGTAAATGTTATATTTCTTTAGAATCCACAAATTATATTTTTTTTGAACCAGGAAAACTTATGGAATTTATAGTTAGTAAAGAGTAATGTGTTGTTAACTTTGAATTGTACGCTTTATCGGCTGCCCCGATTTGGATTCTTGCCCTTCCTCTTATAATTAGGCTGTGATAAAAAACTGTTTCAGCCTTGTTAACTTTAAGTACCTAGTTCTTGGATCATTTAATGTGGACTAATATAATTGACATTTTGCCTGTTGATTATTTCAAATAGAATGTATATTTCTTTAATTCCAATTTATGCTTTTTACATAAATGTAAGGAAAATTCAATAAAAAAAAATACACTCTTTCCCTGTTCAGTGTAACCAGCCCATCCTGACCTGTAATGGCTATGACAACAGTCTTGTCTCCTCCGGCCACAACCACCTCACCCTCCAAAGGTGGGGAGTCAGGCTTCGGATATTTCACCCATACATTTGCTCCATTGGCCACCTGTCGGCCACCCATAGATCCAAAGCCAGACCTGCCCCGTTCTGTAGGAGGCAAGGAAGGAACAGATCCCCCTTTCTCCCCATTCTCCCCAGCAGCTGCTCTCTCTCCAGCCCTTTTCCATGTCCCCTCTTTCTCTCCCCATCTTTCCATGTATCCAGTGGCGTTCCTAGGGGGGCTGACACCCGGGGCGGATCACCGATGCGCCCCGCCCCCGGGTGCAGCGCCCCCCCCCCCGGAACAGCGCGTTGCCCCCCCTGGTGAAAGAGCCCCCCCCCCGGGTGCACGCCGCTGGGGGGGTGCTGCGCGCCTGCCGGCTCTTCGTTTTCATGCTCCCTCTGCCCCGGAACAGGAAGTAACCTGTTCCGGGGCAAAGGGAGCATGAAAACGAAAAGCCGACAGGCGCGCGACACCCCCCCAGCGACGTGCACCCAGGGCAGACTGCCCCCACCGCCCCCCCCCCCCTTGGTACACCACTGCATGTATCTCTCCCTATCTGTACTCCTCTTCTATCCAGTGTCTTCACTCAATCATTTCCTCCCTGCTCTCTCCATTCAGCACCTCCTGCCTCCCATGCCCCCTTCCACCTGGTATCTGTTTCCTGGCCACTGCTGCTTTTCCTGATGGGCAACAGCGGGAACGACAAAAAAAAAAGCGCAGGGCTGCAGCAGCCTTCAGGAATGTGCTGTCAACTCTGCCAGTTTTCTGCCCCTGTTGACAACTTCCCGTTTCAGGGGCAGAGAGAGGAGAGACGACCAACAGAGCTGACAGCTCATGCCTGAAGGTTGCTGTGGCCCCGTGCTTGCTTTTTCAGTTGTTATGCTGCTGTTGCTACTCATCGGAAAAAGTAGCAGCAGTGGTGGCAGTGTGGGAAAAAGCGATCATCTGACCCGGTCAGCGGGAGATTTTCCCGCTTTGGCGGGAGTGCAGGAGATGACTCACCAAAGCGGGAGTCTCCCACTGAATGCAGTAGACTTGGCAGATCTGGACTTTTGTCTGATGAGGTTTAAATGGTTAGCGTAGCGGGGTTTAAAAAAGTTTTGGATGGCTTCCTAAAGGAAAAGTACATAGACCATTATTAAAATGGACTTGGGGAAAATCCACTGCTTATTTCTAGGATAAGCAGCATAAAAGAGTGGAGGAGTAGCTTAGTGGTTAGTGAAGTGGACTTTGATCATGGAAAACTGAGATCAATTCCCACTGCAGGTTCTTCTGACTCTAGGCAAGTCACTTAACTCTCCATTGCTTCAGATACAAATAAGTACCTGTACATACCATGTAAACCACTTTGAATGTAGTTGCAGAGGAGTGTGGTAGCTGTGTTAGTCCACTCTTAAGGTTATCAATAGAAATCAAACAAAATAAAACATGGAAAAGAAAATAAGATGATACCTTTTTTATTGGACATAACTTAATACATTTCTTGATTAGCTTTCGAAGGTTGCCCTTCTTCGTCAGATCGGAAATAAGCAAATGTGCTAGCTGACAGTGTATATAAGTGAAAACATTCAAGCATTACTATGACAGTCTGACAGGGTGGGAGGATGGGGGTGGGTCGGAGGTATGCATGGGAACATCAAAGCATATCATTGATATTCTAACAGGATGGGTGTGGATAATTGAGGGGTGGGGTGATCAACAGAGAAATACAGCTTTATGGTTTATAATGGGCTAGGAACCCCAGATCCTTGTTAAGTCCTTTCTGTTGGGTGTTAAAATATTCAATCATTCTGACTTCAAAGGTCTTACGTTCTTGTATGGTTTTAAAGTTACCTTTCAGGATTCTCACTGTGAAGTCACTGGTACAGTGTCCTGGTCCTGTATAATGTTGACCAACAGGCGTGGGAACCCTACTGGCACCAGTATTGTTCATGTGATGTCTATGTAAATTGAATCTTGTCTTAAGCATCTGGCCTGTTTCTCCAATATAGCATCCTTCGTTACATTTTTTACACTGAATGATATATACCACACTGAATGATATATGTAGTTGCAAAAACCACAAAAAGGCAGTATATCAAATCCCATTCCCTTTCTCTAAAATGTATTGTACTGTTTTGGGATCTTGCAGGGTACCTGTGATCTGGATTATCCACTGTTGGAAACAGGATTCTGGGCTTGATGGACCTTTGGTCTGTCCCAGTATGGCAATACTTACATACTTATGTAAATTAAAAGGCACTCTGGATAAAGAGGCCTTTACATACATTTCAACAGATTGTTCCTTTTTATTCTTTATATAAAATAATAACATTTCAAGGGGATTTGTGCTGATGGCGTCAGAGCTTGTGGGGATGGAGTGGGGATGAGTTCAAACTTTGTCATAAGTACATAAGTATTGCCATACTGGGAAAGACCAAAGGTCCACCAAGCCCAGCATCCTGTTTCCAACAGTGGCCAATCCAGGTCACAAATTCCTGACAAGGTCCCAAAAAAGTACAAAACATTTTATACTGCTTATCCCAGAAATAGTGGATTTTCCCCAAGTCCAATTTAATAATGGTCTTTGGACTTTTCCTTTATGAAGCCGTCCAAACCTTTTTTTAAAACTGTGCTAAGCTAACTGCCTTTACCACATTCTCTGGCAACGAATTCCAGAGTATAATTTCACGTTGAGTGAAGAAAAATGTTCTCCGATTCGTTTTAAATTTACTATTTTGATGGTCACGTGACGCCATGGTGCAGGGCTGACGCGAGTGAGCGGAGCTCCGTGCACATTCACCCTATAATCAGCTAATTTGCCGACTCCATAAAGAAAAGCGGTGCAGCTGCGATCGCATAGACCCGGGGAATTGACCGGCGATCGAAGGAAACGTGATTGAACAAAGAATGGCGGCGAAAATGGTCAGGAGAGAGCGAGATAAAATGAAACTGGCTGATAACAAGATGGCCGACCATCGTGAGCTCGGAGAGCATAACGTGGGATCGGCCTGGCTGACAGAGATCACCGCAGAGGTAACAGCAGTGGTTGAGGCAGCGCTGGACAAGAAACTTCAACAATTATTTGATCGGACGGAAGAAGCACATGAGAGGATAGACAGCATGAGCCTAGAGCTGAATGAGGGCCTGCAGCGCATATCGGACCTGGAGGAGACCGTAGAGGCAGAGAAAGAGAACTCAGTGCAACTGAAACGACGCGTGCAGGATCTGGAAGCAAAGGTAGACGATTTAGAGAATCGTAGCAGGCGAAACAATTTGAGACTAGTTGGACTCCCCGAATCACTGCTGGATAAGGATATGCCTACCTTTTTGGAGGAATGGCTCCCACAGACACTACAATTAGCAGATAAACTACAACATTTCTGCGTGGAGAGGGCCCATAGAGTGGGGCCTGCGCGGCAGACAGTGGCTAGACCGAGAGTGGTAATATTCAAGAGTCTCAACTTTCGCCATAAACAGCATATTTTGGATGCGATTCGCAGTGGCAATTCTCTTACCTATCAGGGAAAGCAGATTTTATGCTTTCAGGATTATTCTCAGCAGGTACAGATATTACGGAAGTCCTTCGCGCCTTTGTGTACAGACCTGTTTCATAAGAAGATAAAGTTTGCACTCTTATATCCAGCTAAATTGCGTGTTACCATAAATGAAGTTACAAAAATTTTTGATAAGATGGAAGCAGCTAAAGACTATATACAACAAAAGGAAACAGACCCAGCTAATTGAGGAAAGAGAGAAAGAACAATGGCTTCTATAGAGTGCTGTTTGGGGACATCAGGTTTCCACGAAATGGTTTTGAGTTAAGTGTTTGGTTCAACCATGGATAAGAGAGACTCAGGATTGGAAGTTCAGAGGATCGAATAGATGAGGATTATTAAGTCTCATACAGAATATGCTGCAGGTACTGGATTTTGGATTCTGAAATTAGCTATGCGAGAGTACTGGCAGCGAGGTTTTTGGCAAGATAATTGACTGATTCCTGGAGGGCCCTCGAGGTGGAGAGCGGACTTCGAGAATATGCAGACGGCAGTTTGTGAGGGGAGGATGCCATCAATGGAGCAAATATCAGAGGATCCCCCCTGTCACCTATAAGTGAGACTATAAAGACTGAATTGGTGGATATGTTGTATATGGATATATTTAGACAATGTGTTGGGGAATAGAACGGGAAGGGGATGTTGAATAGTTTGTGTGGAAGGGTGAATGCAGGTGTTATATCGTGACTAGTTCTTGGAATGGGAAGGGAAGTTGGGGAAGGGGATGAGGGATCAGGGAAGGGGAGGGGGGAGGGATGAGGAGGGGGGGGGAAGGGATACAGGCTACCAATTGAAATACATCAGTAAGAGAGTGAAACTGAGAGAGAGGAAGAATGACGAGGAGTGGAAAAGAACAGTGGGGATGGTGGAGCTGGGACACCACTCCTGCTGGATATTAGTAGATGTACATCTGTTTAGCCAAGAGCGAGATGGGGTCACGTAATAGGACTTAAAATATACTCCTGGAACGTGGGGGGCATATCGTCACCCATTAAAAGGAAGAAAATTCTCCATAGCCTTAAAAAGAAAAGTGCTGATATTGCGCACCTCCAAGAAACACATCTAACAGCCCAGGAGCATAAGAAGCTCCAAACTTGGTGGGTGGGAACTATGCTAGAATCCCCGGCAGTGGGGAAAAAAGCGGGAGTGGTGATCCTATTTCATAAATCCCTCACAGTCGAAGTTGACCAGACCCATACTGATGAAGATGGGAGATATATTATAGCACAGGTAAAGGTGAATGGCAGGTCTTGTTTAATCTGCAATGTTTATGCCCCAAATGTGTATAATAAACAATTTTGTCATAATTTCTTAAGCAAAGTACAAAAGTCCAACATTCAGCAGAAGATAATTGGGGGGGACTTCAATGTGGTGGCGGACCCGAGTATGGACAGATCACACACTAAATCGGGAGGAGCAGTAGGAGATAATAAGGGTATATCTCTGCTATGTGGAGCACTGGGAATGGTAGATGCGTGGAGAGTGTTACACCCAACCACTAAAGACTATACTCACTACTCTAGAGCACACCATACACAATCAAGGATTGATTATCTATTGATAGATGAAGAGAGCTTCTCTGGTATTATCGAGGCAGATATTGATCCTACGATCATATCAGATCATGCGGCTATATATATAAAAATGAGGGATCAGACTCTACAAAGTAGACAGTTTAGATGGGCCTTCCCCATGGATTTATATTATGATCAAGAATTCAGGACACATATTAGAGAGAAATGGAAAGAATATACCATGCATAACACACCACATGTACATACCCCGATATTATATTGGGAAGCGGGAAAGGCTGTCTTACGGGGAGAGATAATAGCGTATAGCGTTAGGAAGAAGAAACGGAGAGATCAAGCGATCATTAGAATGGGGGAACTACTAGTACGCCTCAGGAGGTCTTATGGACAACATTCCACAAGTCATACTAGGGAGCAACTGTTGGCCGCACAAGCCTCACTTAATGAGTTATTGCATCAACGAGCAAGTAAATCAGCTGAATATTATAGATACCGATTATTTCAGTATGGCAATAAACCAGGGAAAATGATGGCGGGATTAGTGAGGAGAGCGAGAGGTCAGAGAAGAGTGCTGGCAGTGCGGGAGTCATCAGGGGGCTTGACACATACGGATGCAGGGATTCAGGCGGTGTTCCAAGATTATTATGCCAGGTTGTATGCCAAGAATGACTCAGATGATTTAGATCCAGATGTGTATCTTGAGAATGTGGCACTACCTAAGATATCAGAGCAACAGCGGCAGGAGCTCAATAAACCGATAGAAATAGAAGAGATCCATAGAGGAATCAGAGATAGTGCACTGCATAAAGCAGCGGGTCCGGATGGATTCCGGGCTGAACTATATAAAATCTTAGTACAGGACATTGGTGACACATTAGTCAATGCATTTAATGATTCTGTGGCATTGGGGGAACTCCCGTCATCCTTAAGATTGGCAGATATAATGGTCTTTTTGAAACCTGAGAAGGATCCGACTTTACCAGATTCTTACAGACCGATATCACTCATCAGTTACGAGGCAAAGTTGCTGGCTAAGATCTTAGCGGTGAGATTGGCTGGGGTGCTGCTTGGGATAGTGGCCTCTCCTCAAGTTGGGTTTATTCAAGGGAGGCAGAGTGTGAAGAATATTAGGAAGATATTAGCTACGATGGAGCGAGTGCGTAGGGAGGGAGGAGACTCGCTATTGATCAGTTTCGACGCCCAGAAGGCGTTCAATAGGGTTGAGTGGGAATTTCTTTTTGCAACGCTGCGGGCATATGGGTTTGAGGGGTACTTTACACAAGCAATATCTATATTATACAAAAACCCAGCGGCCAGAGTGTTGGTTAATGGCTCGTACTCTGAAAGCTTCCCGGTAAATCGGGGTACTAGGCAGGGGTGCCCTTTGTCTCCACTGCTCTTCGCCATAACATTGGACCCTTTAGTGCGTGACATATTGGGGAATCCCGAGATTGAAGGGATAAAATTGGGAACCCGAGAATTTAAAATCTCAGCCTTTGCGGATGATATCCTGGTTCATCTGGATAGACCAGAGAGGTCGTTACCAGTACTGATGGAGGTATTTGCAGAATACGGTACATTCTCGGGGTTTAAATTGAATATGCAAAAATCTGAGGGATTGCCTATGACTGATAAAGTAAGAGAGCAGTGGAAGGGTGAGTTTCCATTGCGGTGGTCGACAAGGGAGTTTAGATATCTAGGCATTGTGTTAACTGGGGACTTGAGTAGATTATATAGACGAAATGTAGATGAGCTCTTTCAGCATACGAGATATCAGTTGGCCAGATGGGAGGGATTGCCCTTGACGGTGAGCGGGAGAGTAGGTCTCTTCGCCATGGTACTGTTCCCTAGATGGCTTTATGTGCTAAGACAGTTGCCGATCCTTGTACAGACTAAAGATCTTAAGAAACTTAATGGAATGTTGTCCAGGTTTTGCTGGGGTGGGAAGAAGGCAAAACTTAAACTGGAATTCATGTATGGAAGAGGGGAGGAGGGAGGCTTAGGGATGCCTGATATAAGACAATATAATTGGGCCTGTTTGACGAGACACCTAGCAGACTGGATATTGGAAACAGAAGAGTATACGGATTGGAAGACTGAGTATGAAATATTCAGGCCCTACCATCCATATTATTTGTTACATCTTAAGGGTAAAAACCTGCCTAAGAGTTGGAGGCAACATATTTTATTACACCCGATGCGTAGTATGTGGCAATATATATTAAAGCAATTGAATAAGAATCCACATTGTACCGACCAGCTTCCACTAGTGGGGAATGCAGATTTTGGTCCGGGGAACATGCAAAAGAGGGTAGCTAACTGGGCACAGGAAGGGGTGATCTTGGTGGCGGATGTCGTGCAGGACCCGGGGAAGGTTATAGCAAGAGAGGCTTTGGAGGGTATGGTGGGTGCAAAGAATGTGACATGGTATGAATATCATCAGCTACATAGCTACATTATGCAATTAATTAGAAGTAAGTGTGATAGAGGAATTTATGACTTATTGGTGAACTTATTTTTACCACAAGGTAGGGAACAGACTTCGGTATCCATACTTTATAAACAGCTAAGAATGATTGCTCCACCCCGAAGTTATGAGGTAGTGGCTCAGAAATGGTCTATTGACATGCGAGTGGAGATAAGAAGTGGGGACATAGTTAAATACCTGAAGGAGATAACACATAAAGTAACCAGTGCACGACATCGGGAGATACAATTTAGAATCATATTGAGAGCATATTTTTCCCCGGTGCAGGCCTATTATGCTGGAAGAATTCAGGAGCCAAACTGTAGTAAATGCAATTTTCAGAGAGCGTCTGTATTTCACATGCTATGGGAATGCCCAGTAATTAGGCAGTTTTGGGGTAAAATCATGGAATATTGTGAAATATTGCTAAAAAAGAAGATACGTCTGCCACCCAAGAATATGGTGCTGGGACTGGATGAGAGTGGGCTAGTTATTCGGCAAGGGGAGCGACTATTAATATATAAGGCTTTAATCATTGGGAAACAATGTATATTGCAATATTGGACTCAGGAAACAGGGCCATCTTACTGGCTGTGGAGGAATATGCTTCACTCACTGGTGATGATGGAGGCATATAGAGCGAGTCGTGGTCCTAGAAGTAGGCAACGATTCTGGGAGGTATGGGAACCATATGTGCAGGCCCTGTCTAGCAGAGCTCGTAGTTTACTGATGAATACTCTCACGTTGTAATCTGGGGTTAGGGGAAGGGGGGGGAAGGGGTATAAGATCATTCTTTGGGGGAGGCTTATAAGGAATGGGAGGGGGAGGGGGGAAGAGTGCTCCAAGTTAAAACGAATTGTGTAAGGTGGCCAAATTATATGGGTGAGGCAAGCTTCTTATTGAAGTGTTGTTGTATACGTGTTAACTATATATGAGTGTCATTTTCAGTGGGCCAAGAGGAAGGGAAGTGTTAATACTCGGAGAGGGGGGGGGGGGGAAATTAAAAGGTATTGACATTATGGAACTAGTTAAAGATTGTTATGGTTTTATGATGGCAATGTATATGTGCCTTAGTATTGGCTGTATTATTATGATCGTCAATAAAATAGATTTCAAATAAATTTACTATTTTGTAGCTTCATGGCATGCCCATAGTCCTAGTATTTTTGGAAAGCGTAAACAGATGCTTCATGTCTACCCTTTCCATTCCACTCATTATTTTACAGACCTCTATCATATCTCCCCTCAGCTTTCTTTTCTCCAAGCTGAAGAGCCCCAGCCGCTTTAGCCTTTCCTCATAGGGAAGTCGTCCCATCCCCTTTATCATTTTTGTCGCCTTTCTCTTCACCTTTTCTAATTCCACTATATCTTTTTTGAGATTCGGCGACCAAAATTGAACACAATATTCAAGGTGTAGTCGCACCATGCAGCGATACAAGGGCATTATAACGTCCTCATTTTTGTTTTCCATTCCTTTCCTAGTAATACCTAACATTCTATTTGCTTTCTTAGCCGCAGCAGCACACTGAGCTGAAGGTTTCAACGTATCATCAACAACGACACCTAGATCCCTTTCTTGGTCAGTGACTCCTAAAGTGGAACCTTGCATGACGTAGCTATAATTCAGGTTTCTCTTTCCCACATGCATCACTTTGCACTTGCTCACATTAAACGTCATCTGCCATTTAGATGCCCAGTCTCCTAGTCTCTTAAAGTCCTCTTGTAATTTTTCACAATCCTCCCACGATTTAACAACTTTGAATAAATTTGTGACATCAGCAAATTTAATTACCTCACTAATTACTCCCATCGCTAGGTCATTTACAAATATGTTAAAAAGCAGAAGTCCCAGCATAGACCCCTGGGGAACCTCACTAACTACCCTTCTCCATTGAGAATACTGACCATTTAACCCTACTCTCTGTTTTCTATCTTTTAACCAGTTTTTAATCCACAATAGGACACTACCTCCTATCCCATGACTCTCCAATTTCCTCTGGAGTCTTTCATGAGGTACTTTGTCAAATGCCTTCTGAAAATCCAGAAACACAATATCAACCGGCTCACCGTTATCCACATGTTTGTTCACCCATTCAAAGAAATGTAATAGATTGGTGAGGCAAGATTTCCCTTCAATAAATCCATGTTGGCTTTGTCTTATTAATTCATGCTTTTGAATATGCTCTGTGTTATGATTCTGCTAAGCCACATTGAGCCTACAAATAGGTGGGAAAATGTGGGATACAAATGTAACAAATAAACAGGCAGGGGAATGGCTGGAACTCGCTCAGCTAACAGGCAGGGGAATGGCTGGAACTTGCTTCTCATTGGCCTGTCAGGGATTGAGCTGACGTCTGTAGCTGCAGATGTCAGAAGCCAAGATCTACTTAACCTTACCTTTCCCTACAACCTTTGCTTTAGCGTTTGATTGCTGTCATCTGAAGCCTGCTTACTCTCTCTCTCAGTTTGTGCTATGGCACTTTCTATATACAATGGAGTTTTTGCTTACTCTCCTTGTATCTTGTTGTTTCTTTGTGTGTGTGCTGGGTATTCCCAGCATGAGCTTGATTGCCTCACTATACTGCACCTGCATCTGTTCCCTGCTTGTCTGGTATTGTGCTGTGTGTGGTAAGCTTGTTCCTTGTATCGTTCTTGTTTGTTTGATTAAGTTTCCTTTCTCTCTTATAGGTGGCTCCCCCTTACCTTTGTGTGCTATATAGTACAGCCTAGAGTGTTCCCTTGAGTGACTTCCTTTATCCTTGACTGCTCTGTGGCACAGCCTTGTGTATTCCTATAGAAGCTTCTGTCTGTCTCTCTTTCCCTTGTGTCTCTAGCTACGATGTATGCTTTGCTTGTGCTCCAGTCCCTTTGGAGACCCCTTGGTGTTCTTTCTCCCTTCCCAGTGTATGACTCAGTTCCTGTTCGACCGTGAGGTCCGCACGCTTGGTCTCTGTATTAATGAGTTCCCGATAGGCCGTGAGGCCCGCCTGAATGCTCTATCTCCCATTTTCTTGTGGTGCTAGTTGTTTGTCCTGTGTGTGCGGGGCTTAGTAGCTGGGGTTTGCGTAGTGCCTGTTTGGTTTACCCTAGGCCTTGGCCATGGTCCTATGCTAGGCCTCGGCCTGGGCTCAAGTGCTCACGACCAGATTAACAGAACGCTAAAGCCATGAGCTCGACCGAACCCTCTGCTATGCAGTTACTCCAGCAACTGCATGCTCAGATTCAGCAGATTATGGGAGCCGTTGATGCGCTGAATCAATGGGTAGACACTTTTACTGCTACTGGGACTACTGGGAACCCTTCACCCCCTAGGCCACAGGGTCCCATGGCGGGTGGCCTGGGCATTCGGGTAGCCCAGCCCCCTCATTATGATGGCAATAGTAGGACTTGTTGGGGCTTTATAAATTAATGCCAAATTGTTTTTGAGTTACAGGCCCAGGACTTTCCTTTGCATCAAGCGAGGGTGGCGTACATGATCTCCCTCCTCTCGGGATCTACCCTTGCCTGGGCCTCCCCTTTATGGGAGAAGAGGGACCCCATATTGGATAGTTTGACAGAGTTCCTGAAACAATTTCATCTTATTTTTGAAGAACCCGGGAAGGCTTCCTCGGCAGCAACCCAACTTCTGAATCTGCATCAGGGTCGGCTTTCCCTGGGCGAGTATGCCATTCAATTCCGAACCTTGGCATCAGAACTGGGATGGGATAATCAGAGCCTTACTGCAGTATTCTGGCATGGGGTCTCTCACACCATCAAAGATGAACTCACGGGCCAGGAGCTACCGTCCAACTTGGATGACCTCATTTGTCTCTGCACCCAGGTGGACATTCGGTTCAGAGAACGTGCCTGTGAGCGTCTCGCTAGTCAGCGCTTTGAACGGGCTGACTCAAAGGTACCACATAAGGCCCCTTCTTCCCAATCTCAGGTTTTGCGAGATGGATTGGAACCTATGCAGAACCTATGTGTTTATTTTGGCCCAGGAGAAGTGACGAAGACGCTCCAAGGGGCTATGCCTTTATTGTGGAGTAAAGGGACATTTTGTCCGTGGTTGCCCGAATAGGAGGAAATCGGGAAACCAGCAGCCCTGATCCCGGTCAGGGAGACAGGATCTGGGCGGAAGTCTCTCTCTCCCTGGACGTAAGTTTTGGTTCCAGTTTTATTGTCTATAAAGGGTGCTCCCTGTCATGAAGCTCTAGTGGATTCCAGTGCTGGGGGCAACTTCATCAGCGAGAACCTGGTATGGAGCCATCAAATTCCTAAAGAAGATCTACCTCATCCCATCTCCGTGTCAGTGGCATTGGGTCTAGTTCAAGGAGTTTTACAGGCCAGAACCATGCCTATGATGATACGGGTTGGAGTTCTTCATAACGAAATTATCTCCTTTTATGTACTCCCGTCCGCCAGTGATTCCATCATTCTAGGATTACCATGGCTTAGCCTGCATAACCCCCGCATCGACTGGGAGCAGGGTCAGTTGTCAGCTTGGGGACCAGTCTGCCATAAAGCCTGTTTGGACAAGGTGTCCCCGGTTCCAGTGTTACTTCCCTTGGTTCAAGCGAATTTAATGTTACCAGCCATGTATAAGTCCTTTAAAGATGTTTTCTCCAAACGACGAGCGGAGACATTGCCTATGATTGTGCCATTGAATTAATACCGGGAGCTGAACCCCCTCGTGGCCGAATGTATCCTCTGTCTCGTCCTGAAACTGAAGCCATGACCCAGTACAGGGCCGGTCTTAGGCCAAGGCGGCCGCATAGGGCCCCGCGCTTAGGGGCGCCTCAGTCAGCCTCTTCCCAGGGCCGGTCCAACACGGACGGTAACCAACAAGCAAGGTAAGCATGGCAGGGGGCCGCCAACCTGGAGGGCGCCGCCGCGCCATACTTACCGCCACTTATCTGCCCGCCCTGGCGCCCTCTTCTTCTCCCCCCAATCAAGGATCATTTTTCTTTTAAATTTACCCTCCGTCGCCGGAATCCGACTGGACAGCACAGCAGCGTCACTGAAAGCGCTCCACCCCTCCCTAGTCCCCCCGACGTCTCTAGCAGAACGCAGAAGCTCTTCCTGATTCGTTCATTCTCAGTGTCCCGCCCTCGAGGATAGGGATGAATGGAGGGGGCAGGGGACAGAGGAGCATGGATGGGAGGGCAGGGCCCAGGGAGAGAGGAGAAATTGCTGGACATGGAGGGCAGGGGAGAGAGGAGAAATGTTGGGCAGTAATGGAGGGAAGGAAAGACAAAGGAAGGAGATGCACATGGATGGAGGGGAAGGGATAGAGGAGAAATGCTGGACATGGATATAGGGGAGGGGAGGAAAGTAGATGCACATGGAAGGAAGGGAGTGAGGAGAAATGCGGGATATGCATGGAGGGGAAATTGCTGAATTTAAGGGCTGGATCGGAACACAGATGCTGAAACTGGAGAAAAGATAGGGACAGGGTACAGATGGTAGACAGGACACATAAGGACACAGGAGGATGGTGGACATGGTGAGAGAAAAAATATCAAATGGAAAGAAGACGCTGCATAAAACAGAAGACACTGGGACCAAAGCGAATAGAAAAACAAATGATCAGACAGCAAAGGTAGAAAAAAGTATTTTATTCAGAATGTATTAATTGGAATATGTCAGCTTTTGGAAATGTGCATCTGTGATATTTTGCATGTAAGTTTCAATTTTTCTAGTATTGCTGCATGCTGAGTCTGACTTCTTGCGGTAACTTTCCAGTTCAGTATTTTGCCTTCATATCTGTTGTGTCATGTGTTTTTCATGTGTGGTCAAGGTGCAGTATCCTGCTAGCGTGTAGCATTTGCAGCCCTTTTTGTTTTGTTTTTTTCACGAGGTAGTGTATTGGTGTTTTAGAGCCTAGTGTAATTACAGTTCTGCCTTTCCACACATAAGGTTGTGCTCGTCCTGTCCTTGGAATTAGTGCTGTTATGATTTGGTAAGGTTATGAGTGTGTTTTTGCACAAGTTTGTGTATAGTGTTTTGCAGTGGAGAGATTGTGTGTCCGTACCTCTGACCCCCCACCCCCACCCGGGGTTATGAGAATTGGAACTACTAATTGTAGTGGACTTGAACTTAATCATTTCTGGGGGGGGGGGGGGGTTCATGATAGCATTGTGCTTATTATTTCATCAGTTTTTCTGTACAAGTTTAGCTTCATTTGTCGTTATTTGAAATTTCATAAATAATAATATTCAATTTTTAGAAAAATTTTTATCAATGAGGTGGGGCGGGTCTGGTGTGGGGGCAGGGCTAGGATGGGGCGGGGCTAGGATGGGGCCCCACCAAATTGGTCTGCATAGGGCCCCACACTTGCTAAGACCAGCCCTGACCCAGTATATACAGGACAACCTTGCTTGAGGGTTCATTTGTCCCTCAAAATCACCAGCAGGTGCGGGTTTTTTCTTCATGGAGAAGAAAGATGGTGGGTTGCGCCCATGTATAGACTATAGAGGGCTCAATGCTATTACGCAGAAGGACAAATATTCTTTACCCCTGATTTCTGAGATGTTTGACTGTCTTCAAGGAGCCCAGATATTCTCCAAATTGGATCTTAGAGGGGCCTATAACCTCGTTCGGATCCGAGAGGGTGATGAATGGAAGACCCCGTTTAACACCCGCGATGGGCACTATGAGTACCTGGTGATGCCGTTTGGCCTGGCTAATGCCCCAGCGGTCTTCCAGTCCTTCCTGAATGACATTTTCAGAGACCTCCTATATAACTTCGTAACGGTCTATCTAGACGATATCTTAATATTTTCCAGATCAACGGAGGATCATTATGGACATGTGAAGACTGTATTGCAGTGGCGATGAGAGAACCAATTGTATGTGAAACTAGAGAAATGTGAGTTTCATTGGTCTGAACTGCCTTTCCTTGGATACATTATTTCGAACCAAGGACTACAGATGGATTCCAGTAAATTGACCGCAATTTTGCAGTGGCAATAGCTCACTGGGTGTAAGGTGCTGCAGCGCTTCCTGGGATTTGCAAATTATTACAGGCAGTTCATCCAAAATTATTCGTCACTGATCGCTCCCCTTACTGCTCTGACCAGAAAGAATACTGACGCCCGTAATTGGTCACCAGAGTCTTATGAAGCATTTGAAAATCTTAAATGGGCTTTTGTTGTGGCGCCAGTGTTACGACATCCTAAGCCAGCCAGGAAATTTTTTGAGGAAGTGGATGCTTCGTCGGTTGGCACAGGGGCAATTTTGTCAGAGGTCCACTCAAGCGGTAAACTTCTCCCCTGTGCCTTTTTCTCCAAGAAATATACCCCAGCTGAGAAGAATTATGCCATAGGTGACCAGGAACTCTTGGCTATTAAACTGACCTTAGAGGAGTGGCGGCACCTTTTGGAAGGGGCCCAAGAAGCTTTCACAGTATTTACAGACCACAAGAACTTGGTTTACCTGCATGAAGCAAAAAGATTGAATCCCGAACAGGCCCGTTGGGCATTATTTTTCTCCCGCTTCCACTTCACATTGATCTACCGTCCAGCGGAGAAGAATACCAAGGTGGATGCTCTCTCTAGATCCTTGAAGCCTGACCTAGAAGATAAGCCCCTGCAACATGTGATTGAACCTGCTGCCATTATTCCAGCTAAAATGCTTGCGGTACCCACAGGTATGGCATTCATACCACCTCGGTTGAGAGAAAGAATACTTTGGTGGGGTCATGCCTCTCGAATTGCTGGGCATCCTGGTATCCTGGGGACTAAGCGGTTCATTTCACAGAAGTATTGGTGGCCTACACTCGAACGTGATGATGTGCAAGAATTTGTAACTGCTTGTCCGGAGTGTGCTCAACATAAGGCCAATCGGCAAAGACCCCATGGTCTCCTCATGCCGTTACCAGTCCCTGAGAAACCATGGACCCATATTGCCATGGACTTCAATATGGATGTATTGGTTAAGATTGGACGGGACTGGGGAGGAGGGTGTTTAAGTGTGAAAGTTATCAGATGATAGTCAGAGAGGGGAAGAGTTGAGGCACAGAAACTGGAGAGTGAGCAGTGTGAGAAGAGGATAAGACAGTGGCCATTCTGGTGAGTGGGGGCAGTGGAGCACAGTTGAAGATTGAAAGAGGACATTAAAGCAAGAAACTGAGAAGCATAAGAATTAGAGGGATCATTAGCATGAATGTTATCATTAGCATTAATGTTAAAATTCCCAAGAATGAGGGAAGGAGATGAAGGTTCAAGAAAGAAGGAAAGCCAGGCATCAAAGTCAGTGAGAAAGGAAGAAAGGGACTTATCAGGGGGTCAATAAATGACTGCTACTCGGAGAGGCAGAGGAGCAAATAGACGGATGGAGTGAACTTCGAAGGAAGAAAAACAGTGAGAATGAGGTAGAAGAAGAAGTTGAAATCTACAAGAGGGTGAAAGTAGTAGCCCGACACCACCTCCGCGGCCAACCGGGCGAGGAGTATGGGAGAAAAGATAACCTCCATGGCATAGGGCTGCGACTGAAGCAGAGTCCTCAGGGTAAAGCCAAGTTTCAGTTAGGGCAAGCAGATGGAGAGTACGAGAGATAAAGTGGTCATGGACGTAGGAAAGTTTGTTACAGACAGAGCAGGCATTCCACAGAGTGCAAGAGAAAGGCAGGGAAGGAGGGGGGAGGAAAGGAACAGAAATTAGATTGGAGATATCAAGGTGTGGCCTGCACAAATAGGATGAGAGCTGATGTGGAGGACCAGGATTGGGATTAATGTCCCCAGCGGAGAGCAGGAGAAGAAGCAAGAGACTAAGGAGAACAGTAGGAGAGGTACGACGACAGCGAGATGTATTCAGATAGAAAGGAGATGGATGAATGGAAGGAAGGAAATGTTGAAGGTTGAGAGCTGAGAAAAAGTAAGAGGAAAAAAAAGATGGTGAGATGATGAATACAGAGGGTGGACAATGTGTTCCTGCAGTGTACAGTGGTTTCAGATGGAGAAACAGATTAGGAAGGGACAGTACCAAGAAGAAAAAGTGTACTAGAGCCATAAGTAGCAACTGGGAGAAAAATAAATGTAAAGAGAAAAATGCCCCTGATGGCGCTTGGCACCTAGAGTGGAGGCTCTGAGTGGATTGGAGTGGACCTGGGAGTCACCCCGGAGAAGGCTGTAAAGGATATGCAGATGAGCTGCAAGTCCTCCACAGCACCTGAAAGGCAGCCGGTGGTAGAAATGGGCACCTCTCAGCCGAGGAAAGGCTTACCAGGGGTTAGGCTGAAGCCACCATTCCTTCCCCTGAGGGTCGCCTGATCGTAGCCAAAAAGCACCTGGAAACCCTGGGCACCTGGAGCTAGGGCCCTGGGAAGATCGGGGTGGACCTGGGAGTCACCCCAGATACAGCTGTGAGGATATGTAGAAGGGCTGCAAGTCCTCCACAGCACCTGGTGGGAGCGCTGGGCACCTAGAGCGGAGGCCCTGAGTGGATCGGAGTGGACCTGGGAGTCACCCCAGAAAAGGCTGTAAAGGATATTGTGAGGAGCAAAGAAACTACAAAGCCCAGAAGGCAGTGCAGAACCAGAGAAATCAGGAATTAAGAAACTACAAAGCCCAGAAGGCAGTGCAGCAACAGCAAAGGGATCAGGTGAAGGGAGAGGATTCTATGCAAGAAAGGGAGGAGCTGGGGGTTGATTGGGAAATGGAATCAGACGTGGGAGGGGAGGAGCCCCTAGATCGAGAGGAAGGGGAGGAGAGAATGGAACTGGAGGAGGTAGAAGAAGGAGAGAATGAGGAGGAAATGGAAGTACTGGTGGAGGGCTCTTAAAGTGAGTTATGGACTGAACATGAGAGAGTGAATGAAGACTTGGTGGATTGACCCGGTGGGTGGATGTCAGTAGGATTTGTGCTGACAAATGAGGTAGGTGGGTCATTAGGTCTAAGAGTGAGAAAGTGACTTAGACCATATTGCTGTTGAATTGAACTGTTTAATTGCATTTCTAAGCTGAACTGTGTTTGAAGGCAGTGCTAAGCTGAATTGATGAGGAAAACATTGCTAATTGAACTGAGATTGTGGAAGCAGTCAGTGGCGTAGCCAGACCTGAGATTTTGGGTGGGCCCAGAGCTAATATGGGTGGGCACGCACTGTCTATATAAGTATGAGTAGTGTCTCTTGGGATCCTACAAAATAATGCCTTAGAATTCACTTGATGATGGATTTCTAAGTAGTCTGCCCAACAGCTGCCCTGCATCTGTATAACCACATACATACTTAATGGAAAAATTGATATTTTTAAATATAAACATTATCCCACAATCTCTCCACTGCAAAATGCTATACACAAACTTGTGCAAAAACACACTCATATCCTTACTGCACCATAACAGCACTAATTCCAAGCACAGGATGAGCTACAACCTTATGCTTGAAAAGGCAGAACTGTAATTACACTAGGCTCTAAAACACCAATACACTACCTCGTGAAAAAAAAAAAGCAAAACAAAAGGGCTGCAAATACTACACGCTAGCAGAATACTGCACCTTGATCACACATGAAAAACACATGACACAACGGACATGACACAAGGAACTAGAAATAAAAAAATATGAAGGCAAAATACTGAACTGGAAAGTTAACTCAAGAAGTCATACTCAGCATGCAGCAATACCAGAAAAATTGAAACTTACATGCAAAATATCACAGATGCACATTTCCAAAAGCTGACATATTCCAATTAATAAATTCTGAATAAAATACTTTTTTCTACCTTTGTTGTCTGATCTATTCGCTTTGGTCCCAGTGTCTTCTGTTTTATGCAGTGTCTTCTTTCCATTTGATATTTTTTTTCTCTCACCATGCCCACCATCCTCCTGTGTCCTTGTGTCCTGTCTACCATCTGTAGCCCTGTCCCTATCCTTCCTCGAGTTTCAGTATCTGCCCTCAACGTGTTCCAAACCAGCCCTTAAACTCAGCAGTTTTCCCTCCATCCATATCCAGCATTTCTCCTCACTGCCCTCCATCCATGTGCATCTACTTCCTCTGTCTTCCCTTCCCTCCATCCATGTCCAGCATTTCTCCTCTGTCCCTTCCCCTCCATCCGTGTGCATCTCCTTCCTTTGTCTTTCCTTCCCTCCATCCTTGTCCAACATTTTTCCTCTCTTCCTTGCCCTCCACTCCATCCATTTCCAGCATTTCTCCTCTCTTCCCTCTCCTCCATCCATGCGCATCTCTTCCCTGACTTCTCTCCCCTCCATCCCTCCCTCCATCCATCCATCCAGCAACTCTCCATTCTCCCCTGTCCTCTCCTCCATCCACCCATATCCAGCAAATGTCCTCTGTCCCCTGCATTCATCCATCCATGTTCAGCAATTCTCCTCTCCCCTGCCCTCCCCTCCCCTCCCCTCCATCCATCCATGTCCAGCAACTCTCTATTCTCCCCTGTCCTCCATCCATCCATACCCAGCAAATTTCCTCTCTCCCCTCCATCCATCCATGTCCAGCAATTCTCCTCCTTCTCCTGCCCTCCGCTCCATGTCCAGCAATTTCTATTCTCTCCCCTGCCCTGCCCTCCTCTCCATCCATCCATCCATGTCCAGCAACTCTCCATTCTCCCCTGCCATCTCCTCCATCCATCTCCAGCAAATTTCCTATCTCCCCTGTCCCCTCCATCAATCCCTGTTGTCCAGCAATTCTCCTCTCTCCCTTGCCCATCCTGTTTCTTTCCATCCCCTTCCCCATTCTAGCCAGCGTCTCCCCCGCCCCCTCTCTTCCCCCCCCCCCTTCACAGCACCTCCCCTCTCTCAATAAAGAAGGACAACGTGGATGCAGCAGCTCACAGGTTTGCTTGCTGTGTTTTGAGTGAACGGCGACGGCTGCACGGGGGAATGGAAACACATTTACGGCTTCCTTCCTTACAGTGGACTAGATGGGCTTTCACTAACTTATTTATTTATACCCCACATTTTCCCACCTATTTGCAGGCTCAATGTGGCTTACGTAGCGCCGTGGGGCAAAAGCCTCCTCCGGTGAAGAAACAAATATAGAGTGATGTTATTTTAAATGAAATAGATATGTACAGACACATTAGAGAAACACAGAGAGGGAAGTTATATAAAGTTATATTGCGCAGCAAAGCTGATGATGGGCACTAATGCTAGCTCAACCCCTTTCCCTGTAGGCCAGTGGTTGTCCTGGGGGCTCCCCGGCTAGATCTCCAGGCTATCCACAATGAACATCCATGAGAGAAACCCGCATGCTGTGGAGGCAGTGAATGTAAATCTCTCTCAGGAATAATCACTGTGGACATCCCAAAAACCTGACTGGCCAGGGAGTCTCCAGGACAGGTTTGGGAATCAATGCGGTAGACGTTAAAGTATGCTACGTTTACCTAGGTTAAAATGTCAAATATAGAAAATCAACCAATATATCTGAAATGTAAAGGGACAGAATATGTGTGACCATTATGTGCATTACAAAAAAAAAAAAAAACAGGGCCAGAGGTGCTAAAAGATTTTTCCCATTTTGGAAATATTTTCAGTCATCCCCGTAGTTTTGGGCTCTTTAATACAGGGATTTAGCAAATTTTCAAAGGAACAGTTATCCATTTGAATCTTAGCTAGCAGAAAGTCTGCAAGCTAAAGACCCCTGTTATTTCTAAGTAGCTGAGTGGGGGCAAATACCCTTGCATTTTTTAAAACAGTATAAATACATCGTGCTTAACTCACCTGCCAGCTAAAATCTAGTGAGCTCTCGAAAGAACACTAGTCAATGAATGCAGTTAAAGCCTAGTTCCTTAGGTAAACAGATTCAAACACCAACTGTTCTCAGAATGTGTACAGGAAAAACACTGAACTCTAAAAGCACAACACTCACTGATTCATTCCGTGGCAAAGCTGAAGAAAACATCGAGGCTGGAAAAAGGCCAGGTGCCAGGTCCCCCAGACACCTGCTTGAAGTGCCAGGGAGGGGAGTATGGGATCCCAGTACATCGAAGTTGCAGCGGTGGGCGGGCGTAAAAGCAGCAAGCAGCCAGGCTCGACTCCGTCCTCCGTTTCCTGCCCTCTCTCTGCGCCCCGCCTTCCTCTGATGTCATTTCCTTTAGGGCGGGCGAGACGCTGAGAGAAGGACAGAGTCGAGCCTGGCTGCCTGCTGCTTTTACGCCCGCCCGCTTGCCACTGCAGGCACGAAGACTGTCATCGTGGAGAAGGTCGCAAAAGACTGGGTGGGCCTGGGCCGAACCCACCCGTAGCTAAGCCCCTGGAAGCAGTGTTCCTAACCTATGCTACAGGTGAAAACCTAATTGAACCAAGCTGGGTGGAGAGTTGGGTTAAAGGTGAGCTATACTGAGCAGCTTGATTGGAGCGGACCTGAAACAGCTGCAATTGGAATCCCGTTTTCACTGAACTATGCAGAGAGATTTGGAAAAGAGAACTGCAGTGAAAGCACACTGATTGCAGACCTTTAAACCTGAGCGTGGATGGTGTGCGGTGCTGTGAAGGAAGAGATTGTGAAAGAGTTGTGAGGATACAGCGAGTGATCCTGCCAATATGCAGATAAGCTGCAAGTCATCCACAGCACCTGAAAGGCAGCCGGTGGTAGAGCTGGGCACCTCTCAGCCGAGGAAAGGCTTACCAGGGGTTAGGCCGAAGCCAGCATTCCTCCCCCTGAGGGTCGCCTGATCCCGAACCATGCACTTTTGAGCGACTGTTGGCCTTCCCCCAGTTTCTAGTTTAAAAGCTGCTCTATCTCCTTTTTAAATGCCGATGCCAGCAGCCTGTTCCCACCCTGGTTAAGGTGGAGCCCATCCTTTCGGAATAGGCTCCCCCTTCCCTAGAATATTGCCAAGTTCCTAACAAATCTAAAACCCTCCTCCCTGTACCATCGTCTCATCCACACATTGAGACTCCGGGGGGGGGGGGGGGGTCACGTGATGGCGGGTAGCTGAGTGGACGCCTGAAACATCGGCTCCGACCTGCTCGCAGGAAAAACAGCGATAAGACCCAGGATTTCCCCTGTACCGACTCCCAGAAAGAACAGGCAGAAACGCACTAGTGAGAGGAGAGCGCCGGAAAGATTGAGATTGATTGAAACTCGAGGGTTGGCAGGGCATGCCCGCCAAGGTCCCGCGAAGGAAAAAAAGTGTTGGCGCTGAACAAAAGAAAATGGCGGCGATCTCCGAAGTGCCGATGGCAAGCCCGTTGCCGCCTGAACTGGTTAGAGACCTGGCACAGCAGATATCGGTGGTGTTGGAGGAGAAACTCTCGAAGTTGCAAGCGTCAGTAGACCAGATTAGGGAGACGCTAGAACGCCAGGGTGCTCGTTTACAACATGTGGAAGATCGGGTCTCCCAGTGTGAGGATACAGCGGCAGGAGTGAATAGCAGGGTAGCGGCACTGGAGCGGAAATGCGAGCAACTAGAACAGAAAGCGGATGATTTAGAGAATCGTAGCAGGAGAAATAATCTCAGGATTGTGGGTCTCCCTGAAACAGTTAAAGCATCAGAGCTCCGGGACTTTGTAGGAAAATGGCTCCCTGCACAACTGGGCCTGGACGCGAGCGGGAACACGCTGCACGTGGAACGAGTGCACAGAGTGGGGGCAGAGCGACCGGGAGAGAACAGGCCCCGACAAGTACTGGCAAAGCTGTTGAATTATGCAGACAAGGAGGCTATTTTGCAGGCACACCGACGCAAGCCAGGACTAGAATATAATGGTGTAAAAATAATGCTTTTCCAGGATTATTCAGCGATAGTCTCTGAGCAGCGGAGAATCATGGGCCGGCACTGCAAAAGACTGTATGAGAAGGGAGTCCGCTTCTCCTTATTATACCCTGCGAAAGTTAGAGTGCTGCACGAGAATAAGACTTTGTTTTTTACTGAGTCAGCCGCACTTGAAACGTTTGTGACCAATTTGAAATGAAGCAGGAGGTGCGACACGCCATGAATGTGAAATGGCGTAGTATAATGAGACTGCTGACAGGAGATTGAGATTTGTTACAGGAGGGCAAGGAGGTGGCTGGCGAAGAGGTTTTGAGAGCGGCGGGAGTGGGGGACATGCCCTGCTGACCACCAAAAGGGAGCAGAGTCACCCTAGTAGAAGTGGCAGTCAGCGAAAGCGGAACCCATGATGATCGAGGTAGCAGCCACTCCGAGCCCTTAAGTGGAATCGTGACAACCACCAGAACTGCATATCTGAAAGAGCTCATTGCTGGACACCTCCTGGTATTAAGAGTTGATGATAGGTTTTGTTATAGATTGTCATATGTTCGTTGATACATGTTGAAACTTTAAACATGTTTGGGAGTCGGGGGGGGGGGGGAGGGAAAGAAGAGGGGCAGGGGAGGCCGGGAGAGTTGGTGGTGTACAAGAGGGGTGAGTGTGTTGTGGCCTGAAAGAGAGTGGAGAGGACAGAATGGGTTTTACTAGGAAGCAGGTAAAATGGGATAAGAAACGGGAAAGGGTGGAAGGGAAGGGAGGGGGGAGGGAAGATTTGAGAAGTGGGAACAGAGGGGACAGGGAGAGAGTGAAGCGCAGGGTTCTGTGAACAACCAATGGGACAGCACGGGAACAGTTGATAAGGGTTGCCAGCTTGGAGAGATAATGCATGGGCACTGCAGAACAAGAGGAGATGCAGGAGTGGATGAGTGGTCCGGGGGCTTAGCTGGGAGGCCCTCGGACTCAGTAAATGAGTTATGCGCAAGTGGAGACGATAAGCTGAATTTGTATGGCTAGTCTAAAGATTGTGACAATGAATGTTGATGGAGTGCACTCTCCAATAAAGCGTACAAAAATATTACAGGCACTCAGGAGGCAGAAGGCTGATATAGCTCTGCTGCAAGAGACCCACTTAAGCAAGCTGGAACATTTAAAGCTGAAAAGGGACTGGGTAGGAGATGTATTCTTTGCATCCTACAATGGGAGGCAAAGAGGGGTAGCCATACTACTTAAGAAAACCATTAGCTTTAACCTGCACAGAATGTATCAAGACCCTGAAGGGAGGTTTGTTATAATAGCAGGAGAAATGCAGGGCAGAAGGGTGGGGGTGTGTAGTGTATATGCACCCAATGTATACTCTCACAGCTTTTTTACGTTGCTGACTGCTAAACTGGTAACATTTGATCAATATCAATTAATAATAGGGGGGGACTTTAACATTACCAGCGATCCTTCCATAGATTGTAAGCCCCCAAGAAGGGTGGGCAAAGGCCAGGAAGACAAAGGGGTCAATTTTTTGATGAAAGAGTTAGATTTAGTGGATATATGGCGACATCAGCATCTTAGTGAGGTGGATTTTACTTTTTTCTCGCATCCACATGGGACACACTCTCGCCTAGACTACCTGTTAGTGCCTTACACGATGGCCTTAAGGGTGCAACAGTCGGGAATTGGGGAGCCAGAGGTATCTGACCACTCGCCGGTGTGGATGGTGTGGCATGAGGGAGGGCGGGACGGGGCCGACCGGTGGCGTATGAACCCGGCACTATACCAAAGCAGGGACTTCCATACTTATCTGAGAAAGAGTTGGATAGATTATATGATAGAAAATGATGCGCAAGATGTGACCCCACGAGTGTTCTGGGAGGCCTCAAAGGCAGTATTGCGAGGGAAGATTATTTCGTATACGACCTCCCTGAATAAAAAGCGAGGGGAAAAAATAAGGGCCCTTACCATAAAATTGAGAGATACCCGACGAATGTTTGTTGGGCACCCTTCTGATATCAATAGGAAGGCATACATGGAATCTAGAAAGAAGGTGCAGGATGTATTGGAGGAAAGTGCACTCTATAATATCAAGTTATATAAATACAAATTACACCAATGGGGCAATAAGACGGGCAAATTACTAGCGTCTTTAGTGAAGCAAAAAACGGCAAAAAGATTTATAACTAAAATACGAAACAGGGAAGGGGAGGTTAAAACCCAGTTGTCTGACATTAAAAAAGAATTTGTTCAATATTACTCACACCTATATCAGACAGGAGAGTTTTCAGAGGAAAAATGCTTGGAATTCTTTGAAGGGATAGGGTTGCCCCGGATTTCAGAGGAACAGCGGAGGGGGTTGAACGCGCCCATCCAAGGAAAGGAAGTGCAACAAGTGGTCAAGCGTCTTAAGCTGGCCAAGGCACCGGGCCCGGACAGGCTAGGAGCGGAGTATTATAAAATCTTGCAAGATGTAATGGTGGCACCTTTTGTAGCTATGTGTGAAGAGACCAAGGAAAAGGGTGAGATGGGGAAGGTATTAAATCATGCACATATTGTGTTGATCCCTAAACCAGGGAAAGATGAAGAATTAGTGGGTTCTTATAGGCCTATATCGCTGCTAAACCAGGACATAAAGATTCTGGCAGCGGTATTGTCAGACAGACTGGGGGGGGTGGTCCCTGACCTGGTTCACCCGGACCAAGTGGGCTTTGTTAAGGGGAGGTTTGCATCAGCCAATATTGTGAAAGTGAGCCGAATACTATTGGAGGGAAATGGCAGAGCGGGAGATGCTATAGTGGCAAGCCTTGACGCAGAAAAGGCTTTTGACAAGGTGGTCTGGTCCTATTTGTTTTGGATTCTGGAGCGCTTTGGTATTAATGGAGATTTTCTGGGTTGGGTACGAGCGCTATACAGTAACCCGACGGCGCAGCTCCTTGTCAATGATTCCTTGACAGATACTTTTATTTTGGGGGGGGGGGGGACTAGGCAGGGCTGCCCCCTCTCACCGCTACTATTTCTCCTTACTTTGGAACCCCTGGCTGCAAAGTTGCGACAGGAGGCCACGATGAAGGGATTGAAAGTGGGTGGAGAGGAATACATAATCAATCTATTTGCAGATGATATGCTGCTTTTGCTGGATGAGGCAACCCGTACATTGCCGATGGCTATGGCAATTATTCAGGCATTTGGGGTATTTTCGGGTCTTAGCATAAACTTTGACAAGTCCGAAGCATTGCCGGTGAGTGACCCCTGTGCGAGTAGGACCTCAATCTCCTTTCCACTACGCTGGGCTACAGAGGGTATTAAATACTTGGGGATCTATATTAGTGCAAATCCGGCCTGGGTATACAAAAAAAATGTGCTGGATCGACTAGCGGAAGTAAAACACATATGTCAGAAGTGGAAAGATCTGCCAGTGAACTTTCTAGGGAGGATAGCGCTGGTCAAGATGGTATTGTTGCCTAAGATACTTTACCCGCTGCAGATGCTCCCTCTGTGGGTGAAATCCTCGGAGGAGCGTTTGTACAAAAGCGTAGTGAGCACCTTTATTTGGCACGCCAAATGCCCAAGGATAGCATTCGCAAAGATGATTAGGAGCCATGGGCAGGGAGGACTCCGACTCCCAGATTTGCGAATTTATAATGTTGCTGCGTTAATGAGGTGGATCCACGAATTGATCACGGAGCAGGGATTTTTTGCTCCCTCGGGTTTCTGGGAGAGCTGGTGCAGGCCGAATGATCCCTTTACGGTTTTAGAGTCCTGGGCAGTGTCGGGGGCAAGAAAGAAAGTGGACAACCCCTATGTAGCAGCTCTTCAAATGGCATGGAGATGGTGGAGAGGGCAAGCGGGAATTACCGCAGGGGCTAGCCCGTTTTTGCCGTTGGTGGGAAATATGGCATTCCCAGCAGGGGTGGGGGTGACAGTCTTTGGTAAGTGGAAAGAAAAAGGCTGCAGGTTCATAGGCCAATTCCGAAGGGAGGGGGAGGAGGCCTTTCCCACGTTTGCAGTGGTGAGCAGTGAGTTGCGGATCCCTGGCTCTCAGTTCTTCGCATACCTACAGGCAAGAGATTATATACTGAGTGTGGAGCGCCGGAGCGGGACGACAGTGAGATTCACAAAATTCGATTATACTTTTTTACAAATGACCCCGCCTCATAACAGGTTGACGGGCTGGTGTCAAGTGATTAGGGAACAATTGCGGGCACCTCATTTGACATCACTAGCAGCAGCACGGAGTAAGGATGTTGTAGAAGAGGTATCGGTGGAAAGACTGAGTGCAATCTTTCAGGGCTTGCGGAGAATTACTCCGAATGCATCCTTGCAAGATATGCAGTACAGAGTTCTTTATAGGGTGCATATCACTAAAGCAAGGGGGAAATCCCTGGGAATGTGGGACAGTGACAAGTGTGACAAGTGTGGGGGAGCGGTAGGCACTTTTCTGCACTCTTTCATGGAATGCCCAACTTTGCAAGAGCTGTGGTCTGGGGCGATAGACTTCCTGGAAGAGATCTTGCAGAAATCAGTGGAGTGGCACTATTCCATTATGTTAATGGGCTGTGGACAAGCTCTTAAGGAGCAGGGACTCAGAGCCTCACAGTGTAAATTTATATTGCTAGCCATGATCCTGCTTAAAAGATGTGTGTTGAAGCAGTGGGTGCATAGAGAGCCCCCGGTACTGGCAGCTTGGAAGAACAGTATGATGGAGATGGCTAATTGGGTATCTTTGAGATATAAATCCGTGATTTCCATGGGTGCTCGCCAGTATCGTGAGTTATGGAGGAGAACATGCACCTTACTTACGGTGCCTGAATGAGAACCTGTTTATTTAGATGGTGTGCTGTCCAAGCAGAAAGAAGCAGGGAGGGGGAGGAGGGAGGGAGAGGGGAACAGGGGGGAGGGGGGGGAGGGGGGAAGGTAGGGGGAGGGATACTGGGTGGGGGAGGGAAGCAATGAAAGTTAAAAAATAAAACATGGAGGTCAGTAGACTGTTGGTAAAAGTTGTAAGGACGTGTTTTGCTTGGCATTGTTACTGTTCATAAAGTCTGTAACTGCATCCATGTACTAATAAAAATATTTACAAAAAAAAAAAAAAAGAAAAGGATTAATCTCCAATTTGGAAGTATGTGCATATTCTCATTTCAAAAATTTTCTGGTATACTTGTAACCACAACAGGAGAAGTTTGTCTGTATTATTTACATTTGTACTCAGTTATTAAATTACTTCCCTACCTTACTTATTGTACTAATACATTTGTATTGGTATCAATAGTTAATTTTTAAAAACTCTATTGTTCTTACACTATAATATCATACACCATTTACAGATTAAGGACATGTCGCTTTTTAACATTATGCATATTGTTTTAGCTTTTGAAGAAGATGGGTGTTTAATACTGAATATAGATCACAATCTGAGGAGAGGGGGTATTGTATTTATAAATTTCTCAGTAATTCAAGTCTTAATGAAAAATAAATTATCTTTATAAAACAGAATTTTGTGAACATGGCTTAAGATGTGTTGATGGAAATAATGGTCATAACTACCATCAGTTTAATATATTGCTTGATTAGTTTTCAGGAGCTGGCACTCCCTCAGATTGTACTCATGATCTTGCAGCTACCTGAATGTTCAAAAGGAAACTCATTTTGAAAATTAGCTTGCAGACTCTGGGTACTGTGTACTTGTAAGACTTGAAGACTTTTACATTATTGTCCTCTGAAAGTCCTTAGCTACTAGTGACTTGGAGCATATATTGAATTTTCTTTCTGCATGTGATGAGTATTAAAGAAAAATTTAGTGAATAGGCTTTTAAATATTTTATCATTAATATGGTTTTATAGTTAGGGAAATAACTAATCTTGAAAGTTGACTGATTCTTTAGAAGTCTATGGGGCTCATTTTCGAAACAGAAAAACATCTAAAAAGTGGCATAAAGCAACATTTGGATGTTTCTCTCACCAAAACATCCAAATCAGTTTTTTCAAAATTTATTTTTCAGATGTATTTGTATGCTGTTGCCTGCAGTGTGTCCAAATCTCAAGGGGGGCTTGTTAAGGACAGGATATGGGGGTTTCTAAGACATGGACGTTTTTCAGCCATAATGGAACAAAAAACCCGTCCAGCACTAAAACTAAGATGTTTTGAGCTACACCTGTTTTTATAATGAATAAGGCACAAAAAGCTGCCCTAAGTGAACAGATGACCAATGGAGGGAATCAGGGATTTACCTCTCTTTACTCCCAGTGGTACTGACCCCCTCCCACCCCCAAAAATGTGATTACAAAGGGTATTTACCAGCCTCTATGCCAGCCTCAGATGTTATATTCAGATCCATTAGAGCAGCATGCAGGTCCTTGGCGTAGTCTAGTGGTGGGTGCAGTGCACTGCGGATAGGTGGATTCAGTCTCATACCTTCTTCTACCTGTTACACTTGTGGTGGAAACTGTGAGCCCTCCAGAATTCACCAGAAATCCACTGTACCCACATATAGATGCTCCCTTCACCTATAACAGCTATTAGTGGTATACAGTTTTTGGAGGGCTCAGCAGACAAGAAAAGGGTGCAATGGTGAGATGTGTACCTGGGAGCATTTATTTGAAGTCCATTGCAGTGCCCCCTAGGGTGCCTCATTGCTCTCCTGGGATGTCTGGGGGACCAGTCTGGTAAAAATGCTGGCTCCTCCTACATCCCAGTGGCTTAATTGTCTATGTTTTTCATTGGGGCAGTTTTGTTTTTTCAAAAATGGTCCACAAAAAAACCAAACAAACATACAAAGCACAAAACCTTGTTTGAAATGGTATTTTTGAAAAAAAAAAAATAGTTGTTTTCCGTTTTTCGAAAATGATCTTCTTTTCTATTTGGATTTCAGATGTTTTGTGCAAAACGTCCAAAGTTGGACTTAGATGTCATATTGAAAATGCCCCTTTATGTAATTTACCTTTTTTAATATTCATTTTGTCTTGTAATTGAAAATTCAGGTTCTACACCTGGTTTATCTGCCACTCCTCCTGCCTCCTTGCCTGGATGTCTTTCTAGTGTGAAAGCATTGCAGAAATCACCAGGTCAGCAACGGGAGCGGAAATCCTCCTCTTCTTCAGAAGACAGGAATCGTATGGTAAGGAGCAGTCATTACTTTGTCCTCTATATACTCTAATTCCTCTATTCTATTCTATTCTATTCTATTTGGGTATTTATAGAGCGCCTTTAAGCCCAGTGGTGCAAAGCGGAGTACATTAATAAGAGACTTCCAATCAGAAGGAATTTACAAAAGCAATTTCGTAAAAACTATTAACAATAAAAATATTAATATCTCATCATTAATTTAAATAAAAGCTTTTGTCTAATAAAGAAAAGTATATCGTAACTACCTTATGAAAAGAAATGTAAGAAGGTATACAGTGGGGGAAATAAGTATTTGATCCCTTGCTGATTTTGTAAGTTTGCCCACTGACAAAGACATGAGCAGCCCATAATTGAAGAGTAGGTTATTGGTAACAGTGAGAGATAGCACATCACAAATTAAATCCGGAAAATCACATTGTGGAAAGTATATGAATTTATTTGCATTCTGCAGAGGGAAATAAGTATTTAATCCCTCTGGCAAACAAGACCTAATACTTGGTGGCAAAACCCTTGTTGGCAAGCACAGCGGTCAGACGTCTTCTGTAGTTGATGATGAGGTTTGCACACATGTCAGGAGGAATTTTGGTCCACTCCTCTTTGCAGATCATCTCTAAATCATTAAGAGTTCTGGGCTGTCGCTTGGCAACTCGCAGCTTCAGCTCCCTCCATAAGTTTTCAATGGGATTAAGGTCTGGTGACTGGCTAGGCCACTCCATGACCCTAATGTGCTTCTTCCTGAGCCACTCCTTTGTTGCCTTGGCTGTATGTTTTGGGTCATTGTCGTGCTGGAAGACCCAGCCACGACCCATTTTTAAGACCCTGGCGGAGGGAAGGAGGTTGTCACTCAGAATTGTACGGTACATGGCCCCATCCATTCTCCCATTGATGCGGTGAAGTAGTCCTGTGCCCTTAGCAGAGAAACACCCCCAAAACATAACATTTCCACCTCCATGCTTGACAGTGGGGACGGTGTTCTTTGGGTCATAGGCAGCATTTCTCTTCCTCCAAACACGGCGAGTTGAGTTCATGCCAAAGAGCTCAATTTTTGTCTCATCTGACCACAGCACCTTCTCCCAATCACTCTCGGCATCATCCAGGTGTTCACTGGCAAACTTCAGACGGGCCGTCACATGTGCCTTCCGGAGCAGGGGGACCTTGCGGGCACTGCAGGATTGCAATCCGTTATGTCGTAATGTGTTACCAATGGTTTTCGTGGTGACAGTGGTCCCAGCTGCCTTGAGATCATTGACAAGTTCCCCCCTTGTAGTTGTAGGCTGATTTCTAACCTTCCTCATGATCAAGGATACCCCACGAGGTGAGATTTTGCGTGGAGCCCCAGATCTTTGTCGATTGACAGTCATTTTGTACTTCTTCCATTTTCTTACTATGGCACCAACAGTTGTCTCCTTCTCGCCCAGCGTCTTACTGATGGTTTTGTAGCCCATTCCAGCCTTGTGCAGGTGTATGATCTTGTCCCTGACATCCTTAGACAGCTCCTTGCTCTTGGCCATTTTGTAGAGGTTAGAGTCTGACTGATTCACTGAGTCTGTGGACAGGTGTCTTTCATACAGGTGACCATTGCCGACAGCTGTCTGTCATGCAGGTAACGAGTTGATTTGGAGCATCTACCTGGTCTGTAGGGGCCAGATCTCTTACTGGTTGGTGGGGGATCAAATACTTATTTCCCTCTGCAGAATGCAAATAAATTCATATACTTTCCACAATGTGATTTTCCGGATTTAATTTGTGATGTGCTATCTCTCACTGTTACCAATAACCTACCCTTCAATTATGGGCTGCTCATGTCTTTGTCAGTGGGCAAACTTACAAAATCAGCAAGGGATCAAATACTTATTTCCCCCACTGTAGTTCATATTTCCACCAGAATGCTGTTCCAAATCCTGGCTGCTTGAAATCCAAATAAACGTTCCCAGCAAACCTTTACTGAAGAAACTTCTATTATTTGTAAATTGAAAAATCCCTCCTACTGATTCTGAGTTCAGTACATGAAAACCTTTAAATACTACTATTAGATTGTAAGCTCTTTGAGCAGGGACTGTCTTTCTTCTATGTTTGTGCAGCGCTGGTTATGCTTTGTAGCGCTATAGAAATGCTAAATAGTAGTAGTAGTAGTAAACAAGCAGTTTTGAAGTGAATTCTAGAATCTAATTTGAGCCAGTGCAGTCTATTCAAAAGAGGAGTGGCTGCATGAAATTTTCCTAAATTGAGAATTAGCCTAGGCATTGTATTTAACATTAATTGAAGCCTTTTCCTTAATTGCATATTAATAGAACAATATAAGGAGTTCCAGTAATCTAGATATGTTGCTTGGGCTATTGTCCTAAAACTGGAAGGACTCAATGAAGATGTTATTGTAGTTTACAAAGTACTACACCCTAATAAGAGAAGAGGAAACATTGATAGTCAGCTCCTGAGAGAGGAATAGAAACTGATTTTTGAATTAAAAACCCTTGCTCCTGAAGGTCTTAACAATGAAATAGATTTTTCCATCTATTTATGAAAGACACGCTGACAACTTATACTATCAATAACTCATAATATATTTGTTTGTTTTACAAGCTCTTCCAGCAAATATTATTATTCGTACAATAAGTTTATGCTTAAGTTTTGACCTCTTTTACTTACTTCATAGGTAACAATATATTAACATATAATCAATACATATACATTCAGATCATAATGTGATAATAAGTAATTCATAAATAGGTCATTTATAATAGTTTACTTACATTTATTTTTCCATTTTTTATTTTTTATTAATCTTTTATTATTGTTTTTTTAATTTTTCTTTATTTTTTATTTTTCATTTCAATTTATGTTCCATTCATCAATTTCATTTTTTATTTCCAATTTTTTACTTATCACTCTTCTGACCAACGTCGCAATACATGAGATATTTCTCAATATATATGTTCATATAAGAGTTCTTACCTTCAGAATTCCCCATTTTTCATATTCATTTAGTCTATATCAATGTATTTTTCTTGCCTATGTAGTTCACCATACATGTAAAACAATATACACGTTTGATCCTATAAGCTGGAAGGCACTTGGTCGCCTCGCGCATACTTTATTATGCATCACATTTACGATTACTTCATTATGCATCACATTACAATTTTTTCGTTTGTAGGACATTTATTTGCTCTGTATATCACATCGTGGCATTTGCCCTAATAGCCTTTTTCCTTTCAGGTGTAACACATTTCATCAATTTCATCACTGCATTTATTTAATATTTACACGTCTGATTGCATGTAACACACGTTAATCTTCAGTGCTCAACTAACATTTCATCACTGTATTTACTAAATATTTACTCTTCTGATTGGACGCAACACACGTCACTCTTCAGTGTTCAACCAGCATTTCATCATTGCATTTATTCAAGATTTACTCTTATGATTGGATGTAACACACGTCAATCTTCAACGCTTAACTAACATTTCATCACTGCATTTATTTAATATTTACTCTTTTGATTGGATGCAACACACGTCAATCTTCAGTGCTCAACCAACAATTTACCTATCACTTTCCGTCCAAGATTGATTACTCCACTTCCGGTTATTTTTGGCGCCAAATGAATGTATATAATTGCTTTACAAACAGTTATACGCTGTTTTGTCTAATATAGACTACACAGAGATGCTACAGTATCTGTAATACATCACAAAGGTCTTTCTCAAGGTACGTTTTGAATCCATGCTGTCCTCCCTTTATTTTCTCCGATGAGGTTTTATCTCGTTATTCTAGAGAAATTTAGAGTTGGATCTCTATATGTGTAGTATTAAATCAATTCCTTTATCAGTCGGGTTTAGTTAACATTTGAACGACTTATCCCTGTATCGCTCTTTTTATATTACACAATCAGGACTCTCTTACATATACTCGATACCTACGCTTCTTTGAGTGATTATATACTCACTTCACACTTTTTTGCTGTGCAATTTCTTCCATTTATTTTAGAATTCGGTTTTTTCCCTCTCCCACCCTGCCCCGTGTTACATTTTCACGGCCAGACTTCTTAGAGTCACGCTTATTACCTTTATTTTAACCTATAATATACATCCTACCTCATGTACTCATGCATATGTTCCTTTTTTCCAGACCAATTGACATCTAGACTGATCTCTGTGATACTTTGTACCATACTTTGTGTTATCTCTGTAATAATTTGTACCATACCTTGTAAGCTGCACTGAACCTGCTATTGAGCGGGAAAGAACGGGGTATAAATGCTATAAATAAATAAATAAAATAAATAAATCTCTAGTACCGAGGATCATTTAAGGTTTGCTCAATGTTATTTCTCTTATGTGTTTATGCAACAGTGTTTCATTGTTTCCCTTTTCGTTTAACAGCATTTGCTTATTCACAGTAATTCATCCTTATCCCAAGTTTATAATACATATATCTTCAGTTACCTTTGTTTCAGTATTTGTTTTTCACCATAATCCATCCTCAGTTTATTATACACATCGGTATATGTACATTTTACCTCATTTACCCCATCTTTCCCACCCCACACCCCTCTCCCCCCTTTTTTCCATTTTTTATTTTTATTTTTAATTTTATTTTTATTTATTTTATTTTCATTAATATTTTTTTTTTCTTGGTTCATTTTCTAATTCATATATTCTTTTAATTCGGATACATTTTTTATTCATGTATAATGTATTTTTATTCATACATTTTTGCATATTCAGATGACCAATGCACTAGTTTAATACAATATATCTTTTAGCAGATATAATGTTGGCTTCCCATTTAATTCATATTTTTTATAGATCCAATTCTCATGCAGATTATAAAACATTAGCCCAACATAACAATATATCAACTTTCACAATTAATTTTGCAGGGTTTGTTCTGTTTAATCCATTATTTTATCATCTTATATTATTATTTTATAAGCAGATGTAAATGTATCTTGGGGTTCAAAATATGGTTTGTTGGATGCAAATGATTTTTTTTTTGTAAATATACTTTTGTTTCACATAACAATATATTAATTACTTTATAAGCAGATGTAAATATATCTTTGGGTTAAAAAAATATATCTTTGGGTTCAAAATATGGTTTGTCGGATACAAATGCATTATTTTTTATAAATACACTTGTGTTTCAAAAACAAATTTCTTGGGTATACACATTGCTATTTCTATATTAACATTATACATTTTTTATTATCATATGTTCTATTATTTTACATGTATATGTGAATGATTCTGTATGTTTTAATTTTCAAAGTAGTTCCCCTTTTTTAGATTCTTAATATGTAGGCCTTGATTAATGTACATGTATATTTGTTGATCTGCATTTATACATTATGAGTCCATATATATATATGTATATATATTCTGTGTTTTTATTGGAGAAACATTTATATATATATTTTTAAAATATTTTTAGAGGTTTTCTGTGTATGATTTAGAATACCACTCTGTATGTTTTAGATCATTTTATATGTATATTTTTTATATGTATATTTTTAAATTAATTATTATTTGTTTTGACGAATTGTTTAGACTCCTGAGGCAGGCCTGTGGCCGAAACACAGTACTGTGTCGAGTCTGTGAATAAAGTGGCACCTTATACATCAGTATCCCGCTTCCCTGGAGTCATTGGTCCACTTCCCACTTCCTTTTAACTGATTACCAAACCATAACAGTTTTGTCTTTTGAACATTTAATTTTAAAAAATTGGTCATAACTCAATTTTTAACAATTGAAATATAACTAACGGCAGCAAGTGTTCCTTCTACTGAATCTTGCTACCCGGCAGCAGCCATGCAGCATTCCCATATGCTAGCTATGTGGAGGTTAAGGCCACCATCTTGGGCGGGTAGAGTGTACCCAGGAAGCATATTACCAGCAGTTCAGAAAAGAGGCTCTCCATGCAAAACAAAATTCCCAAACTTTTTCTACAGAATAAGGGATGTTGTCTGGAAGTGGCTTAACTCTATCCATTAGGCAGTCGATGCACCTGTATTCCAAACTGAGAGTGCTTGGTAGGTGGCAGCAGTTTTCCATCAAGCGCAACCTGTACCTGAACCCTCCGAGGAGAAAAAGATACCCTTGAGTCCAGAGAAACAGATGGGGAAGATTGTGACTGAAAACTTTAAATAGAGGCAACTACCCCTGAACCCAGGGAAGCAAAAGGGAAATAATGTGCTTGAAAGCTTCATGGAGAGGAAGCAGCTCTTGAGTCCAGGAATCCAGAAAAGAAGGTGGGAGCAATGTAGACTGTTCTTGCCAAGGACCCAACATCCCATGTCGGACCAAGTGCAGGAACCGGACCTCCTCACTTGTTTCAATTGTGGGAAAAAGGAATATTTTGCAAGAAACTGCCCCAGAGTGGAAGAAGACGCTATGGATGTGAGTCTACTAAATCTTCATTCCGGTAACTTCTTGGATGCTCCCCATAGGGGTACAAAACTTTGTGCTTTAAATTATGCTGGATGGGACTCCCTTTCAGGTATTGGTGGATTCTGGAAGCATGAGAACTCTTATTCGGAGGGGGATAAAAACAGACTTCAAGTGGATTATGAGTGGACAGCGACTTTATCTTGTGTGCATGGAGATCAGAGGCAATACCTGACTGCTCAGATCTTAATCAAAACCCCAGTTGGGCAAGCCCATTTGGAAGCTGGGATTTTACCTTGGATTCCCTATCTGGTGGTCCAGGGTGGGGATATTCCAAAGTTCAGGGCTCTCTAGACACAGTTAAATGCTGCACCAGAAAAGTTGAAAGAAGAAATCTTCCCAGAGATCTTTCCGCTGCAGGATCCAGACCTATATATAGAAAACTCTAAATTGCCTAAACCCCAGTAGCAACATCGGTTAGAGAAATTACGTTATACACAGAGTCTAGGGGTTGCAGTAGATGGGGATCATGATATAGAGGAGGCCACTCAGAATGCCTCAGATCCCTGAGTGGAGTTGAGAGGAAAAGCCGGGGAATTTGAAGAGAGCCCAAATGTTAGATGAGTCCTTTAGAAAAAAAACAAGCTAAGTACATAAATCCTTAAGTTCATAAATATTGCCATACTGGGACAGACCCAAGGTCCTTCAAGCCCAGCATCTTGTTTCCAACAGTGGCCGATCCAGTTCACAAGTACCTGGCAAAATCCCAAAACAGTACAGTACATTTTATGTTGCTTATCCTAAAAATAAGTGCTAGATTTCCCCCGTCTATTTTAATAATGGCTTATGGACTTCTCTTTTAGGGGCCCTTTTACTAAGCCGGGTAAGTGTATACGCATGCCCAACACATGCCAAAATGGAGTTACCGCACGGCTACTGCATGGCCCTTGTGGTAATTTCATTTTTGGCGCGTGTCCACTACGCATGCCCAAAAATATTTTTTATTTTCTGGTGTGCATCAGCTACGAGTGCCAAGTAGCATTTGGTGCACATAGGTCATGTTCACCCGGTTACTGCATGAGACTTTACTGCTAGGTCAATGGATAGCGGTAAGGTCTCAGACCCAAAATGGATACGCGGCAATTTTGATTTTGCCACAGGCACGCTGAAACATGGATTGATGTGCGTCCAAAACCCACACCTACACTACCGCAAGCCATTTTTCAGCGCACTTTAGAAAAAGGACCCCTTAGGAAGCTAACTTTTTTAAAGCCCCGCTAAGCTAACTGCTTTTACTACATTCTCTGGCAACAAATTCCGAAGTTTAATTATACTTTGAGTGAAGAAATATTTTCTCCAATTCGTTTTAAATTTACTACTTTGTAGCTTTATTGCGTGCCCTCTTGTACTAATATTTTTGAAAAGAGTAAACAATCGATTCATGTCTACCCATTCCATTCCACTCATTATTTTATAGACCTCTATCGTATCTCCCCTCAGCCGTCTCTTCTCCAAGCTGAAGAGCCCTAGCTGCTTTTGCCTTTCTTCATAGGGAAGTCGTCCCATCCCCTTTATCATTTTCATTGCTCTTCTCTGCACCTTTTCTAATTCCACCGTATCTTTTTTGAGATGCAGTGACCAGAACTGCAGACAGTATTCAAGGTGTGGTTGCACCATGGAGTGATACAAAGTCATTATAACGTCCTCATTTTTGTTTTCCATTCCTTTCCTAATAATACCTAACATTCTATTTGTTTTCTTAGCTGCCGCCGCACACTGAGAAGAGGGTGTCAACGATGAGTGGAGGAGTGGCCTAGTGGTTAGGGTGGTGGACTTTGGTCCTGGAGAACTGAGGAACTGAGTTCGATTCCCACTTCAGGCACAGGCAGCTCCTTGTGACTCTGGGCAAGTCACTTAACCCTCCATTGCCCCATGTAAGCCGCATTGAGCCTGCCATGAGTGGGAAAGCGTGGGGTACAAATGTAACAACAACAACACCTAGGTTCCTTTCCTGGTCGGTGACTCCTAATGTGGAACTTTGCATTATGTAACTATAATTCGGATTCCGTTTTCCCACATGCATCACTTTGCACTTGCTCATATTAAACGTCATCTGCCATTTGGATGCCCAGTCTCATAAGGTCCTCTTGTAATTTTTCACAATCCTCTTGCAATTAACTTTGAATAACTTTGTATCGTCAGCAAATTTAATTACCTTACTAGTTACTCCCATCTCTAGATCATTTATAAATATGTTAAAAAGCACAGACCCCTGAGGCAGTGGTGTAACAAGGGCAGGGCAGTGGGGGCGGTTCGCCCCGAGTGCACGCTGCTGGAGGGTGCAGAGAGCAGCCACGCGCCTGTCTGCTCCGCTGGTTCCCTGCTCCCTCTGCCCCAGAACAGGTTCCTTATGCTGTTTCTTCTTATTTTCAGTCAGATCCTTCTTCCATTTTCTGAAGAATTTTCTTTTAGCTCTAAGGTTATCAATAGAAATCAAACAAAATAAAACATGGAAAAGAAAATAAGATGATACCTTTTTTATTGGACATAACTTAATACATTTCTTGATTAGCTTTCGAAGGCTGCCCTTCTTCGTCATATCGGAAATAAGCAAATGTGCTAGCTGACATTTGCTTATTTCCGATATGACGAAGAAGGGCAACCTTCGAAAGCTAATCAAGAAATGTATTAAGTTATGTCCAATAAAAAAGGTATCATCTTATTTTCTTTTCCATGTTTTATTTTGTTTGATTTCTATTGATAAACTTAAGAGTGGCCTAACACGGCTACCACACTCCTCTACTTTTAGCTCTAATAAACTCCTTCACCTCATTTTTTAACCATGCTGGCTATCGTTTGGTCTTCCTTCCTCGTTTTATAATACATGGAATATATTTGGCCTGGACTTCCAGCAGGGGCGGTCTAAGACTACTCTGGGCCCCCCCTGCCATGCTGCTGCCACCTCTCCTGCCATTCTGCTGCTGGCCCCCTGCCATGCTTCTGCTGCCACTGCCACCAGTGCCCGACCCCTGCCGTGCTGCTTCCCTCCCGCCATGTTGCTGCTGTTCCCCCCCCCCCCCTTGAAGGGTCCTGGTGGTCTAGTGACTGTGGCTTCTTCAGGGGCATTAAATAAATCCCCTCTTTCCTGCCCACCTGCTGCCTCTACTCTGCCCGGCGTGGTGCCGTGTTTACAAAATGGCTGCTGAGACTTCCCCCAGTAGTTTTGCCTCTCGCGAGACTACTGAGGGAGTCTCGACAGCCATTTTGTAAACACAGCGTTGCAACCAGGGACAATAGTGGCACTGGCCACTAGACCACTAGGGCCTCGTTGGGGCTGTAGTGTGTGGCGGCGGGTAACCTGGGAGAGCCTCTGGGCCCTTGGCCACTGCCCTGTTGCCCGAATGGTCAGTCCGCCCCTGGCTTTCAGGATGGTATTTTTGAACAGTATCCACGTCTGATGAAAAATTTTGACATTTTCAGCACCTCCTCTCAGTTTCTTTTTTACTGTTCTCATTTTATCATAGTCTCCTTTTTGAAAGTTAAGTGCTAACATTTTGGATTTCCTGTGTGTATTTACTCCAAAGCCAATATCAAATCTGATCATATTATGATCACTGTTATCAAGTAGCCCCATCACCATTACTTCCTGCACCAGATCATGCACTCCACTTAGGACTAGGTCTAGAATTTTTCCTCCTGTTTTTGGCTCCTGTACCAGCTGCTCCATAAAGCAGTCCTTGATTTCGTCAAGGAATTTTACCTTCCTAGCATGCATGCTCTGATGTTATATTTTCCCAGTCAGTATTGGGGTAATTTAAATCACCATTATTATTGTGTTCCCCAGTTTGTTAACCTCTCTAATTTCTATAGCTCTCTGTTCATCCTGGCCAGGTGGATGGTAGTACACTCCTATCAGTATCCTTTTCCCCTTTACACATGTTTCCTGCAGTATTTTCAGTCTATTTGATTCAAGGCCCTCCTTAACATACAATGCTACCCCTCCACCAATTTGATCCACCCTACCACTACGATATAATTTGTACCCTTGTATGACAGGGTCCCACTGGTTATCCTCCTTCCACCAGGTCTCAGAGATGTCTATTATATCTAATTTTTCATTTAGTGCAATATATTCAAACTCTTGCATCTTATTTCTTAGGCTTCTGGCATTCGCATTTAGACATTTCAAACTATGTTTGTTGTTCCTGTTTACATCTTACTCAGCAGTTGACAGTGTTAATTTGCAATTTTGTCTGCTTTTTATTTAAAGACACCTGATCTACTATGGTCTCTATTGCAACCTCCCTATCGGATACCCTTTCTTCCCTGTTTTGGTGTTATCTTTGAAAGATAACTTGTTCCGAACCATTCGCTTTTGAGCAAATGTTGGCCTTTCCCCAGGTTGTAGTTTAAAAGCTGCTCTATCTCCTTTTTAAATGCCAATGCCAGCAGCCTGGTCCCACCCTGGTTAAGGTGGAGCCCATCATTCCAGAATAGGCTATCCCTTCCCAAGGATATTGCCCAGTTCCATACAAATCGAAAACCCTCCTCCCTGCAGCATCACCTCATCCGCTCATTGAGACTCTGGAGCTCTGCCTGTCTCTTGGGCCCTGCGCATGGATCTTAGAGCACTTCAGAAAATGCTACCCTAAAGGTTCTGGATTTGAGCTTTCTACCTAAGAGCCTAAATTTGGCTTCCAGAACCTCCCTCCTACATTTTGCTTTGTAATTGGTACCCACATGTACCAAGACAGCCAGCTCCTCCCCAGCACTATCTAAAATCCTATCTAGGTGACACGTGAGGTCTGCCACCTTTGCACCAGGCAGGCAATTAACCAGGCGATCCTCACGTCCACCAGCCACCCAGCTATCTACATGCCTAATAATTGAATCACCAACTACAACAGCTGTCTTAACCCTTCCCTCCTGACCAGAAGCTCCTGAAGACACAGCCTCAGTGCAAGAGGATATTGCATCCCTAGGTGGGCTGGTCCTGGCTACAGGATTACTTCCAGCTGCACCAGAGTGATGCTGTCTTTTTAGAAGACCTTCCTCCTCCAAGGCAGCACAAGGGCTGCCAGACTGCAGGTGGGACTTCTCTACAACGTCCCTGTGGGCCTCCTCTATGCAACTCTCTGTCTCCCTCAGCTCCACAAAGTCTGCTGCTCTAGCCTCAAGAGAATGGACTTATTCTCTGAGAGCTAGGAACTCTTTGTATCAAGCACACACATATAACGTCTCACCAACTGGGAGATAATCATACATGTGGCACTCTTTGCAAAAGACTGGATAGCACCACTCTCGCTGCTGGACCTCTGTCTGCATCTTAGTATTATAGAGTGGTTAGCAATAGATGGGAAAACTGTAAGCAACCAAGAACCGTCTAAGGCAGGTGCTTTATAATGCTTTATAATGAAGCATGATTTACTATAGAAATAAATAAAAAACAAATACATAGGTTAGGCAAGGGAAACTTAGAAGGAGGAAAGGTAGAACAGTTATTAGTAGTTGAGCCCTATTAGACCCAAGTAATGCAGATGGCACACAGTCATCTGTTAGGGGAACACTTGAGGGAAGTAAAAACTCAGAAGCATATAATGGCCTGATTTCTCTAGCCAGGTTGTATAAACAGGTACAACTGTACTGTCAATCATGTCCAACCTGTCAGTTGAACAGTCCTGCAAGGGTTCCACCTGCCCCTCGTGCTTATGCTCATCACTGAGATTCTGTTCCATGGATTTCCCGGGGCCACTGGAGCAAACCACATGAGGCAACAAGAATATTTTGGTTATCCTGGATTCTCCAAGGACAAGCAGGCATAATATTCTCCCATGTGGGTGACATCATCAATGGAGCCCAGTGCAGACACTACCAAGTGAACTGTTAATTTAAATCTTTGAGGCAGTGCCTACACCACCCATGCACGGGTTTCTTCCTGCCCAATGCTTGAGTGTGGGGCCAGCAGCCTATGATTTTCCATGGAGCAGAGAGGTATTTTTAAAAAAATCTCTTCTCAGTGCATCAAACATTTGCCTTTTTGATGCCTTCCCTTTTTTGGGATATTTTCTCTTCCAATTCTACTTTTCTTCTGTATTACATTGTTCATTTTATTTGATTTTTCAATTATTTTTCATTTTTCAATTTTCAGCCTTAGGGACCTCTGAGCCCTTCTTTTGCCCATGAAGCATCGACCATTGTCAGGTACGCGACTACTCAAGCTTCCCGGGTCATAGAGAATTTTGATCTTTCATTGGCCATTTTCCCCTGTCACGTCTGTGGCCATGACCACCCTCAGACTAGACTTACCTTATTTCTGGGGGTCAGCTTCTAAGCTGGCTTCTGCCTATCCTTTCTGGAGTAGTTTTCCTTCTGTGTGCTGGCTGCTTCCAGCATGGCTCTAATTACTCCACTCTACTGCACTTGGGGGTGCTGCCTGAGTTAGCTCTACCTCTGTCTCCAGCCTGGCTCTGTTTGCTCCTCTGTGCTGCACCTAGGTATTCTAAGTCTCTCTTTGTTCTGTGTGCGCTCTGCCTGCTCCTTGGTTTGTGCTCCTCTCACCCGCTGGTGGCCAGAACCAGTGGCTGCCATAGTTTGTCTTGCTGTTCCTACCCATTCCAGACTTTAGCCCAGTCCGGTCCGGTTCTTCCAGGCTGCTGGACTTGTCTCTCTTGTTTGTGCCTGGACATCCTCCATAGTTGCTTACTGATGGCTGCAGCTGCTCCTCAGGTGTTGAAGGGCTTTATTAATCACTTAGAGACTGCAGCCTTGGCCTTTGCATCGTCTAAGGTCCCTGGTTTGTTAGAGTGCTCTGTGCATTGCTACCTTGTCCAGTTCAGTGTGAGTTTCTAGCTTCTTACTAGTAGCTTGAGCATAGCTTTTCTTGTTGGCTTGTGTGCAGCTTTACTAATTCTCCAGTGTGTTGTGTTGTGTGAGTTCCTAGCGTGTGACTAGTTAGCTTGGGCATAGCTTTGCTTGTTAGCTTGTGTACAGCTTTACTAGTTCTCCTGTGTTTTGCTTACTGTGAGTTCCTAGCTTGTGACTAGTTAGCTTGGGCATAGCTTTCTTGTTAGCTTGTGTACAGCTTTACTAGTTTTCTTGTGTTTAGCTTTCTGGTTTTCCCGTGTGTGTTTTCCTTTGCTTCTGGAGCTTCAGCCCTAGTCCTGTTCGCTGCCAGTACTCCTTGCTACTGGAGCTTCAGCCATAGTCTTGCTACTTGACCTGACCATACTTGACCTGACCATTGCCTGAATCTGACTACTCTCTGCCTGAACCCTGATACTTGCTGCCTGCTGCCTGACTCGACTACTGTCTGAACCCCGATACTTGCTGCCTGCTGCCAGACCCGACTACTGCCTGAACCCGGATATTCTCTGCCTGTGGCCAGACTTGACTATTGCCGGAACCCGGACATTCCCTGCCTGTCTGCCTTGCTTTCACCTAGGTGCCTGGGGGCACTTCTGTATCCTGATTCCTGTTGTTCCTGCTTGCTAGTTCCAGTTCCGGTTTTCCTGTAAGCCCTGCCGGCTGTCCGAACCTGAGGGCTCAACCCTCGGGGAACGGTGGCTAAGCATAGGTGAAGCCTAGGTCCAGTGTGTTTTGTCCAGCGGGTTCCAGTCCCGTGTGTTCCAGTCCAGTGGGTTCCACTCCAGTGTGTACCAGTCCAGTGGGTTCCAGTCCAGTGCACACCCATCCAGTGCGTTCCAGTCCTGTGTATTCCAGTGCAGAACTCCAGTCCAGGGTTCCAGTCCAGCCTTGCCTCATCTCTGCTTTGAAGGTGACCTTGCCTGCCACTGCTGCTCCACAGTAGTGGTCCAAGGGCTCACAAACCCAGTGCTTCCAGGGAAGAAGCCTGACATCCCCTCCATATCAATGAAGGCGCTGAGTGGCTTTAAGAAGTGCACTTGATGCAGTAAAGCTATTTCAGGTACAGACCCCCATAAATTGTGTGTTCAATGTCTGATCCAGAGCACCGGGACATACAGTGTAGCCTCTGCCTGTGCATGGAAGCGAGAACCCTTAAAGCCTGCAAAGTCCAGCGAGAAAACCTTTTTGGTTCTGCATTAATATCGGCATCTGCATCGAGCATGGCAGGAGGTTCGGCTCTTGATATGGAACTTGCATCAACATCAGGTGCACCGATGCAACATCAAGAGGGTCTGACATCTACTTGGTACCGCATACTTGTAAGGATTCTACGTCCTCATTGTTAGTGCTGCAAGCATCGAGGAACCTGCTGCAAAAAAAGCTTAAGAAGCATCGCCAGCGAATCTCCCTCCAGGCACTCTGTCCACATCTCCCCAGCACTGATGTCCTCAATGCATGGGAAGTGTCCATGCTACAGTGACCACTGTCCGTCTCTCTAACTTATTTTTCATAGAGAACTTTCGAGGTCTTTGAGATCTCCTGTGCCTGTAAAGGCTATTACCCAGGCAGTGTCCACACCGTTTTCTCAGCCAGTACCGACACCTTCTCTACATGAGGAAATCTGGGCTATGCTCAAGGAGTTTTCATGGATACTACATTTGCAGTCTATACCGGCTTACATTGTGCTTGCATCAGCTTCAGCCCAGCGCATGGATACATTGGAGAGACAATCACAGGAGAAGTCCCACATGCTGGCTCAGCATTGACCGTTCGGGGAGGCATGAACTTGACCGACATATACGTCAACATCACCAGAGGAGCTTTCACCAACTTCAGAGACTCATTTACCTCGACGCAGATCCGACAGTCTAGTCAACAGTCTCTTCCACTTTCCATGAACAGTACTTTGAAGAGTCGGACTTAGACCTCTCCTGGGAGATGGATCAGGACCCAGAGGACCTCTCAGTTGAGTCCTACGGCATCCCATCTGATCCTTCTCTGCCACCTGAGAGACATAGGTCTCCTCCAGAAAGTATATCCTTTCTTGGTTTTGTCTATGAAATGGCTCATGCCTTTCCTTTTAAATTAGAGATTAGAGGAAGAACCTCGTTCAGAACTTTTTGAAGTTCTAGATTATGACTCTCCTCCTGGAGAAGGAATCACTGTACCACTTCATTCAATTATGATAAGTACTCTGCTCAAAAACTGTGAGACTCCACTGACAGTTCAAGTATCCCCAAAGAAAATCGATACAATGTATAGAATACAGAAATCCACTGGATTTAAGAAACCACAGTTACTTCATCATTCCTTAGTGGTGGAATCTGCTTTTAAATGCACTCACAGTGCAAGATCTCATGCTTCTGCTACTCCAGGAAGAGAAGTTGGAACATTAGACTGTTTTGGCAGAAAAACATTTCAGGGGGCAGAGCTTGGACAGGACCCAAATCGGTCACATGGGGTAAGAGCTCCTGTAGCACAAACCAAATATTGTGAAAATCAATATACTGTGTTTCCACACAGCTTACTTACTAGCTAGATTTCTGCTGTTTTTTTTGATGTCTGCGGCGAAGAGTGGCAAGATAGTCACTTTAACGTGGTGTCTGGTTTAAAGCAACATAAGACTGACCCGCTGACCCTGGACAAAATGATGGCAAAAAACACTGACACCTCATCTGAATCAATTGCTCAAGAACTTTAAACCTTGCAGGCCATCATTCTGGAACAGGTTGAAGCAACAAAAAGCGTGTGTGATGAGCTGAAAATGCTAACTGTTCAATTTCAGTCCACTCAACAATGTATGGACATCTTGAAAGAGAAGACTAAGGTATCTGAATTGAACATTCAAAAACTTGCTGATCATGATAAAGCTATCCACAATCTACAATGAGATTTGGAGGATATGGCTAACAGAAGTTGATGAAGTAATATATGAATTCATGGATTAGTGGAGAATGCTGAAGGAAAGAACAGACTGCTGTTTCTTACAGATTTTCTTCCGAAACTGCTTAATATTACAACTTTGGAACCTTTGAACTTTGAGCGAGCGCACAGTCGCAGCGTATTCCTAATTCTAAATATCTTCACCCGGTAGTGGCTAAAATGCTTAGATACCAGCATTCCTTAAAAGTATTGGAAGCAGCCAAAGCTCACCCTCAACTACTTAATCAAGGCGAGCAACTTTTAATTGTTCCAGATTCGCTAAGACTGCAACGATCAAATGGAAAGAGTTGCTGCGTATGCATAAACGACTGAAGGACATAAGAGCCAGGTTTGGGTTGCTGTACCCTGCCTGTATGTGAGTAACATATAATAACAAAACCTCTACGTACTTGGACCCTTCTGATCTGGCTGCCTTTTTGGATACCATTATAATGCAGTGATCACATACCTTTTTCTCTTTTACTTTTTTCTGGGTTCTTTCTGACCCGGTACTTTGAGTTTTAACACAATTACACAGTCATTGATCTGGATTTATATGTTGGTTTGAAATTATTTTCTTTTTGCTCTCAAGTTACTCATATGTAAATGGGTTTGCTGTTGGTTGTTCTCTTGTGTCCAGAGCTCTGCTAGGTTTGATTTTCTGTCAAATACACTTTTAGCTTTTATAGCTATGGGCAAACTCTCACCTGTTATGAGACTTTGGAATCCCAGGTTTGTATTTTGTGTTGGAGATCCATATTGCATATTTACTGACATGTCCTATGTGGTTACCAGTATTTCTTTTGGGCTGCATGTTGTTTATTATACATATATACATCAATGGGTACTCTGAGTGCACTTTCTTATAATGTTAATGGACTTAATCATCCTGTCAAAAGGCAGAAAATTGCTAATTATGTCTGCAAGGAATTTTCTGCAATTCTTATGTTACAAGAAACTCATCTGGATTATAAAAAGTTAAGTTTCATACTGAGGGATATTCCAATCATATATTTTCTCCTGCTTTGGGTAAGAAAGGAGGGGTCTCCATTCTGTTTCATAATTTTCTGCCATTACAACTGCTTAATTCCAAGTCTGATAATCATGGCAGATGGATTATGGTCAATATTTGTATATCTCATACTGATTATTGCTTGGTAAATGTGTGTGTATGCTCCAGTTCAAGACTCACCAGAATTTTTTAGACCATTATCTAATATTATACCTGGTGCTTGCTAACAGAATATTCAATATAAATCCACTAATAGCAAGTAAAATTCTCTGTTAAGTGTCTTACTTAAATGAGGAAAAGACTTCAGATACTCGGCTCTAGCGGATATAACTGCCACTTGAACCGGGTCGCTCAGCGTTTACCTTGAAAAGTTTTTTTCTATGAGTAAAACTGCTGGCGAGTATCCTCATAAGTCAAAAAACCTCAATCTCTGATAGGTATAGTACCTTTATTTTTCTTGGCAAGTTATAGATTAGATAAGAATGTACTTAGCTGCTGTTCAGTTATGTTGTCTGTGGGTACGCCCAACAGCAAGCTCCTGTTTCGCTGAACGCTTCCTATGGAGCTAAACTGAAATTTCAATCTGATGTCTCTGAAGATCTTAAGAATATAATTTTTTTTAATCCTGTTGAATACCCTACAATTTTTAAATCTGAAAATAAAAAATTAGGAGCACCATTACTGGAGACTGAAATTGTCCAAGGAATTAAAGAGTTTAACTAACAATAAGGCCCCAGGCCCAGATGACCTTACGGCTGAGTTTTAAAAAATGTTTTTCTTCTTTATTGGTCTCTAAAAGACTTTCCTATTTTGAGTGTATTAAGAATAACCCTCTTAATCAAGGTCAATTTGCTGAAGCTACTATAGTATTAATTCACAAACCTGATAGGGATCATTTAAAAGTACAGAACTATTGCCCCATATCCAGTGCGTGTTTTCTAGCAAAAAAGGTGCCGGTACTCAAATGCCACACCACCCTTCAGGGGTGGGGTGATCACTGACGGACCCACCCCACAATAGCCAGGACCCCTGCAACCAGTCACAGAATCTATGAAAAGGCAGAATTGGTGTGCAGAGCCTGAGCTCTTTTACTATAACTTGGGGACCATGAGTCAATTTTAGTAGACAATGAAAAAGGTGCCGGTACTCAGTACCCCCAAGTACCCCCTCAAAAAAAGCCCTGACTAGAACACTAGAAACATTCCAATACCATTTGGGAGTCTCTTCACCCTGATATGGGTGGCTGTCCCACCATAAAGAATTCAACACTTGAATTATATGGTGATTTCTGAGTCTCCATCCCTTCCAGTTTGATGTATGACACTGGGTAGGCGAGGAGCATCAGAATGCTGACTTTCTCTCTTCGGAGGTGGCACCCATTAATGCAGGTGCTCGACAGGGGGAGTGTATGTGATGGAGTGTATAGGAAGTTGCCAGCTCCTTTTAATAACATTCTTTAATGGAGCCACATAAGAAGCCAGGTCCTGCAGTACAAAGCAGAAAAACCATGGTAGTAGGGCAGAGTAGGGAGAGCATGGTGAAGGGCAGCCAGCTAAAACTCCTGAGCATAGTCAAGCCAGAGAGGCTCAGGGAAGAGAGAAGCAGCCCTACAGCATATGTCTCCATTACAAATGTTTAAATGATCAGAAACCTGTCTGAGGTAGGCAAGCTTACATAAGAACATAACTGTTGTCATACTGGGACAGACTGAAGGTCCATCAAGTCCAGTATCCCAGTTTCCAACAGTGGCCAATCCAGGTCACAAGTATCTGGCAAGATCCTGGAACAGTAAAACAGATTTTATGCTGCTTCTCCTAGAACTAAGCAGTAGATTTTCCCAAGTTCATCTTAATAATGGCTTATGGACTTTTCTTTTAGGAAATTATCTAAACCTTTTTTTAAGCTCTACTGAGCTAACTGATTTCACCACATTCTCTGGCAATGAATTCCAGAGTTTCATTACTTGTTGAGTGATGAAATATTTTCTCTAATTTGTTCTAAATTTACTACTTAGTAACTTCATTGCATTCCCCCCCAGTCCTAGTATTTTTGAAAGGAGTAAACAAGCGATTCACATCTACACATTCCACTCCACTCAGTATTTTATAGACCTCTATCATATCTCCCCTCAGCCATCTCTTCTCTAAGCTGAAGAGCCCTAGCCGCTTTAGCTTTTCCTCATAGGGAAGTCACCCTTCTCTGTACCTTTTCTGATTTGGCTATATCTTTTTTTAAGATGCAGTGACCAGAATTACACACAGTATTCGAGGTGCGGTTGCACTATGGATTGATACAAAGGCATTATACCATTCTCATTTTCGTTTTCCATTCCTTTCCTAATAATTCCTAACATTCTATTTGCTTTCTTAGCCACTACTGCACATTGAGTAGAAGATTTCAACATGTCATTGACAGTGACACTTAGATCCTTTTCCTTGGCGATCTCCTAATTTGGACCCTTTGAATTTTGTGAGAATTGTGTTTATTGAGGCCTGACTGGGCCTGGATTTGTGTAGTATTGCTGCTAGGCTGTGCACACAGTGACTTTGAGGGGCATAATCGAATGGTGCCGGCCAAATCGATGGCTGGCCATCTTCGGGACCGGCTCCACAAGGGGGCGGAACCAAGCGTATTTTCGAAATATGCTTGGCGCTGGCTAAATCGCTCGCCGGGTTTAGAGCAGGCTTGCCGGGTTTACATGAGATGGCCGGCTTCATTTTCCAGCCATAATTGAAACTGGGCCTGGCCATCTCAAACCCGGCAAAATGCAAGACATTTGGTTGTGGGAGGAGCCAGCATTTGTAGTGCACTGGCCCCCCTAACATGCCAGGACACCAACTGGGCACCCTAGGGGGCACTTAAAAATTAAAAAAAAAAAAAATTTGCTTCCAGGTGCATAGCACCCTTACCTTGGGTGCTGAGCCTCCCCAAATCCCCCCCAAAACTCACTCCACACAACTGTACACCATTACCATAGCCCTAAGGGGTGAAGGGGGGCACCTACATGTGGGTACAATGGGTTTTGGGGGGGTTTGGAGGGCTCAGCATTAACCACCACAAGTGTAACAGGTAGGGAGGGGGATGTGCCTGGGTCCACCTGCCTGAAGTACACTGCACCCACTAAAAACTGCTCCAGGGACCTGCATACTGCTGTCAAGGAGCTGGGTATGACATTTCAGGCTGGCAAAAAAGTTTTAGTTTTTTTTTTTTTTTGGTGGGAGGGGGTTGGTGACCACTGGGGGAGTAAGGGGAGGTGATCCCCGCTTCCCTCCGGTGGTCATCTGGTCAGTTGGGGCACTTTTTTTCAGACTTGGTCCTAAAAATAAATGGACCAAGTCCGGCCGGCGAAATGCTCGTTCGAGCCAGCCATTTTTTTTTCATTATAAGGTGAAGCCAGCCATCCCGTAACCACGCCCCCGCCCCGCCTTCGCTACCCTACCAACACACCCCCTTGAAGGTTGGCCGGCGCCGCGACGAAAAAGCAGTTGGGGCTGGCCAAAATCGGCTTTCGATAATACCGATTTGGCCGGGATCAGGAGATCGCCGGCGATCTCCCGATTTGTGTCGGAAGATCACCAGCGATCCCTTTCGAAAATGAGCTGGTTTGGCACCTGTCAGCAACAGGCCCATATAAAGACTGCATCTGAATCTCAAGAGACTTTATCTCTAATTTACTTGTGAAATAACAGGCTTCAGTATATTATCTATTAATAAACAGTCTTGTTTTACTTTTTGTATCCTTGCCTGGCTGTATCTGTAGCCAGTGTTTTTCAAAGTACTAGGTGAAAGTACTTAAGTAAACGTAAAAATAATTGCACGTTTTAATATTTTTGTAAAAGCATAGTGAAGAAAACATTTAAAAAATTAAGTGAAAGTAAAATAGTTCTTGCCTAATGTAATACTTTTTGAGTAAACGTAAAAGTACCACACCTATAATGAATGCAACTACTGATGATGATTTTCTCCTAACAATTTTATTGCTCTTCAGTTCAATCCACTTTTCCCTGGAATCTATAAAGGTCACCCAAACTTGGGTGTGGATCCCAGATCTGCACACAAAATAATTAGTTAATGAGCTCCAATGATTTAATTATTGGAGTTAACAAGGACTTAATTGAAACTAATTATGATTTGTGCGTGGATTTGCCTGCGGGCTATTCTGTAACAATGGGCACCTAAATTATGTCATGCAGCTCAAAAGGGGCATGGCTGTGGGAGGGGTATGGATGGGTCAGAAGTGTTCATAAAAGATGCATACAGTGTTACAGAATAACAGCAATCCATGTCCAACTTGTGCACCAGGATTTACACCAGGTTTCAGCTGGTGTAAGCCCCCATGCCCAAAGTTGAGCATGGAATTTGGTGCTCAATGCTGTTCTATAAGAGCGCTCACCTTGGAGCACCCTTTGGGGCTCATTTTCAAAATGGAAAAATTCCAAAAAGTGGCATAAATCAGCATGTAGACGTTCTTCTCACAAAAATGTCCAAAGTGGTATTTTCAAAACCAATTTTTAGATGTTTTTCTATGAAGTCTGTCAGAAGTGGGTTCAAATCACAAGGGTGGGGGGGGGGGGGGTGTCATGGGCATGTTAAGGGCAGGTACTGGACATTCCTAACACTTGAACATTTTTCTGCTATAATGGAACAAAACAAAAACATCCAGGGCTATAAGTTGGACGTTTTGGTTTAGACCTGTTTTCTCCGAGGACAAGCAGGCTGCTTGTTCTCACTGATGGGTGACGTCCACGGAACCCCCTCCAATCGGAATCTTCACTAGCAAAGACGTTTGCTAGCCCTCGTGCGCCCATGCCCACCGTGCATGCGCGACCGTCTTCCCGCCCGAACTGGCTCGTGTTCGTCAGTCTTCTTTTGTCCGCGCTCGGGACGGTCGTGTTTTGCCGCCGTTTCGTGCCCCTCAGAAGACCTCGCGTGTCTTTCGCGTTTCTACTTTCTGTGTTTGTTTAAAAAAAAAAAAAAAAAAAAGATAGGTTTCCCTTTTTTCCCGTATTTCTAGCTTTTTCCCCGAGTAAGTGTCCTTTCGCTTTCGGGAGCGGCCTTGTTGGCCACCCGTACGGGTTTTTCTCCCTTTTTTTCTCGATGCCTATTGTCATCATTGCGAATTTTGATTTCGCCGGCGCGATTTTTTCGCCCATGTCATCGAAGCCTTCCAGCGGCTTCAAAAAGTGCACCCAGTGCGCCAGGATAATCTCGCTCACTGATAGGCACGCTTCGTGTCTTCCGTGTCTGGGGGCTGGGCACCGCCCGCAGGCCTGTAGTCTTTGTGCTCTTTTGCAGAAGAGGACTCGGGTAGCGAGATTAGCCCAGTGGAATGTTCTGTTCTCCGGCACTTCGATGGCTACAGCATCTCTGGATTCGTCGAGTGCATCGGCGTTGGCAGCACCGAAGTCTTCGGAGATCGTATCGGCATCGACGGCATCGAGGCGAATTCCTTCTGCGTCGTCGGGTCCGAGACTTCGGAAGAGGGCGTTGGTGGTACCGGGACCCCCGCTGGTGCTGATGTCGTCGGACGGTGGTGCTTCGTCTGGAGTGCAGGTGAGGGCTCTCCATTCCCCTGCTGGTGGCGGTGAGCCTTCGGGTAGGTTGCTGCCTGCCCTGAGGGCTCCTGCGGTACAGCCCCCCCCCCCCCCCCCCCCGGGATCGACCATCTTCGGCCCCAGCCCCGAGGAAGCGATGTCTGGATTCAACGTCCTCCTCATCGGTACCGGGGAGCTCCGGTGATATGCTTCGTTCGAAGAAGTCGAAGAAGCATCGTCACCGGTCACCTTCCCGACTTGGTACCGGGAGCTCTGGGTCGCCGAGGGAGTCGGCACCCAGCAGGCATCAGTACCGGGAGGACCGCTCACCCTCCATTCAAGAGGTGTCGGTGCGCTCTACCCCGGACAGCCCGGTACCGCCTCCGCGCCCGGAACAGATTCTGACCTCGACGCCTGCACCGGCTTCTCAGTCTTTCTCCACAGCCGCTCTGCACGAGAGTCTCCGGGCCGTTCTTCCTGGCATCCTGAAAGAGCTGTTACGCCCTTCTCCGGTACCGGGGGTGCTTGCGCCACCGGTGCCATCGAGTGAGGCGTCGGCTGGCCCTTTGCCCGGGGTGAGGTCCCTGGTACCGGTACCGCTTGCGGTACCAGCTTCGGCTGCCTCCCAGGTGGACTCCCCGACGACATCGGGGGAGGGAGCTTCGCCGCTGCCGGCCAGGGAGTCCACTTCCCGATGCTCCCACCGTGGCCGTGTTTCCACGGAGTCGGAACGGGCATGGCTTCAGTCACAGGTTCGTGAACTTGTGTCTGACACCGATGGTGAGGCCTCGTGGGAGGCGGAGGAGGACATCAGATATTTCTCTGATGAGGAGTCTGATAGCCTTCCTTCTGATCCCACTCCCTCTCCTGAAAGGCAGCTTTCTCCTCCCGAGAGTCTGTCTTTCTCGGCCTTTGTCCGGGAGATGTGTACGGCCATCCCCTTCCCGGTGGTTGCGGAGGATGAGCCGAGGGCTGAGATGTTTGAGCTCTTGGACTATCCTTCTCCACCTAAGGAAGCGTCCACAGTACCCATGCATCATGTCCTAAAAAAGACATTGCTGGCGAACTGGACCAAGCCACTAACTAATCCCCACATTCCCAAGAAGATAGAATCCCAGTATCGGATCCATGGGGACCCAGAGCTGATGCGCGCTCAGTTGCCTCACGACTCTGGTATGGTGGATCTGGCCCTGAAGAAGGCTAAGAGTTCTAGGGAGCATGCTTCGGCGCCCCCGGGCAAAGACTCTAGAACCTTAGACTCCTTTGGGAGGAAGGCCTATCATTCTTCCATGCTCGTGGCCAAGATTCAATCATACCAGCTCTACACGAGCATCCATATGTGGAACAATGTGCGGCAGCTGGTGGACTTGGTAGACAAGATCCCTTCTGAGCAAGCCAAGCCGTTTCAGGAGGTGGTCAGGCAGCTGAAGGCATGTAGAAAATTCCTGGCCAGAGCAGTATATGATACCTTCGATGTTGCGTCCAGGGCCGCTGCTCAAGGTGTGGTGATGCACAGACTCTCATGGCTGCGTGCCTCCGACCTGGAGAATAGGATCCAGCAGCGGATTGCGGACTCCCCTTGCCGAGCGGATAACATTTTTGGGGAAAATGTCGAACAGATGGTAGAACAGCTCCACCAGTGGGATAACGCTTTCGACAAATTCTCCCGCCGGCAGCCTTCAGCATCTACCTCATCAAGTAGACGTTTTTAAGGGGGAAGGAGGGCTGTTCCCTACTCTTCTGGCAAGCGTAGGTACAACACTCCCTCGCGACAGCCTGCGGCCCAGGCTAAGCCCCAGCACGCTCGCTCTCGTCAGCAGCGTGCGCCTCAGCAAGGCCCCACAGCTCCCCAGCAAAAGCAGGGGGCGAGCTTTTGACTGGCTCCAGCAGAGCATAGCCGATATCAAAGTGTCCGTGCCGGACGATCTGCCGGTCGGGGGGAGGTTGAAAGTTTTTCACCAAAGGTGGCCTCTTGTAACCTCCGACCGTTGGGTTCTTCAAATAGTTCGGCAAGGATATGCCCTCAATTTGGCCTCCATGCCTCCAAATTGCCCACCGGGAGCTCAGTCCTTCAGCTTCCAGCACAAGCAGGTACTTGCAGAGGAACTCTCCGCCCTTCTCAGCACCAATGCGGTCAAGCCCGTGCCACCGGGGCAAGAAGGGCTGGGATTCTATTCCAGGTACTTCCTTGTGGAAAAGAAAACAGGGGGGATGCGTCCCATCCTACACCTAAGAGCCCTGAACAAATATCTGGTCAAGGAAAGGTTCAGGATGTTTTCCCTGGGCACCCTTCTTCCCATGATTCAGGAAAGAGATTGGCTATGCTCTCTGGACTTAAAGGATGCTTACACGCATATCCCGATACTGCCAGCTCACAGACAGTATCTCCGATTCCGTCTGGGAACACGTCACTTCCAGTACTGTGTGCTACCCTTTGGGCTCGCCTTCGCACCCAGGGTGTTCACGAAGAGCCTGGCTATGGTAGCAGCAGCACTCCGCAGGCTGGGAGTGCACGTGTTCCCTTATCTCGACGATTGGCTGGTGAAGAACACATCCAAGGCAGGAGCTCTACAGTCCATGCAGATGACTATTCGCCTCCTGGAGCTACTGGGGTTTGTGATAAATTATCCAAAGTCCCACCTTCTCCCAGTACAGAGACTCAAATTCATAGGAGCTCTGCTGGATTCTCGGACGGCTTGTGCCTATCTCCCAGAGACAAGGGCCAACAATCTGTTGTCTCTCGTCTCTAGGGTGTGAGCGTCCCAGCAGATCACAGCTCGGCAGATGTTGAGATTGCTTGGCCACATGGCCTCCACAGTTCATGTGACTCCCATGGCTCGTCTTCGCATGCGATCTGCTCAATGGACCCTAGCTTCCCAGTGGTTTCAGGCTGCTGGAGATCTAGAGGACGTGATCCACCTGTCCACGAGTTTTCTCAAATCCCTGCACTGGTGGATGATTTGGTCCATTTTGACTCTGGGACGCCCTTTCCAAATTCCTCAGCCGCAAAAAGTGCTGACTACGGATGCGTCTCTCCTGGGGTGGGGAGCTCATGTCGATGGGCTTCACACCCAGGGAAGCTGGTCCCTCCAGGAACAAGGTCTACAGATCAACCTCCTGGAGTTGCGAGCGGTCTAGAACGCTCTGAAGGCTTTCAGAGATCGGCTGTCCCACCAAATTATCCAAATTCAGACAGACAACCAGGTTGCCATGTATTACATCAACAAGCAGGGGGGCACTGGATCTCGCCCCCTGTGTCAGGAAGCCGTCAGCATGTGGTTGTGGGCTCGCCGTCACGGCATGTTTCTCCAAGCCACATATCTGGCAGGCGTAAACAACAGTCTGGCCGACAGGTTGAGCAGGATTATGCAACCTCACGAGTGGTCGCTCAGCTCCAGAGTAGTGCGCCGGATCTTCCAAGTGTGGGGCACCCCCTTGGTAGATCTCTTCGCATCTCAAGCCAACCACAAGGTCCCTCAGTTCTGTTCCAGACTTCAGGCCCACGGCCGACTGGCATCGGATGCCTTCCACCTGGATTGGGGGGAAGGCCTGCTGTATGCTTATCCTCCCATACCTCTGGTGGGGAAGACTTTGTTGAAACTCAAGCAAGACCAAGGCACCATGATTCTGATTGCTCCCTTTTGGCCGCGTCAGATCTGGTTCCCTCTTCCTCTGGAATTGTCCTCCGAAGAACCGTGGAGATTGGAGTGTTTTCCGACCCTTATCACCCAGAACAAAGGGGCGCTTCTGCATCCCAACCTCCAGTCTCTGGCTCTCACGGCCTGGATGTTGAGAGCGTAGACTTTGCCTCTTTGGGTCTGTCGGAGGGTGTCTCCCATGTTTTGCTTGCTTCCAGGAAAGATTCCACTAAGAGGAGTTACTTCTTTTTATGGAGGAGGTTTGCCGTCTGGTGTGACAGCAAGGACTTAGATCCTCGCTCTTGTCCTACACAGACCCTGCTTGACTACCTTCTACACTTGTCTGAGTCTGGTCTCAAGACCAACTCTGTAAGGGTTCACCATAGCGCAATCAGTGCATACCATTACCGTGTGGAAGGTAAGCCGATCTTGGGACTGCCTTTAGTTGTTCACTTTATGAGAGGTTTGCTTTTGTCAAAGCCCCCCATCAAACCTCCTACAGTGTCATGGGATCTCAATGTCGTTCTCACCCAGCTGATGAAACCTCCTTTTGAGCCACTGGATTCCTGCCATCTGAATTACTTGACCTGAAAGGTCATTTTCTTGGAGGCAGTAACCTCAGCTCGTAGAGTCAGTGAGCTTCAGGCCCTGGTAGCCCATGCTCCTTATACCAAATTTCATCATAATAGTGTAGTCCTCCGCACTCACCCTAAGTTCTTGCCGAAGGTGGTGTCGGAGTTCCATCTGAACCAGTCATTGCCAACATTCTTTCCCCATCCTCATTCCTGCCCTGCTGAACGTCAGTTGCACACATTGGACTGCAAAAGAGCATTGGCCTTCTATCTGGAGCGGACACAGCCCAACAGACAGTCCGCCCAATTGTTTGTTTCTTTTGATCCCAACAGGAGGGGAGTGGCTGTGGGGAAACGCACCTTATCAAATTGGCTAGCAGACTGCATTTCCTTCACTTACGCCCAGGCTGGGCTGGCTCTTGAGGGTCATGTCACAGCTTATAGTGTTAGAGCCATGGCAGCGTCAGTGGCCCACTTGAAGTCAGTCACTATTGAAGAGATCTGCAAGGCTGCGACGTGGTCATCTGTCCACACATTCACATCTCATTACTGCCTGCAGCAGGATACCCGACGAGACAGTCGGTTCGGGCAGTCAGTGCTTCAGAATCTGTTTGGGGTTTGAATCCAACTCCACCCCCCTAGGCCCATTTTTATTCTGTTCCAGGCTACACTCTCAGTTAGTTGGATAAGTTGTTAGGTCAATCTCAGTTATGTCCTCGCCGTTGCGAGGCCCAATTGACCATGTTTGTTGTTTTGAGTGAGCCTGGGGGCTAGGGATACCCCATCAGTGAGAACAAGCAGCCTGCTTGTCCTCGGAGAAAGCGAATGCTACATACCTGTAGAAGGTATTCTCCGAGGACAGCAGGCTGATTGTTCTCACAAACCCGCCCGCCTCCCCTTTGGAGTTGTGTCTTCCCTTGTATTTGTCTTGCTACATATGGGACTGACGAACACGAGCCGGTTTGGGCGGGAAGACGGTCGCGCATGCGCGGTGCGCATGGGCGTGCGAGGGCTAGCAAACGTCTTTGCTAGTGAAGATTTCGATTGGAGGGGGTTCCGTGGACGTCACCCATCAGTGAGAACAATCAGCCTGCTGTCCTCGGAGAATACCTTCTACAGGTATGTAGCATTCGCTTTATTAACAAATAAACCACAAAAACATGCATTAAATGACCAGATAACCACTGCAGGAATAAAGGAATGAAACCCCTTTACTTCGTCAGTGGTCACTGACCCCCCTCCCACCCTGTAAAGATGTGAAAGAAACAGTACATACCAGCCTCTATGACAGTGTTAAATGTTATGGCCAGTCCTATTAGAGCAGGAAGCAGGTTCATGGAATAGCCTAGTGGTTGGTGCAGTGCATTGTAGAGAAGGTGACTCAGGCCCATAATACACTAACTATTACACGTGTGGTGGAAAGTGTCAGCCCCCACAAACCCCTCCCCAAAACCTATTGTACCCATATATAGGTGACATCTGCAGCCATAAGGACTATTGTAGTGGTGTATAGTTGGGCACAGTAGGTTTATTGTGGCTCACAATACAGTATAAGGGAGTAATGGTGAGATGTGTACCTAGGACCTTTTATGTAAGTTCACTGCAGTGTTCCCTAGGGTGTCCCATTGCTCTGCTGGGATGCGTGTGTGGTCAGTCTACTAGGAAAGCTGGCTCCTCCTATGTCCTAATGGCTTAATTTTCTACATTTTTCACTTGGACTTTTTTTTCCATAAATGGACCAAAAAGATAAATGTTTTGTGCACAAAACATCTAGAAAATAGCAATTTTCAGAAAAAAAAGATAGAGGGTCTATCCCCAGCACAGCTCAGGTCTGCCTGCACCTTCTGCTTGTGCTCTGCACTAGCATCTTCCTCCCACTGACTGGGTCCCAACTGCCTCTAGGCGAGTTTCCCACCCTCAAGGTGTTCCCCAGTGATTTCTAGGTTACCCCCAGTGGTCCCACAGTTCACAGAAAGCACTCACAGACCCAACACAAACACCATCAGGATTTTTAGTCAGTCCAGACAAGCAGAGACAATAAACTAAAATTGTTTATTTTCATGAAAAAATATTGAACAATGAATAATAAAAACAAATGGAACAAAAACAACACATAATAACAGGTAAGTGAATATGGATCAATTATAAAACTAACTAAACATTTGTTTACTATCTAAATAGTACCTGGGAAGTACAGGAAATGTAGCTGCTCACAGGTTATGAAATATAACTTCTAACAAGGTCTCAGTAAAGAAGTCTTTCTCTCTCTACTTCCAAGCTGATACTGTAGAAAACAACCAGTACATCCTAGCTGAAGTTTGAGCTCTTGGGCCAATCAGAGCCCAGAACAACAAGTTTTAAAAATAGCTGGCCACATCACTTCAAGTTACCTCTTATCTGTGTTAACTAAAAGTTGGTTCCCTGTACAACTTTAAACATAGTAGAATCCACTAAAAATCAAAAACCAATGGGGTGTGGAAATGCTAGTACACTAGAAAATATCTCCAAAAAATTTCCACGTAACCAAAAATGACAAAATCAATGTACTACAACAATTGATAACTATTACAAAAAAGTCATACTATTCCATTCAGGAAGGAAAAAGGCCTCAAAGAGCTCCAAGATACTATACAATCTAACAGAGCTAAAACAGATCTTTATGATCTTCCCTTCATCACTGGCCAAAAAACCCTAAAAAATACATTAGACTTCCTGCTCTTTATGTTTGTAAAAATTTTCTTAGAATTATATGCGTTTTCCTTATTAATCTATCATATATGAAAAAATAATAGGAAGCACTTGATATAAGCACCAGCACTTATCTTTAAAGGTGGTACTCAACAGTGGACTGCGTTGCCCGATCAAGTGTTCTGCTGTGCAGTCTTCACCCTCCAGCCCCGAGCTGACGGTGGCCAACATTTCGTGCTGCTGCTTCAGGGTCTCGGTGCCAGGGCTGTAGTTGGGCTGTAGTTGGGACAGACACAGCTCAACTAGGCAACGTTTTGTCATTTTTGGTTAGGTGTCAACTTTAAATGTAAACACCCACCACCTGCTGGCCAAACTAGAGAAATACACTTCAAGAAATAATACATTTTTACAGGCTTAAAAACCCACTGTTTTTCTGTTCTGAAAATGGCTATATTCCCTACTTGAATTTTGGACATTTTGAGCAAAACGTTCAAAGTTGGACTTAGATGCCCCTCTTTATACAATAGCGTTGAGTGCTGATTTTTAAGAGCACCTAATTTTCAACACCATTTGTAGAATTTCTTCCTTTGCTTTTAGTAAAACTAAATTTTGAAAATGACTGTTGCTTATGTGAGTGTGCTTTGAGTTATTATTAAACCAGTACAGCTAAAAAAAAGGCATTCAACAACTGCACTGTGACAAAATGGAGTGTTCAGTCTGAGAAACACTTGACTTCCTTATAACAAATAATATTTTATCATCATTGTCATTATTATTTGCATTAGAAGTAGTGCTATCTAGTTCATCACTTGCACCTTCATCTTCATTTTGTTATCTTTGTTGTGATGTCCAATTATAGAGAAGGCTTTCACAAAGTTGGAATCATTGTCTGTTGTTGTTCTAACAAATCTTTGTCTGATAGCTAACTCCATATCAATGTCTTCAAGAATGTCAGAAGTGTGCAAACCCTTCAGTCTTCTTAAGGTCAGACAAGGAGACATCCTTTCTAAAGAATGTATCAGTCCATTGGACAGTCACCCCAATGTAAAATTTTCCTTAGGATGACCAGAAGTGTGTTTTGGTAAAGACATATGTCTGTTCACTAAGAATTGCAACCAACTTCAGCTTCATCTCTGCTTCAAAGTAACCAAACTCAACACTGTTCTGTTTATCTGTAATCAGTTCAACAAACACAGTCAACTCCACTGTTCTCATAGGGTGTATTTCCTGAGAAGCAAAATTAAGATTGTTTCAATGACTAGGTCTGCATTAGCAAAATCCTGTTCCAGTTTTGCTGCTTTATTTGGTTTACTGAGGAATCATCATTTGCTTCTTGCTAGTAAAAATTGGAGAAATTATTACTTCAGTGAAAGTTGTAAATATTTTCTCTACTACTTTACAAGTAAACACAATAAAACATTTACTTTAACTTAGTTATCATATTACATTGCCACATTCCAAATGTCAGCAAAAGGCACTTCCTATTGAACTTTAGACAAAACTGATGATACAGATGGTGAAGACCCATGCTCCGGCCTTGCTTATATTATTACAGTTGAGTTAAGAGACTGTAGTTTTTGAGGAAGCATCCAGGAAACCAACCTATTTATCAGGTAGCATTATTTTGTTTATTAATGGCCTAATATCCAAAAGCAGTTATCCAGGTAGTGCCAGGGTGAATCATCAATTTTCAGTGCTATTATCTGGATAATGCTGCTGAAAATCATTTCAGACAACATGATGCTATCCAGATAGTGCTGGGTTGGTCTATAAGTGGGTTCCAGAATGATCTGTTTCTCCATGGACAAGCAGGACACATGTTGCCATCTGAAGGAGCTCCAGCACTGATGCTGCCCAGCGTTCTAAATTTCTAGAAGCTTTTGGCAGCCCTAACCACACATGTGCCTGTACATTCCGGTCTGCCTCATCCGAGTAGACCAGGCTTTTTTCTGTTAAGCTGAAAGAACCTTTCTTCTGTGTGGTCTCCTCAGTGTGTTTCTCTTGGCTACCTTCTTGTTTTTGGTAGCCTTTTTCATGAGAGTGACTTTTCTCTCTCCCCGTTCCATCTTTAATTTTATTAGTTGTTTTGGCATTTTTAAGTTTCCTTTCCTTTAATTTTTTGATTCTCCTGGCCCACTTAATGAATTCTCTGGCAAGGATTCGTTCCCCCTTTTCAAAAATTGAGCCATTTGATTTCACTGCAGTTATTTTTCCCCCAATGTTGCAAAACACTCCCAGTGGTTTTAAAAAATGTTATTGGTGTGGCAAGGTCATGAATATGACTGACCCTCACAACTAGTGCTTGCCATGCCTATGACCTAACCACAAGGCGTCTAATTGTAACCTGTCCTCAAATACAGAAAAGTACCCTTAATAGGTGCTATGCAAGAGACCTTTTGACACTTCTAAGTCCAACTAAAAGTACCAGAAACCAAAACCCTATGAAACAAACCAAAGGGAGTAGGGGTGAGTGATAAACCATCAGAAAAATATATGGATGCCAAGGGTATAGTCCATATAAAATCTTTATTATGAAAGCACCACATGTATTCTTGGAAGAACTTCTAAATCTGGTCCATCGACGTTGGCATCGGATGCATCATTCCCAGTGTTGCATCAGACACTGGGGAAGTGCCAGCACCAAGGTGGTCTACACCTACCTTGACGCCAGATAATCCCCATTTGGGCTGAGCATTCTCTGATCCCACACCAAGGACAACACAAGATTCAATGTTGTCCTTGTTGGCACCAAAGGATCCTGATGTTGTGTGTTGAGTGGAGGTGAAAAATCATCAGCATTGGACCGCCTTGAAGCACAGTGCCAAGAGTTTCAGGGCAGCAATGTTCCTCTAAGGAGCAACCTGCTGTGTTCAAAAATTTTTTTTTCAAATAAGCACTGAAAATAGCTCAATAGCTCAAAAAAGAGCCCCCCCCTCCCCCGAGCTATGGAGCGGAGGGCGTCCCCTGAGCTATCTAAGGAGCACATTATTAAAAATAATTTATTTCAAATCATAATTTCTGTGTTTCTAAGGGGAAAAGAGGGATCTAGAGACAGCGAGGGTAAAAGAACGGGTGTATAAAGGGAAAAGAGGGATCCAGACAGAGCAAAGGTAAGGGAGATATACAGAGGAAAAGATTCAGATAGAGACACAAAGAGTGAATGAGGGAAAAAGAATGAGGCAGAGACAGGCAGGGGAGACCTGTGCCTCCTCTTCTCCCTGCTGTGTCCACCACTTCTGGCCTTCCCCACTCTGCTCCTTCACAGCCCCCTTTAATGCAGCCAGCACCTCTGTCCTCCTCATTCCCCTCCCATGGGTCCAGCCAGCACCTCTCTCCTTTCCCTCATCCTCCTCCCATGGATCCAGCCAGCATCTCTCTCCTTTCCCTCCAGCCGCTCCTCCTCCCCTCCCCCCTCCTATGGGTCCAGCCACAGAGACAGCCTCTTACTGTGAATCACTGCCGGCTGCAGGATCCTGTAAGTGAGACTGCGGGGAGGAAGACGGGAAGGGAGGACAGGATTTTTTACTGCAGGAACAAAAAATGTTATCATTCACGCATGGTAGTGAAAATTTTGTTCCCGCATCCGTGGTGACCATGATTGTTGGCACCACGGCACCCTCTGAAGTGAGCAAACATTGACCCTAATTGAGCAACACTCCCGATTTGTATGAGCGATCACTCATGCACGCACCTTAGAAGGAACACTGGTTTGCTGGTACCTGAGAAGTGTTGGAACCAAGAGAACCATTCCCTCTTCGTGGAGTTAGTACCAATGTAACAGTCTCACTGAAGCTGGGACCAGGCCTCTGATTTTACCCCACTATCTTCTCAGACTGTGTCCACATTGGCACTGGTCCCATGTTTACTGATGGCTGCCCTCGAGGAGCAATTCTGGGCTTTGCAGTAGGAAGATCTAGAAAAGATCTTGGCTCAGTGCAGTGCTGAGGCATCGAGGTTGTCAGTGTCAATCTGGAGGTCCATGCCAGCCTGTTGGACATTCATCGACACATGTTCCCCGTCAGGCATTGGAGTCGGCATTGGCTGATATATGGGTCCTCTGCAGCCTGTCAGGAGGAAGCTTCCTCCATATTCAAGAGAAGACCATCCATTTGCACTCCTTCCAGGAGTCTGGCCATGAGTCCTGTGGTCTGAGGTAGGCACAGATTCAGACTTCTTGAGATGAATACTTTGCTGAGTTAGATTCAAACTGATCTTGGGCATCTGACTTGGAACCAAAGGACCTCTCATAGGAGGGATCCCTCCCCACCTCAAGAAAGGAGAAATTATCCCCCAGAGGAGATCTCCTTTGTCACCTTTTTATAAGAGATGCTCAGTCCATCCCATTTAATTTGGAGGTTGAGGGTGAGCCCAGCGCCGATATATCGGATGTCCTTTACTATGATGCCCCTCCCAAGGAAGCTTCTGAGTGGTTGTGAGACAAGAGGACATTTGTATCGGTAAGTGAACATTATTGTGCTCTGTGCTGTAGTGATAAAAGAGAAATTGTAGACATTGATAAAATCAGTTTTTAAAAAATCTATTAACTAGTTTATATAGTGTAAAACCCTTTTCCCCATAGTTTTAAACTTGAACTTTCTGCCAGAGGTTGCAAATGTTACAGTCTACAGCTTTAATAGATAGCTTCTAAAATACTCAGCAGGGTCTAGTTCAGTCAATTATTCTAAATAGGAAAACAAAAGGGGAGTTTGTCATTACAGAGTATTTTCATTTGCAAGTAATTGGCTTTAATATTGAGTGTTACATGCACGATTATCTCCCACTTGGTAAGAGGTTATATGTGTGTGCTCAATGCAAAGAGCTCCTAGCTCTCAGGTAATGAGTCCGGTCTCTTGAGGCTAGAGTATCAGACTTGGATGAGCTGAGGCAGACAAAGAGGTAAATAGAGGAGACCTACAGGGACATAGTAGAGAAGTCCCACCTCCAGTCTGGCAGCCCCTGAGATGTCTTGGAGGAGAGAGGTCTCCTAAAAGGAGAGCATCACCCTGGTGAAGTAGGAAGTAACCCTGTAGCTAGGACCTGCCCACCATAGGATACAACATCCTCTTGCACCAAGGATGTTTCTCCAAGGGCTTCTGGCCAGAAGGGAAGGGTAAGGATAGCCGTTGTAGTGGGTGATTTGATCATTAAGCATGTAGATAGCTGGGTGGCTAGTGGACGTGAGGATTACTTGGTCACTTGCTTGCCTGGTGAGAAGATGGCAGACCTTACATGTCACCTTGATAGGATTTAAATAGTGTTGGGGAGAAGCCAGCTGTCTTAGTACATATTGGTACCAATAATATAGGAAAATGTAGAAGGTAGGTTCTGAAACCCAAATTTTGGTTCTTAGATAGAAAGCTGATATCAAGATCCTCCAGGGTAGCATTTTCAGAAATGCTCCCTTTACCACGTGTGAGACCCAAGAGGCAGGTAGAACTCTGGTCTCAAAACATTTGCTGAGACAATAGAATAGATCAGCAGGATTGGGGGGGGGGGGCGGAGCCAGGGGCGTAGCAATGGATGGACCCCAACATCCCTTGCTGCCTTTTTTTCCTCGGCTCTGGGTCCGCCCATCTGGGAGCGTTGCCTGCCTCAAATTCTGCTCCTCCCCGCCGCTGCCTCAGTCCCTGCAGCTTTCTTTTTTGGGCCGTCGCCAGCAGTGCTGCGATTCACACAGGCAGCTCAGCTCCCCCCTGCTGCATCCATCTGGCCCTGCATAAATGGGAAGTGCATCAGAGAGGGCCAGATGGATGGGGCAAAGGAAAGCGGAGCAGCCTGTGTGAATCGCAGCGCTGCCGGCGACAGCCCATAAAAGAAAGCTGCAGGGACTGAGGCAGCGGCAGGGAGGAGCAGAATTTGAGGCAGGCAACACTCCTGGATGGCTGGAGTCATGGGAGAAAAGGCAGTGAGGGATGTTGGATTGGGGCAGGATGGACTGGATGAAGGCAGAAGTTCTAGATGTGGGGGGGGGGGTACGGGGCTGGAGGGAAGGGATAGTGCTGCCGGACTTGTGGGAGAAAGGGGATTGGAGGAAAGGGAGAGAGCTGCTGGACATGGGAGGAAGGAACTGGAAGAAAGGGAGAGAGCTGCTGGACATGGGAGGAAGAGGGAGAAGGGCCTGGAGGGAAGGGAGAGAGTTGCTGGACTTCAGAGGAGGAGGAGGGGACTGGATGGAAGGGAGAGAGCTGCTGGACTGGGAGAAAGAGGAGGAGGAGACTGGATGGAAGGGAGAAAGCTGCTGGAGGAAGGGATCTGGATGGAAGGGAGAGAGAGAGCTGCTGGACCTGGGAGGAAGAGGAGGAGGGGACCTGGATGGAAGGGAGAGAGCTGCTGGATGTGGGAGGAGGAGGGGGCTGGAGAGAAGGGAGAGAGCTGCTGGATGTGAGAGGAGAAGGGGGCTGGAGAGCTGCTGGACCTTGGAGGAAGAGGAGGAGGGGATCTGGATGGAAGGGAGAGAGCTGCTGGATGTGAGAGGAGAAGGGGGCTGAAGAGAATAGAGAGAGCTGCTTGATGTGGGAGGAAGAGGGGGAGGAGAACTTGAGGGAAGGGAGAGAACTGCTGGAACAGCACAAGGAGGGAGGGAAGGGAAACAGATACTAGACCAAGGAGATGAAGGAAAAGGGGATCAAATACTAAACCTACAGCGTGAGGTAGGAAGGGAGGCAGGTGGTGGGTAGGAAGGCAGGGAATCAAACAACCAAACCAGATGCTGGAAAGGGGAGAGAGGGAGAGAAGCTTGATGGAGTAGGGTCAGGGAGGGTAGAGATATATTGGCATTGGGAACGAAGAGAGGGGAGAAGCTGGACCGAGAAATATAGGGACACAGAAAAAGGGAGATACTAAACATGGAGTAAGATTGGAGAGAAATATCAAATGGACAATGAGACCTTGGTGAGGGAGTTAAGTGATGACAGAAGGATGTAGAAACCAGAGCCTGGGACCAACTTGACTTGAAAAATAAAATGCGCAGACAATAAAAGGTAGAAAAAAGAATTTTATTTTTCTGTCTTGTGACTAGAATATGTCAGATTTGAAATGTACATCCTTCTAGATATGGCTGGGGCCCAAGGCAGAAGTTTAGGAGGGGACACAAAAGCTTACTAACAGGCTGCACCTTCTTCAGCTTTCAGCTGGCCTGGGGTTCTCTCTGGCTAGGGGGGCCAAACACAGTTGCCCTAGTTGTACCTCCCCTAACACTGTCTCTTGCATGTGCTATCATATTTTGCATAGTATAGGAGAAAATGCATCTCTCTATATTTCTCTCTGCTGTGCTACATGCAAGGTCTGGCCTCTTGAGATTTTGATTTAATTTGTTTATGGTTTGTGGTCACTTATTCTGTATTTGGCATTTGTGTTCTGTGTGTGTGACCAAAGTATTCTGTTAGCATCAATTTTCTATGTAGTATTCTATAGTACTTTGGCTTGTTCAGTTTTCTTGATAGATGTATTGATATTTTAGGGTCCCTCTGTAATATTTAGGACATATTTTGGGGAAGCATATGTGTGTTGGAGGAACCGTGGCTCAGTGGAGGATGAAGAGTGCATCCTCTTTTATTTCCCCTAGCTCACAATGTGGCCTGCAGCCACTGAGACCTGCACTTCTACTCCCATTGAAGTTATTAGGTGTACGGTAGGAGTAGGGGTGAGGGCAGGGCATTGGTGTATCAGGTGGCAGGTGTTTCTCCACTGCCCATCCATCCAACCTGTTGGCCCATCCAAAAATTGCCTTCTGGCTACGCCACTGGGGGTATCCAACAGCTGCTCAGGAGCATATGGTTTGGAGTGGTGTATCCTTGAAGGATACTATTATAACAGAGCAAACCAAGAAGAGGTAGCAATGTGCAAGTCAACAGTATGGAAAAACAAAGAGCAGACCAACAATCTGAAGAACAATGTGGTTTATTAAAAGACAAGCACCTAACATGGCCATATTTTGCCCAAAGGCTGCGTCAGAAGTAAAACTATTTGGGAATAAGTACCAGATTTCCCCTAATAGCCTATTCAGTTAAAATATCATTCTCCGAGGACAAGCAGGCTGCTTGTTCTCACTGATGGGTGACGTCCACGGCAGCCCCTCCAATCGCAGACTTCACTAGCAAAGTCCTTTGCTAGTCCTCGCGCGCCCATGCGCACCGCGCATGCGCGGCCGTCTTCCCGCCCGAACCGGCTCGTGTTCGTCAGTCTTCTTTTGTCCGCGCTCGGTACGGTCGTGTTTGCGCCCCTTAAGTTGACTCTCGCGCGTCTTTTGACTTTTTCGCTCTTAAAAAAAAAAAAGGGATTTCGGAGAATGGCCTTTCTGTCTTTTTCCCTTCCCCATATTTCTAGTTTTTGGCCCCGATAAGTTTTCTTTCGTTTTTGGGGTAGGCTCCTTTGAGGCCTTGGGTCAAGTTTTTTTCTCCCCCTCTTTTTGGTGCCTTACCGCAATTACGAGTTTTGATTTCGCCGGCGTGATTTTTCCGCCCATGTCATCGAAGTCTCCCAGCGGCTTCAAGAAGTGCACCCAGTGCGCCCGGGTAATCTCGCTCACTGATAGGCACGCATCGTGTCTTCAGTGTCTGGGGGCTGGGCACCGCCCGCAGGCCTGTAGTCTTTGCGCCCTTTTACAGAAAAGGACTCAGGTAGCAAGATTGGCCCAGTGGAACGTTTTGTTCTCGGGCTCTTCGTCGGCATCGGCACCGGGAGTATCGAGTGCGTTGACGTCGACAGCGTCAAGACCTCCGCCCTCGGCCGCGACTGTATCGATTGCATCGAGGCATCGACCCTCTGCATCGTCGGGGCTGAGACATCGGAAGGCTGCGTCACCGGGACCTCCACTAGTGCTGATGTCGTCGGACTGTGGTGCTTCGTCTGGAGTGCAGGTGAGGGCTGTCCATTCCCCTGCTGGTGGCGGTGAGCCTTCGGGTGGGTCTCCCCCTACCCTGAGGGCTCCTGCGGTACAGCCTCCCCGAGACCGACCTTCTTCGGCCTCGGCCCCGAGGAAGTGACGGCTGGATTCTACGTCCTCCTCGTCGGTACCGGGAAGCTCCGGTGACATGCTTCGTTTGAAAAAGTCAAAGAAGCATCGACACCGGTCTCCTTCCCGCGTCGGTACCGAGAGCTCTGGGTCGCCGAGGGAGTCGGCACCCAGCAGGCATCGGCACCGGGAGGACCGCTCACCCTCTGTTCAGGAGGTGTCGATGCGCTCCACCTTGGACAGCCCGGAACAGCCTCCACGCCCGGAACAGACTCTGACTTCGACTCCTGCATCGGCTTTCATGTCTTTCTCCACAGCCGCCCTGCACGAGAGTCTCCAGGCCGTTCTCCCAGAGATCCTGGGAGAGCTGTTGCGCCCTTCCCCTCCGGTACCGGGGGTGCTTGCGCCACCGGTACCGTCGAGTGAGGCGCCGGCTGGCCCCTTGCCTGGGGTGAGGTCTCCGACATCGGTCGCCTCCCAGGAAGGCTCCCCGACGACGTCGGCGGAGGGAGCTTCGCCGGTGCGGGCGAGGGAGTCTACCTCTCGACGCTCCCATCGTGGCCGTGGTTCCACGGAGTCGAGCCGGGCACGGCTTCAGACACAGGTTCGTGAACTTGTGTCTGATACCGATGGTGAGGCCTCGTGGGAGGAGGAGGAGGACATCAGATATTTCCATATCATCATGCTGATCAATCCATAGACTGGTGGGTTGTGTCCATCTACCAGCAGGTGGAGATAGAGAGCAAAGCTTTTGCCTCCCCTATATGTGGTCATGTGCTGCCGGAAACTCCTCAGTATGTTCTCTATCTCAGCAGGTGGTGGTCACACACAGCAGCAGCTCTGGCTAGGTCTCCAAGCCTAATTTTTAGGTTTTGTTGAGTACCTGGGGTTGAGGGCTGTTCTTGAGCAAGTGCAAACCTGGTGGTGCCAGGTCCCTCCTTTTCTCCCCCCTCCCGCTGGCTCCGTTGAGAAAAAAAAAAAAAATTTTGGACGTCCTTAAGGGCGTTTATTTCAACGTTTATTGCAGCTACTCACTGGGACACCAGTTCGTTACAGCACGGAGCGAGAAGCAGGTAATTTTTACCTTTTTGTAGCGGGCAGGGGGTTCCCTGATCGGTCTCCACGTGGCCTATGGCGTCAGAGGGCGAGGGCGCAAAGAATCGCTCCCCGGACCGCGTGTGCGCTTCTAGCGGGGGTCTTAAAGTCTGATTCGCCCTTGTTGGGTGTCAGTTTGGAGGCCGGTCAGTGTCCCGGTTCTTCCTCCGGTGCGGCGGTTTTTCCCACCATAAACGCCCATCCCCCGCTGCTCGCCTCCGCCATCTTGGCCGGCCACTCTGCTCGGACGGCTTCTTCTTGGGCCGCCCTTGAGGTGGGAGACGTTAATTCTATGGCCGCCTTTGATTTGGGCGACGGCAAAAAAGCGGCCAAAGTTAAGCGCCGTTCTTCCCGCGCGGCTTCTTCGCGGAGTGTCGCGCCGGATGCCATTTTGGATGCGCAGCATGTTTCTCCCCCGCTCTTGCGAGCGCCGGTTGAGGGTGCGTCTAGGGCTGTGGCCCAGGCTGCTGAAGTGCACAGTCTGGGGGGTTTCTCCCCCGAGTTCATTTTGCTGCTGCATCAGGCCTTCCTTATGCAAAACGCTGCCCCGGCTCCCTTGTCCGATAAAGGGGTTGAGGCCCCCGGAAGTAAACGCCCTCGGGTGGATTTCCAGGCCTTAGAGGACTCTGTCTCCTCTGATGTAGATGAGGGCAGCGTATCTGGGTTCTCCCAATGGTCCTTTGGGGATTCCTTGGAGGAGACGGATTCCCGCTCGGATGGAGCGGATGACCCCTCTGCAGCGCAGATTTTTCGCTCAGAGGACTTGCCCAACCTGTTAGTGCAGGCCATGAGCATTTTGAAGATTTCCTCTCCGGAGGACGTCTCTCCCTCAGCCCCTGTTGGCTCTGCCATTATGCTGGGGACGAAGCGCCCGCCTAGAACCTTCCACGTGCATGATGCCATGCACACCTTGATTTCGGCTCAATGGGATGTCCCGGAAGCGAGCCTCAAAGTGGCTAGGGCTATGTCCCGCCTCTATCCTTTGCCTGAAAGTGAACAGGAGGCCTTTCTTTGGCCTACCGTGGATTCTTTAATCACTGCGGTGACTAAGAAAACGACGTTGCCGGTGGAAGGTGGCATGGCCCTAAAGGACGCCCAAGACAGAAGATTGGAGGCGGCCTTAAGGTCGTCCTTCGAGGCGGCTGCTTTAAGTTTGCAGGCCTCAGTTTGCGGCTCCTATGTGGCCAGGGTGTGCCTGACGATTGTGCAGCGGGCTTCCCCCTCGGATCATTCCTTGAGGGCTGACTGGCCGGCCCTGGAATCGGGCTTGGCTTATTTGGCAGACTTGCTGTATGATGTCTTGAGAGCCTCGGCTAAAGGTATGGCTCAGACAGTCTCTGCGCGGCGGTGGCTTTGGCTGAAGCATTGGTCTGCTGACCACGCCTCTAAGTCCCGCCTGGCTAAGTTGCCTTTTAAAGGCAAGCTGCTCTTTGGGGTCGAGCTGGACAAAATTGTGACCGATCTCGGCACGTCTAAGGGCAAGAGGTTACCAGATGTCAGGGCTCGGGCCAGTGCTCGCCCCGGTAACTCCAGAGGACGGTTTCAGGAAGCCCGTCGGTACCGCCCGGGCAAGTCGGGCTCCTCTGCCCCCTCTTCCTTCAAAAGGAACTTCTCCCCCAAGCAGCATTTCTTTCGCAGAGACCGCCGTCCCGGAGGTGCGCCCTCCGGTCCTCCCCCAGGGTCTCGTACCCAATGACGGGGCCCTGGTCCATGGCCCAGTGCAGATTGGAGGACGCCTGTCCTCGTTTCTGGGCGAGTGGACCAGGGTAACTTCAGACGCTTGGGTGCTGGAAGTCAGAGACGGCTACAAGCTAGAGTTCTGCCGACCCTTAAGAGACGGGTTTGTACTCTCTCCCTGCAAGTCTCCGGTCAAAGCTGTGGCAGTGCAGCAGACTTTGGACAATCTGATCCGCCTGGGTGCGGTCGTTCCGGTGCCAGAAAATCAGCTTGGCAAGGGACGTTACTCCATTTACTTTGTGGTACCAAAGAAAGGAGGTTCTGTACGGCCTATCCTCGACCTCAAAGGGGTCAATCGGGCCTTGAAAGTTCGGCACTTTCGCATGGAGACTCTCCGCTCTGTTATAGTGGCAGTGAAGGCATCCTTGGACATCAAGGAGGCGTATTTGCATATTCCCATCTGGCCTCCTCATCAACGCTTTCTGCGTTTTGCAGTCCTGGGCCGACACTTCCAGTTCAGAGCCCTCCCGTTCGGGTTGGCTACTGCTCCACGGACCTTCTCCAAAGTAATGGTGGTCATCGCGGCCTTTCTGCGAAAGGAAGGAGTACAAGTCCATCCTTATCTGGACGACTGGTTGATCCGAGCCCCCTCTTATGCCGAGTGCGGCAAAGTTGTGGACCGGGTGATTGCTCTTTTGAGCTCCCTGGGGTGGATCATCAACTGGGAGAAAAGCCAGCTGCGCCCGACTCAGTCCCTGGAGTATCTGGGAGTTCGATTCGACACCCAAGTGGGCAGAGTGTTCCTGCCAGACAATCGGATTGTCAAGCTTCAGGCTCAGGTGGACCAGTTCCTAGTAGCCTCTCCTCTTCGGGCTTGGGACTATGTGCAGCTGTTGGGGTCTATGACGGCCACGATGGAAGTAGTGCCCTGGGCCAGGGCTCATATGAGACCACTACAACACTCTCTGCTGCAGCGCTGGACTCCAGTGTCGGAGGATTATGCTGTGCGCCTTCCCTTGGACCCAGCAGTGCGCAAGGCGCTGAGCTGGTGGCTGAAGACAGACAAGTTGTCTGCAGGAATGCCTCTTATGACCCCGGAGTGGGTTGTCGTCACGACGGACGCCTCTTTGACGGGCTGGGGAGCCCACTGCTTGGGAAGGACAGCGCAGGAGCTCTGGTCTCCTGCAGAGGCAAAGTGGTCTATCAACCTCCTGGAACTCAGAGCCATTCGGTTGGCGCTTTTGGAGTTCCTCCCGGTACTGGCGTTGAAGCCAGTACGGGTCCTGTCGGACAATGCCACGGCTGTGGCCTATGTCAACCGCCAGGGAGGTACCAAGAGCGCCCCTCCAGCCAAGGAGGCCATGAGTCTATGCCAGTGGGCGGAAGCGAACCTGGAACAGCTGTCAGCGGCCCACATTGCCGGAGTCATGAATGTCAAAGCGGACTTTCTCAGTCGCCATACCTTGGATCCCGGAGAGTGGCAGTTATCGGCTCAGGCGTTCTTGGACATCACGAAGCGCTGGGGCCAGCCGAACCTAGATCTGATGGCGTCATCGGCCAATTGCCAAGTGCCGCGCTTTTTCAGCAGAGGACGGGACCCTCGATCTCTGGGAGTAGATGCTCTTCTCCAAGAGTGGCCAACACAGGAGCTTCTCTATGTGTTCCCGCCCTGGCCAATGTTGGGCAGGGTGCTAGACCGGGTGGCAAAGCATCCGGGCCAGATAATCCTGGTGGGTCCGGACTGGCCCAGACGTCCCTGGTATGCGGACTTGATCAGGCTCTCAGTGGATGACCCTATGCGACTGCCAGTGGAGCAGGGCCTGTTGCATCAGGGTCCCGTGGTGATGGAGGATCCCTCCCCCTTTGGTCTTACGGCCTGGCTATTGAGCGGCAGCGTCTGAGGAAGAAGGGCTTCTCAGACAAGGTCATTGCCACTATGCTGAGAGCGATGAAGCGCTCTACTTCTACTGCTTACGCCAGGGTTTGGCGTACCTTTGTAGCGTGGTGTGAAGCAGGCTCATTTTCTCCCTTCACTGCTCCAATCTCTTCCGTGTTGGCGTTCCTGCAAGAAGGTCTGGAGAAAGGCCTGTCGCTCAGTTCCCTTAAAGTCCAGGTAGCGGCTCTGGCTTGCTTCAGGGGCCGCCTGAAGGGTGCTTCCCTGGCTTCGCAGCCAGATGTGGTACGTTTTCTCAAGGGAGTTAATCACCTGCGCCCTCCTCTGCACTCAGTGGTGCCTGCGTGGAATCGCAACCTGGTGGTAAGAGCCTTGCAGAAGCCGCCTTTTGAACCCTTGTCGAGGGCATCTCTGAAAGACCTGACGTTGAAAGCAGTCTTTTTGGTGGCTATCACTTCAGCCAGAAGAGTTTCCGAGCTCCAGGCCCTATCATGCCGAGAGCCGTTTCTGCAGTTCACTGAGGCAGGAGTGTCTATTCGCACAGTGCCTTCCTTCCTGCCCAAGATTGTTTCTCGCTTCCATGTGAATCAGCAGCTCTGTCTCCCATCCTTTCGTAGGGAGGACTACCCAGAGGAGTACTCTGCTCTCAAATATCTAGATGTGAGACGAGTCATCATCAGATACTTGGAAGTGACCAATGATTTCCGGAAGTCAGATCATCTGTTTGTCCTGTTTGCAGGTCCTCGTAAGGGTCTGCAGGCTGCTAAGCCTACAGTGGCAAGATGGGTCAAGGAAGCCATTGCAGCAGCTTATGTGGCCGCGGGGAAGGTGCCGCCTATCCGGCTGAAGGCTCACTCCACTAGAGCTCAGGCGGCCTCGATGGCAGAGGCCGGGTCCGTCTCCTTGGAAGAGATTTGCAAGGCGGCAACTTGGGCATCGGCCCATACCTTCTCCAGGCATTACCGCTTGACTGTGGCTGCTTGGGCGGAGGCCCGGTTTGGAGCTTCAGTGTAGCGGTCAGGGATGTCATTGTCCCGCCCTGGGTGAGTACTGCTTCGGTACATCCTACCAGTCTATGGATTGATCAGCATGATGATATGGAAGGTAAAATTATGTATCATACCTGATCATTTTCTTTCCATTAATCATAGCTGATCAATCCATAGCCCCTCCCAGATATCTGTACTGTTTATATTCTGGTTGCATTTCAGGTTCAAGTTTAGTCTTCAGTTCCTGTTCAGGAGGACTTCGTGTTCAAGTTTTTTCAATTGGATTCTTCAAGAGTTGAGACGAGTTTGTGTTACAGTGAGCTGCTGAATTCCTTTCCCCTCCGTTTTACGGGGCTGGATTGAGACCTAAATTCTGCTGGCGCTCCCTCCCGCTTCGTGCGGCTGTAGGGCAGCTTTGTACCCCTCCCGCTTTGGCGATGTTAGGGTCAGTCAGCTCCTCCCACGGTTGTGGTTGCAGGATAAGCCAGATCCCCCCGCATCGGCGGGGTGGTGTCCCTCCCCCGCTCCGCGGGGATGAGCTGGACGGATTCCCCTCCCCCACTTGTGTGGGGATGAGCTGGGTTAATTCCCCTCCCCCGTTTCGGCGGTGGTGAGCTGGGCAGAGTGTCCCTTTGTGGGTGTAATTGTTTGAGTCCTGCGGATGGAGCTTTGATATCGACATACTGAGGAGTTTCCGGCAGCACATGACCACATATAGGGGAGGCAAAAGCTTTGCTCTCTATCTCCACCTGCTGGTAGATGGACACAACCCACCAGTCTATGGATTGATCAGCTATGATTAATGGAAAGAAAATTATCAGGTATGATACATAATTTTACCTTCTCTGATGAGGAGTCTGATGGCCTGATCCCACTCCCTCCCCTGAAAGGCAGCTTTCTCCTCCCGAGAGTCTGTCTTTCGCTTCCTTTGTCCGGGAGATGTCTACGGCCATCCCCTTCCCGGTGGTTGTGGAGGACGAGCCCAGGGCTGAAATGTTTGAGCTCCTGGACTATCCTTCTCCACCTAAGGAAGCGTTCACAGTACCCATGCATCATGGCCTAAAAAAGACATTGCTGGCGAACTGGACCAAGCCTTTAAGTAATCCCCACATTCCCAAGAAGATCGAGTCCCAGTACCGGATCCATGGGGACCCAGAGCTGATGCGCGCTTAGTTCCCTCACGACTCTGGAGTTGTGGATTTGGCCCTAAAGAAGGCTAAGAGTTCTAGAGAGCATGCTTCGGCGCCCCCGGGCAAAGACTCTAGAACCTTAGACTCCTTTGGGAGGAAGGCCTACCATTCCTCTATGCTCGTGGCCAAAATTCAGTCTTACCAGCTCTACACGAGCATACACATGCGGAACAATGTGCGGCAGTTGGCGGGCTTGGTGGACAAGCTCCCTCCTGAGCAAGCCAAGCCATTTCAGGAGGTGGTCAGGCAGCTGAAGGCGTGCAGAAAATTCCTGGCCAGAGGGGTGTATGACACCTTTGATGTTGCGTCCAGGGCCGCTGCTCAAGGTGTGGTGATGCGCAGACTCTCATGGCTGCATGCCTCCGACCTGGAGAATAGGATCCAGCAGCGGATTGCGGACTCGCCTTGCCGTGTGGACAATATTTTTGGAGAGAAGGTCGAACAGGTGGTAGAGCAGCTCCACCAGCGGGATACCGCTTTCGACTAGTTCTCCTGCCGGCAGCCTTCAGCTTCTACCTCCACAGGTAGACGTTTTTATGGGGGAAGGAAGACTGTTCCCTACTCTTCTGGTAAGCGTAGGTACAATCCTCCTTCTCGACAGCCTGCGGCCCAGGCTAAGCCCCAGCGCGCTCGCTCTCGTCAGCAGCGTGCGCCTCAGCAAGGCCCCGTGGCTCCCCAGCAAAAGCAAGGGACGAGCTTTTGACTGGCTCCAGCAGAGCATAGCCGACATCCAAGTGTCAGTGCCGGGCGATCTGCCGGTCGGAGGGAGGTTGAAAGTTTTTCACCAAAGGTGGCCTCTCATAACCTCCGATCAGTGGGTTCTTCAAATAGTCCGGCAAGGATACACCCTCAATTTGGCCTCCAAACCTCCAAATTGTCCACCGGGAGCTCAGTCTTACAGCTTCCAGCACAAGCAGGTACTTGCAGAGGAACTCTCCGCCCTTCTCAGCGTCAATGCGGTCGAGCCCGTGCCACCCGGGCAAGAACGGCTGGGATTCTATTCCAGGTACTTCCTTGTGGAAAAGAAAACAGGGGGGATGCGTCCCATCCTAGACTTAAGGGCCCTGAACAAATATCTGGTCAAGGAAAAGTTCAGGATGCTTTCCCTGGGCACCCTTCTCCCCATGATTCAGAAAAACGCGATCTGCAGATCAATCTTCTGGAGTTGCGAGCAGTGGAACGCTCTGAAGGCTTTCAGAGATCGGCTGTCCCACCAAATTATCCAAATTCAGACAGACAACCAGGTTGCCATGTATTACATCAACAAGCAGGGGGGCACCGGATCTCGCCCCCTGTGTCAGGAAGCCGTCAGCATGTGGCTCTGGGCTCGCCGTCACGGCGTGGTGCTCCAAGCCACATATCTGGCAGGCGTAAACAACAGTCTGGCCGACAGACTGAGCAGGATGATGCAACCTCACGAGTGGTCGCTCAATTCCCGAGTAGTGCGCCAGATCTTCCAGGTGTGGGGCACCCCCTTGGTAGATCTCTTTGCATCTCGAGCCAACCACAAAGTCCCTCAGTTCTGTTCCAGGCTTCAGGCCCACGGGCGACTGGCATCGGATGCCTTCCTCCTGTTCTGGGGGGAGGATCTGCTGTATGCTTATCCTCCCATACCTCTGGTAGGGAAGACTTTGTTGAAACTCAAGCAAGACCGAGGCACCATGATTCTGATTGCTCCTTTTTGGCCGCGTCAGATCTGGTTCCCTCTTCTTCTGGAGTTGTCCTCCGAAGAACCGTGGAGATTGGAGTGTTTTCCGACCCTCATCACACAGGACGAAGGGGCGCTTCTGCATCCCAACCTCCAGTCTCTGGCTCTCACGGCCTGGATGTTGAGAGCGTAGACTTTGCCTCTTTGGGTCTGTCAGAGGGTGTCTCCCGCATCTTGCTTGCTTCCAGGAAAGATTCCACTAAGAGGAGTTACTTCTTTCTATGGAGGAGGTTTGCCGTCTGGTGTGACAGCAAGGCCCTAGATCCTCGCTCTTGTCCTACACAGACCCTGCTTGAATACCTTCTGCACTTGTCTGAGTCTGGTCTCAAGACCAACTCTGTAAGGGTTCACCTTAGTGCAATCAGTGCATACCATTACCGTGTGGAAGGTAAGCCGATCTCAGGACAGCCTTTAGTTGTTCGCTTCATGAGAGGTTTGCTTTTGTCAAAGCCCCCTGTCAAACCTCCTACAGTGTCATGGGATCTCAATGTCGTTCTCACCCAGCTGATGAAACCTCCTTTTGAGCCACTGAACTCCTGCCATCTGAAGTACTTGACCTGGAAGGTCATTTTCTTGGTGGCAGTTACTTCAGCTCGTAGAGTCAGTGAGCTTCAGGCCCTGGTAGCCCAGGCCCCTTACACCAAATTTCATCATAACAGAGTAGTCCTCCGCACTCACCCTAAGTTCTTGCCAAAGGTTGTGTCGGAGTTCCATCTGAACCAGTCAATTGTCTTGCCAACATTCTTTCCCCGTCCTCATTCCTGCCCTGCTGAACGTCAGCTGCACACATTGGACTGCAAGAGAGCATTGGCCTTCTATCTGGAGCGGACACAGCCCAACAGACAGTCCGCCCAATTGTTTGTTTCTTTTGATCTCAACAGGAGGGGAGTGGCTGTGGGGAAACGCACCATATCCAATTGGCTAGCAGATTGCATTTCCTTCACTTACGCCCAGGCTGGGCTGGCTCTTGAGGATCATGTCACGGCTCATAATGTTAGAGCCATGGCAGCGTCGGTAGCCCACTTGAAGTCAGCCACTATTGAAGAGATTTGCAAAGCTGCGACGTGGTCATCTGTCCACACATTCACATCTCATTACTGCCTGCAGCAGGATACCCGACGCGACAGTCGGTTCGGTCAGTGAGTGCTTCAGAATCTGTTCAGGGTTTAGGATCCAACTCCACCCCCCTAGGCCCATGTTTGTTCTGTTCCAGGCTACACTCTCAGTTAGTTGGATAAATTGTTAGGTCAATCTCAGTTATGTCCTCGCCGTTGCGAGGCCCAATTGACCATGGTTGTTGTTTTGAGTGAGCCTGGGGGCTAGGGATACCCCATCAGTGAGAACAAGCAGCCTGCTTGTCCTCGGAGAAAGCGAATGCTACATACCTGTAGAAGGTATTCTCCGAGGACAGCAGGCTGATAGTTCTCACAAACCCGCCCGCCTCCCCTTTGGAGTTGTGTCTTCCCTTGTCTTTGTCTTGCTACATATGGGACTGACGAACACGAGCTGGTTCGGGCGGGAAGACAGCCGCACATGCGCGGTGCGCATGGGCGCGCGAGGACTAGCAAAGGACTTTGCTAGTGAAGTCTCCAATTGGAGGGGCTGCCGTGGACGTCACCCATCAGTGAGAACAATCAGCCTGCTGTCCTCGGAGAATACCTTCTACAGGTATGTAGCATTCGCTATACAGCAATTTCTCTTCAGAGTAGCAGCATCTCCCCAGTAGTCTTACCCCTGAAGTAGCCTCTGAGCGAAATGTGACCACGTCGGGTGCTTGTCATTTAATAAACCACATTGTTCTTCATACTGTTTGTTGGTCTGCTCTTTGTTTTACTATTAAAACAGGACATTTAAGAAATCCCAAAAGAGATGGTGCAACAATGGTGAAACAAAGCCAGAAATGTGTAAGGGGAGAGGCAAAGGAGGCAAATTATCCCTGTCAACTTCTAAGCAGTTTGTAGATGCAGGGAAAAAACACAGTTTGAAATGTCTGTATACAAATGCTAGAAGCCTAAATGAATAAGTTGGGAGAGTTAGAATAAATACCACAGAATGAAGAGGTAGATATAATAGGAATTTCTGAGACCTGGTGGAAGGAGGATAGTGAATGGGACACTGTGTTATCAGGGTATGAATTATATCACAATGATAGAATGGATCAAATTGGAGGGGAGGGGTTTGTGCTATATGTTAGAGGGAATTGAGTCAAATAAAAAATAAACATTCTGCATGAAACAGATAGAATCATGGAATCCTTATGGATAGAAATTTCATGTATGGAGGGAAAGGGTTAAAGCAGTGGTGTGCTGGAGCCAGCTCGCACCAGTTCGCAAGAGCCGGTTGTTAAATTTTTTAACATCTTGCGAACTAGTTGTTCTGGCATGGCGAGCTAGCTCTCCAGGGCAGTAAACGAGGTAAGCATGGCTGGAGAGGGGCACAAGCTATGCTTACCGCTGCTTTCCTTACCTCCCACAGCCCTTGTTTGTCTGTGCCCGTGCCGCCCTGGGGGGTTTAATCTTTTATTTACCTCCCTCGCAGCGGCCGCATCAGTGAAAGCCCTGCCTGTCTCCAGCCTTCCCTTCATTCCCTCAGTGTCCTGCCTTCTTCTGACGTCATTTCCTCTTTCTGCAAAGGCAGGACACTAAGAGGGAACGAACACGAAGGGAAGGCTAGAGATGGGCAGGGCTTTCAGTGACGCAGAGATTCGATGGACATGGAGGGGAAGGGAGGGCAGGGGAGAGAGGAGAAATCACTGGACATGGAGGGGAGGGGAGAGAGGAGAATTGCTGGGTATGGATGGATGGAGGGGGCAGGGGAGAGAGAAGAATTGCTGAATATGGATGGATGGAGGGTGGCAGGGGAGAGAGAAGAATTTCTGGATATGGATGGATAGATGAATGGAGGCAGGGGAGAGTTGCTGGACGTGGGTGGATGGAGGGGAGGGGAGAGGAGAGTTGCTGGACATGGGTGGATGGAGGGGAGGCCAGGGGAGAGAGGAGGGTTGCTGGACATGGATGGATGGAGGGGAGGTCAGGGGAGAGAGGAGAGTTTCAGGACATGGATGGAGGAGAGGGCAGGAGAAATTCTATACATGGAGGGGAGGGAAGACAGGAAGGAGATGCATATGGATGGAGAGTAGATAAGAAATTCTGGACATGGATGGAGGGGAGGGAAGACAGAGGAAGGAGATGCACATGGATGGAAGGGAAGGGAGAGAGAAGAAATGCTGGACATGGATGGAAGGAAGCGAAGAGAGAGGAAGTGAGATGAACATGAATGGAGGGGAGAGAGGAGAAATGCTGGACATGGATGGAGGGGGAGAAGAAAAATGCTGGACATGGATGGAGGAGAGGGAAGGGAGAGAAGAAATGCTGGACATGGACGGAGGAGAGGAAGGAGTTGAGATGAGGGGAAAGGAATAGAGGAGAAAAACTGCACATGGATGGAGAAAAACTGGATCCACTGGACAGTCAAGTCTGCGGAGGACTCACCTTTTACTTATGGATGTAGGGCAAGAAATGAAGAAGAAAGGAGGGAAGTAAAGAAATAAATGGAAAGGAAACCCTGGAAACGGAGTTAAGAGGACAGATAGCAGCAGAACCAGATACTGGGCCAGCATGATCAGAAAAACAAAGCAACCAGACAACAAAGGTAGAAATAATCATTTTATTTTCATTTTAGTGTTTGGAATATGTCCACTGAGAATCAGGTGCTCAACGTTAAAAGTTTATATTTATTTACGTATTTATGGCATTTTATCCCACATTAAACATGAATTAGATTGGAACCTGGGAGCATTTAATTTTTTTTTCCTGGAGAGAGTAATGCATTGCCCCCCCCCCCCCCCACCAGGCTGTTTCCCTGGCTATAGCCAGCTCTGCAATTTGGGGGGGGGGGGGGGGCGCAGAGGTGGATCGGGGAAAGAGCCTGTTGTTAAACATTTACCAGCACACCACTGGGTTAAACTACCGTCCGCTGCGACAGAACGAACAGACAGATGAAGAAATGTTAACAGAAATTAGAAAAGCTGGCAAACTGGGCAACATTATAATAATGGGTGATTTCAATTATTCCACTATTGACTGGTAAATATCACATCAGGGAGTGCTAGGAAGCTAAAATTCCTAGATGTAATAAAAACTACTTCTTAGAACAACTGGTTCAGGAACCAACAAGAGGGGGAGCTATTTTAGATCTAGTGCTTGGTAGCATGCAGGGCTTAATACAAGAGGTAACGGTGGTGGGTACGCCAGGAAACAGTGATCATAACATGATCAAATTTGAGCTAATATCTGCAGTGAAGTCACTAAGGAAATCTACTGTAGCAGCATTTAATTTTCAAAAGGGTGACTATGATAAAAGATCAGCTGCATAGGTTAAGACTTTAAATCAAACATGGACATTGTTCAAAAAAACGTTACTGGAAGCTCAAATCAGATGTGTTAATAAAGATGGAAAGAAGAGCAAACAACAGCTAGCATGGGGAAGGCAGACAGTCATTCAAAAACACATGGTTCGGAACAAGGTATCTTTCAAAGATATCACCAAAACTGAGAAGATAAGGTATCCCGATAGTGACGTTGCAATAGAGATCATTGTAGATCAGGTGTCTTTAAATAAAAAGCAGACAAATGATTGCAAATTAACACTGTCAACTGCTGAGCAAGATGTAAATAGGAACAACAAACACAGTTTGGAATGTCTATATGTGAATGCAAGAAGCCTAAGAAAAAAGATGGGAACGTTAGAATATATTGCACTAAATGAAAAATTAGATATAATAGGCATCTCTGAGACCTGGTGGAAGGAGGATAACCAGTGGGACACTGTCATACCAGAGTACAAATTATATCGTAGTGATAGGGTGGATCGAATTGGTGGAGGGGTAGCATTGTATGTTAAGGAGGGCCTTGAATCAAATAGATTGAAAATTCTGCAGGAAACGAAACACATCTTGGAATCCCTATGGATTGAAATTCCATGTGTAAAGGGGAAAAGTATAGTGATAGGAGTGTACTACCATCCACCAGGCCAGGATGAACAGTCAGATGTAGAAATGTTATCAGAAGTTATGGCGGCTAACAAACTGGGGAACACAATAATGATGGGTGTTTTTAATTACCCTGATATTGACTGGGTAAATATAACATCAGGGCATGGTAGGGAGGTAAAATTCCTTGACGAAATCAAAGACAGCTTTATGGAGCAGCTGGTATAGGAGTCAACAAAAGGAGGAAAAATTCTAGATCTAGTCCTTAGTGGAGCACATGATCTGGTGCAGGAGGTAATGGTGCTGGGGCCGCTGGATAATAGAGATCATATAATGATCAGATTTGATATGACTTTGGAGTAAGTACACACAGGAAATCCAATACGTTAGCATTTAACTTGCTAAAAAGAGACTATGATAAAATGAGAAGAACAGTGAAAAAGAAAACTTAGAGGAGCAGCAGCAAAGGTCAAAAATTTATATCAGACATGGATGCTGTTCAAAAATACTATCCTGGAAGCCCAGGCCAAAAATATTCTGTGCTTTAAAAAAGGAGGAAGAAAGATCAAACGACAGCCGGCATGGTTAAAAAGTGAGGTGAAGGAAGCTATTAGAGCTAAAATAAAATCCTTCAGAAAATGGAAGAAGAATCCGACTGAAAATAATAAGAGACAGTGTAAGGAATGTCAAGTCAAATGCAAACATGGGCGTAGACTGGGGGGGGGGGGGCAATGCCCCCCCAAATGATGACGACGTGGACTGGCGCTAGAAGTAAAAAAAAAAAAAAAAACAAGCAGGCACGCGCTCGTCTCTGTCCGCTTCGCTGCTTCCCTGCCCTCTCTGTCTGCGTCCCGCCTTCCTCTGATGTCATTTCCTTTCGGGCGGGACGCAGACAGAGAGGGCAGGGAAGCAGCAAAGCGGACGGAGACGAGCGTGTCTATCTACCCCCTCTCTTCCTACCTCCCTCCGGCGCAGGCAGCAGCAATCTTCTCTAAGCCTTTCTTGTTCCTGGCAGCGGTAGCGACGTACACGCTGCCTTCAGCTCTGCCCCGAAGCCTTCTCTTCAAGTTCCTGTTCCCGCATAGGTGGGAACAGGAACTTGAAGAGAAGGCTTCCGGGGCAGACCGAAGGCAGCGTGTATACGTCGCTACCGCTGCCAGGAGCACAGAAAGGTTGAAGAAGACTGCTGCCTGCACCGGAGGGAGGGAGGAAGAGAGGGGGTAAACGGAGTCACGATCCTGGACTTTGCGGGGGGGGGGGGGGCAGCAGAGGGAAGATGGATGGGACTGGGAGGGTGGAGAGCAGAGGGAAGGAGCAGGAGATGGATGGGACTGGGAGGGTGGAGAGCAGAGGGAAGGAGCAGGAGATGGATGGGACTGGGAGGGTGGGAAGCAGAGGGAAGGAGTAAGAGATGGATGGGACTGGGAGGGGTGGGTGGGGAGCAGAGGGAAGGACCAGGAATTGGATTGGACTGGGAAAGGAGGTGAGCAGAGGGAAGGAGCAGGAGTTGGATGGGACTGGGAGGTGGGGAGCAGAGGGAAGCCTACTGGAAAGAAGACACTGCATAAAACAGAAGACACTGGGACCAAAGCGAATAGAAAAACTAAATGATCAACAAGGGTAGAAAAAGTATTTTATTCAGAATATATTCATTGAAATATGTCAGCTTTTTGAAATGTGCATCTGTGATATTTTGCCTGTAAATTTCAATTCCTTCCTCCATATTAGCATATTCATTTGCATATGTATATATGCAAATGAACATGCTAATATGCTCCGCCCCGTCCTTTGCCCCCCCCAAATGAAACAGTCAAACTACGCCTATGAATGCAAAGTGCTGATACGGAAGGCAAACAGGGAGTTTGAAAAAAAAATTGCGTTGGAGGCAAAAACACATAGTAAAAATATTTTTAGGTATATTCAAAGTAGGATGCTGGCAAAAGAATTAGTTGGACCGCCAGATGACCGAGGGGTAAAAGGGGCACTCAGAGAAGCTATAGCAGAGACACTAAATGAATTCTTTGCTTCGGTCTTCACTGAGGAAGATTTGGGAGAGATGGTATTCAAAGCTGACGAGTCAGAAAAACTGAATGAAATCTCTATAAACCTGAAAGATGTAATGACACAATTTGACAAATTGAAGAGTAGCAAATCACCTGGGCTGGATGTTATTCATCCCAGAGTACTGATAGAATTGAAAAATGAACTTGCTGAACTATTGTTAGTAATATGTCATTTATCTTTAAAATCAAGCATGGTACCGGAGGTTTGGAGGGTGGCCGATTTTTAAAAAAAGGTTCCAGAGGTGATCCAGGAAATTATAGACCAACGTCGATGCCAGGCAAAATAGTAAAGACTATTATAAAGAACAAAATTACAGAGCATATTCAAATGCATGGATTAATGAGACAAAGCCAACATGGATTTAGTGAAGGGACATCTTGCCTCACCAATGTATTACATTTCTTTGAAGGGGTGAACAAACGTGGATAAAGTCGAGCCGGTTGATATTGTGTTTCTGGATTTTGAAAAGGCATTTGACAAAGTACCTCATGAAAGACTCCAGAAGAAATTGGAGAGTCATGGGATAGAAGGTAGTGTTCTATTGTGGATTAAAAACTGGTTAAAAGATATAAAACATAGAGTAGGGTTAAGTGGCCAGTATTCTCAATGGAGGAGGGTAGTTAGTGGGTTCTGTGCTGGGACCGCTGCTTTTTATCATATTAAGAAATGATCTAGAGATGGGAGTAACTATTGAGGTAATTAAATTTGCTGACGACACAAAGTTATTCAACGTTGTTAAATCGCAAGAGGATTAAGAAACATTACAAGAGGACCTTATGAGCAAGTGCAAAGTGATGCATGTGGGAAAGAGGAATCCGAACTATAACTACATAATGCAAGGTTCCAAATTAGGAGTCACCGACCAGGAAAGGGATCTAGGTGTCATCGTTGATAATATGTTGAAATCTTCTGCTCAGTGTGCGTCGACGGCTAAGAAAGCAAATAGAATGTTAGGTATTATTAGGAAAGGAAAGGAAAACAAAAATGAGGACATTATATTGCCTTTGTATCACTCCACGGTGCGACCACAGCTCGAACATTGTGTGCAGTTCTGGTCACCATATCTCAAAAAAGATATATTGGAATTAGAAAAGGAACAGAGAAAGGCGATGAAAATGGTAAAATGGATGGGACGAATTCCTTGTGAGGAAAGGCTGAAATATCTTGGGCTCTTCAGCTTGGAGAAAAGATGGCTGAGGGGAGATATGGTAGAGGTTTATAAAATAATGAATGGATTGGAATGGGTAGATGTGAATCGCTTGTTTATGCGAATTGGAGAAAATATTTCTTCACTCAATGTGTCATTAAACTCTGGAATTTGTTGCCAGAGAATGTAGTGAAAGCAGTTAGCTTATCGGGGTTTTAAAAAGGTTTGGATAGCTTCCTAAAAGAAAAGTTCATAACTCATTATTAAAATGGACTTGGGGAAAATCAACTGCTTATTTTTAGGATAAGCAGCATAAAATGTATTGTACTGTTTTAGGATCTTGCCAGGTACTTGTAACCTGGATTGGCCACTGTTAGAAGCAGGATGATGGGTATGATGGACCTTCGGTCTGTCCCAGTATGGCATTACTTATGTACTTAACAGAAGAAAGAAGGGTGGAGAGAGCCCGATGTCAAGAGATCAGTCACCACACTCAAGGGTAAGATGCTCCAGAAAAATCTTTATTAGGACCCAACACGGTCCATGTTTCGGCTGTATCAGCCTTCCTCAGGGGTCAATCAATGGATGTTCTATAATATATTGATTGATGGAGCATTTACTGATCAATTAGTGAAAATCATATGAAGCCAATCAATGGATGTTCTGTAATATATTGATTGATGGAGCATTTACTGATCAATTAGTGAAAATCATATGAAGCTTGGACAAAGACCTTTAGCATTTCTGTCATCAGCTGTAAGGCATCTGCAACTGGTAAGGCATCTGCAACTGGTGCTGACGTGCTGTGTTGCTGCCGATGCCGCCTTCCCTTAACCCCGAGCAGGATACAGTAAACAAATTGCTTCATCTCCATTTCAAAGATGAGAGAATTAAAGTCTCTGCAGATGCCTTACAGCTGATGACAGAAATGCTAAAGGTCTTTGTCCAAAGCTTCATATGATTTTCATTAATTGATCAGTAAATGCTCCATCAATCAATATATTACAGAACATCCATTGATTGGCTTCATATGATTTTCACTAATTGATCAGTAAATGCTCCATCAATCAATATATTACAGAACATCCATTGATTGACCCCTGAGGAAGGCTGATACAGCCGAAACACGGACCGTGTTGGGTCCTAATAAAGATTTTTCTGGAGCATCTTACCCTTGAGTGTGGTGACTGATCTCTTGACATCGGGCTCTCTCCACCCTTCTTTCTTCTGTTGTGTTCGATTGCTGTGGAGAGTGTGGACCCCATTCTGTTTTTGTGTGTATTACTTAGCATGGTTGAAGATGAAGATGCTATTAGGGCAAAAGAACATCTCTCAAAAAATGGGAAAAAGATCCAAATGAAGAAATTAAGAAGCAACATAATCATTGGCATGTTAGATGCAAAGCATAGATAAAGAAGACTATAAACAAATAGTCCTGACCAAGTCAAACAGACATCACACAGAGAGGTAGCTCAGGGTGAGCTAGTAGTCCCAACTAAATGAAAGAGCTGACCACTCATGCCACACAGAGAGGCAACTCAAGGCTGAGCTAGTAGTAACAGCTAAACAGAAGAACCACCCACTCAAACAGAACCAAACAGAGAGGATGCTCAGAGCTGTGCTAGTAGACACAGCTGAACGAAAGAACAGCCCACTGTCATCAGTACAGCTCATTCTCCGAGGACAAGCAGGCTGCTTGTTCTCACTGATGGGTGACGTCCACGGCAGCCCCTCCAATCGGAAACTTCACTAGCAACTACTACTACTACTACTACTATTTAGCATTTCTATAGCGCTACAAGGCATACGCAGCGCTGTACAAACATAGAAGAAAGACAGTCCCTGCTCAAAGAGCTTACAATCTAATAGACAAAAAATAAATAAAGTAAGCAAATCAAATCAATTAATGTGAATGGAAAGGAAGAGAGGAGGGTAGGTGGAGGCGAGTGGTTACAAGTGGTTACGAGTCAAAAGCAATGTTAAAGAGGTGGGTTTTCAGTCTAGATTTAAAGGTGGCCAAGGATGGGGCAAGACGTAGAGGCTCAGGAAGTTTATTCCAGGCGTAGGGTGCAGCGAGACAGAAGGCGCGAAGTCTGGAGTTGGCAGTAGTGGAGAAGGGAACAGATAAGAAGGATTTATCCATGGAGCGGAGTGCACGGGAAGGGGTGTAGGGAAGGACGAGTGTGGAGAGATACTGGGGAGCAGCAGAGTGAATACATTTATAGGTTAGTAGAAGAAGTTTGAACAGGATGCGAAAATGGATAGGGAGCCAGTGAAGGGTCTTGAGGAGAGGGGTAGTATGAGTAAAGCGACCCTGGTGGAAGATGAGACGGGCAGCAGAGTTTTGAACCGACTGGAGAGGGGAGAGGTGACTAAGTGGGAGGCCAGCAAGAAGCAGATTGCAGTAGTCTAAACGAGAGGTGACAAGGGTGTGGATGAGGGTTTTGGTAGAGTGCTCGGAAAGAAAGGGGCGGATTTTACGGATGTTGTAAAGAAAGAAACGACAGGTCTTGGCGGTCTGCTGGATATGAGCAGAGAAGGAGAGAGAAGAGTCAAAGATGACCCCAAGGTTTCGAGCTGAGGAGACAGGGAGAATGAGAGAGCCATCAACAGAAATAGAAAACGGGGGGAGCGGGGAGGTGGGTTTGGGGGGGAAAATGAGAAGCTCGGTTTTGGTCATATTTAATTTCAGGTGGCGTTGAGACATCCAGGCAGCAATGTCAGACAAGCACGCTGAAACTTTGGTTTGGATGCAAGGTGAGATATCAGGGGTAGAAAGGTAGATTTGGGAGTCATCAGCATAGAGATGGTAGGAAAAGCCATGGGATGAGATTAATGAACCAAGGGAAGAAGTGTAGATAGAAAAGAGGAGGGGACCAAGAACAGAACCCTGAGGTACGCCGACAGGCAGAGGGATAGAAGTAGAAGAGGATCCACCAGAGTGAACACTAAAGGTGCGGAGGGAGAGGTAGGAAGAGAACCAGGAAAGGACAGAGCCCTGGAATCCAAGTGAGGACAGGGTATCGAGAAGTATGTTGTGATCGACAGTGTCAAAAGCAGCGGAAAGATCAAGAAGAATGAGGATGGAATATTGACCTTTGCTAGTCCTCGCGCGCTCCTGCGCATCGCGCATGCGCGGCCGTCTTCCCGCCCCAACCGGCTCGTGTTCGTCAGTCTTCTTTAGTCCGCGCTCGGTATGGTCGTGTTTTCGCCGTGTCGTGCCCCGCAAAGTTGACCTCGCGCGTTCTCTTCGTGTTAAAGAAAAAAAAAGAAGAAAAAAAAAAAACATTCTGTGTGTGGGAAGGGACTCTTCGGTCTCTTTTCCCCCGATATTTCCAGCTTTTTCGCCCCGGTAAGTTTTCTTTCGTCGTCGGGGTAGGCCGCTTTTAGGCCTCGGGTCGAAGTTTTCTTCCCCTTGTTTTTCTGGTGCCTTTTCCGCCATTTCGACTTTTGATCTCGCCGGCGTGATTTTTCCGCCCATGACATCGAAGTCTCCCAGCGGCTTCAAGAAGTGCACCCAGAGCGCCCGGGTCATCTCGCTCACTGACAGGCACGCGTCGTGTCTTCAGTGCTTGGGGGCTGGGCACCGCCCGCAGGCCTGTAGTCTGTGTTCCCTTTTACAAAAGCGGACTCAGGTAGCGAGATTGGCCCAGTGGAACGTTTTGTTCTCGGGCGCTTCGTCGACATCGGCACCGGGGGTATCGAGTGCATCAACGTCTTCAGCGTCCAGACCTTCATCCTCAGCCGCCAGTGCATCGAGTGCATCGAGGCATCGGCCCTCTGCATCGGCGCTGAGACATCGGACAGCTGCGTCGACGTCGGTGGTACCGGGACCTCGTCTGCTGACGTCGTCGGACGGTGGTGCTTCGTCTGGAGTGCAGGTGAGGGCTGTCCATTCCCCTGCTGGTGGCGGTGAGCCTTCGGGTGGGTCTCCCCCTACCCTGAGGGCTCCTGCGGTACAGCCCCCCCGAGACCGACCTCCTTCGGCCTCGGCCCCGAGGAAGCGACGGCTGGATTCTACGTCCTCCTGATCGGTGCCGGGAAGCTCCGGTGACATGCTTCGTTCCAAGAAGTCGAAGAAGCATCGTCATCGGTCTCCTTCCCGTGTCGGCACCGAGAGCTCTGGGTCGCCGAGGGAGTCGGCACCCAGTAGGCATCGGCACCGAGAGGACCGCTCACCCTCTGTTCAGGAGGTGTCGCGCTCCACTCTGGACAGCCCGGAACAGCCTCCACGCCCGGAACAGGTTCTGACGTCGACGCCTGCATCGACCTCCATGCCTTTCTCTGCAGCCGCTCTGAACGAGAGCCTCCGGGCCGTCCTCCCAGAGATTCTGGGAGAGCTGTTGCGCCCTACCCCTCCGGTACCGGCGGTGCTTGCGCCACCGGTACCGTCAAGCGTGGCGCCGGCTGGTCCATCGCCCGGGGTGAGGTCTCCGGCGTCGGTGCCGCGTGCGGTACCGGCTGCCTCGCCTCCCAGGAGGGCTCCCCGACTACGTCGGCGGAGGGAGCTTCGCCGATGCGGGCGAGGGAGTCTACCTCTCGACGCCCCCATCGTGGACGTGGCTCCACAGAGTCGAGTCGGGCACGGTTGCAGACACAGGTCCGTGAACTTGTGTCTGACACCGAGGGTGAGGCCTCTTGGGAAGAGGAAGGAGACACCAGATATTTCTCTGACGAGGAGTCTGAGGGTCTTCCTTCCGATCCCACTCCCTCTCCTGAGAGACAGCTTTCTCCCCCCGAGAGTCTGTCTTTCGCTTCCTTTGTCCGGGAGATGTCTACGGCCATCCCCTTCCCGGTGGTTGTGGAGGACGAGCCCAGGGCTGAAATGTTTGAGCTCCTGGACTATCCTTCTCCACCTAAGGAAGCGTCCACTGTTCCCTTGCACCATGTCCTAAAAAAGACATTGCTGGCGAACTGGACCAAGCCTCTAACTAATCCCCACATTCCCAAGAAGATCGAGTCCCAGTACCGGATCCATGGGGACCCAGAGCTGATGCGCACACAGTTGCCTCATGACTCTTGAGTTGTGGATTTGGCCCTAAAGAAGGCTAAGAGTTCTAGGGAGCATGCTTCGGCGCCCCCGGGCAAGGACTCTAGAACCTTAGACTCCTTTGGGAGGAAGGCCTACCATTCTTCTATGCTCGTGGCCAAAATTTAGTCCTACCAGCTCTACACGAGCATACACATGCGGAACAATGTGCGGCAGTTGGCGGGCTTGGTGGATGCGCTCCCCCCTGAGCAAGCCAAGCCTTTTCAGGAGGTGGTCAGGCAGCTGAAGGCGTGCAGAAAATTCCTGGCCAGAGGGGTGTATGACACCTTTGATGTTGCGTCCAGGGCCGCTGCTCAAGGTGTGGTGATGCGCAGACTCTCATGGCTGCGTGCCTCCGACCTGGAGAATAGAATCCAGCAGCGGATTGCGGACTCGCCTTGCCGTGCGGATAATATTTTTGGAGAGAAAGTCGAACAGGTGGTAGAGCAGCTCCACCAGCGGGACACCGCATTCGACAAGTTCTCCCGCCGGCAGCCTTCAGCATCTACCTCTACAAGTAGAAGATTTTTCGGGGGAAGGAAGACTGTTCCCTACTCTTCTGGCAAGCGTAGGTACAATCCTCCTTCTCGACAGCCTGCGACCCAGGCTAAGCCCCAGCGCGCTCTCTCTCGTCAGCAGCGTGCGCCTCAGCAAGGCCCATCGGCTCCCCAGCAAAAGCAAGGGACGAGCTTTTGACTGGCTCCAGCAGAGCATAGCCGACATCCAAGTGTCAGTGCCGGGCGACCTGCCAGTCGGAGGGAGGCTGAAAGCTTTTCACCAAAGGTGGCCTCTCATAACCTCCGATCAGTGGGTTCTCCAAATAGTCTGGCAAGGATACACCCTCAATTTGGCCTCCAAACCTCCAAATTGTCCACCGGGAGCTCAGTCTTACAGCTTCCAGCACAAGCAGGTACTTGCAGAGGAACTCTCCGCCCTTCTCAGCGCCAATGCGGTCGAGCCCGTGCCATCCGGGCAAGAAGGGCTGGGATTCTATTCCAGGTACTTCCTTGTGGAAAAGAAAACAGGGGGGATGCGTCCCATCCTAGACCTAAGGGCCCTGAACAAATATCTGGTCAAAGAAAAGTTCAGGATGCTTTCCCTGGGCACCCTTCTTCCCATGATTCAGGAAAACGATTGGCTATGCTCTCTGGACTTGAAGGATGCCTACACACACATCCCGATACTGCCAGCTCACAGGCAGTATCTGCGATTTCAGCTGGGCACACGTCACTTCCAGTACTGTGTGCTACCCTTTGGGCTCGCCTCTGCGCCCAGGGTGTTCACAAAGTGCTTGGCTGTAGTAGCAGCGGCACTTCGCAGGCTGGGGGTGCACGTGTTCCCATATCTCGACGATTGGCTGGTGAAGAACACATCCGAGGCAGGAGCCCTGCTGTCCATGCAGATGACTATTCGCCTCCTGGAGCTACTGGGGTTTGTGATAAATTATCCAAAGTCCCATCTTCTCCCAGTGCAGAAACTCGAATTCATAGGAGCTCTGCTGGATTCTCGGACGGCTCGCGCCTATCTCCCAGAGGCGAGAGCCAACAACTTGTTGTCCCTCGTCTCACGGGTGCGAGCGTCACAGCAGATCACAGCTCGGCAGATGTTGAGATTGCTGGGCCACATGGCCTCCACAGTCCATGTGACTCCCATGGCCCGCCTTCACATGAGATCTGCTCAATGGACCCTAGCTTCCCAGTGGTTTCAGGCTGCTGGGGATCTAGAAGACGTGATCCACCTGTCCACGAGTTTTCTCAAATCCCTGTATTGGTGGACGATTTGGTCCAATTTGACTCTGGGACGTCCTTTCCAAATTCCTCAGTCACAAAAAGTGCTGACCACGGATGCGTCTCTCCTGGGATGGGGAGCTCATGTCGATGGGCTTCACACCCAAGGAAGCTGGTCCCTCCAGGAACGCGATCTGCAGATCAATCTTCTGGAGTTGCGAGCAGTGGAACGCTCTGAAGGCTTTCAGAGATCGGCTGTCCCACCAAGTTATCCAAATTCAGACAGACAACCAGGTTGCCATGTACTACGTCAACAAGCAGGGGGGCACCGGATCTCGCCCCCTGTGTCAGGAAGCCGTCAGCATGTGGCTCTGGGCTCGCCGTCACGGCATGGTGCTCCAAGCCACATATCTGGCAGGCGTAAACAACAGTCTGGCCGACAGGTTGAGCAGGATTATGCAACCTCACGAGTGGTCGCTCAATTCCCGTGTAGTGCGACAGATCTTCCAGGTGTGGGGCACCCCCTTGGTAGATCTCTTCGCATCTCGAGCCAACCACAAAGTCCCTCAGTTCTGTTCCAGGCTTCAGGCCCACGGCAGACTGGCATCGGATGCCTTCCTCCTGGACTGGGGGGAGGGTCTGCTGTATGCTTATCCTCCCATACCTCTGGTGGGGAAGACTTTGTTGAAACTCAAGCAAGACCGAGGCACCATGATTCTGATTGCTCCTTTTTGGCCGCGTCAGATCTGGTTCCCTCTTCTTCTGGAGTTGTCCTCCGAAGAACCGTGGAGATTGGAGTGTTTTCCGACCCTCATCACACAGGACGAAGGGGCGCTTCTGCATCCCAACCTCCGGTCCCTGGCTCTCACGGCCTGGATGTTGAGAGCGTAGACTTTGCCTCTTTGGGTCTGTCAGAGGGTGTCTCCCGCATCTTGCTTGCTTCCAGGAAAGATTCCACTAAGAGGAGTTACTTCTTTCTGTGGAGGAGGTTTGCCGTCTGGTGTGACAGCAAGGCCCTAGATCCTCGCTCTTGTCCTACACAGACCCTGCTTGAATACCTTCAGCACTTGTCTGAGTCTGGTCTCAAGACCAACTCGGTAAGGGTTCACCTTAGTGCGATTAGTGCATACCATTACCGTGTGGAAGGTAAGCCGATCTCAGGACATCCTTTAGTTGTTCGCTTCATGAGAGGTTTGCTTTTGTCAAAGCCCCCCGTCAAGCCTCCTACAGTGTCATGGGATCTCAATGTCATTCTCACCCAGCTGATGAAACCTCCTTTTGAGCCACTGAATTCCTGCCATCTGAAGTACTTGACCTGGAAGGTCATTTTCTTAGTGGCAGTTACTTCAGCTCGTAGAGTCAGTGAGCTTCAGGCCCTGGTAGCCCAGGCCCCTTACACCAAATTTCATCATAACAGAGTAGTCCTCCGCACTCACCCTAAGTTCTTGCCAAAGGTTGTGTCGGAGTTCCATCTGAACCAGTCAATTGTCTTGCCAACATTCTTTCCCCGTCCTCATTCCTGCCCTGCTGAACGTCAGCTGCACACATTGGACTGCAAGAGAGCATTGGCCTTCTACCTGGAGCGGACACAGCCCAACAGACAGTCCGCCCAATTGTTTGTTTCTTTTGATCCCAATAGGAGGGGAGTGGCTGTGGGGAAACGCACCATATCCAATTGGCTAGCAGATTGCATTTCCTTCACTTACGCCCAGGCTGGGCTGGCTCTTGAGGGTCATGTCACGGCTCATAATGTTAGAGCCATGGCAGCGTCGGTAGCCCACTTGAAGTCAGCCTCTATTGAAGAAATTTGCAAAGCTGCGACGTGGTCATCTGTCCACACATTCACATTTCATTACTGCCTGCAGCAGGATACCCGACGTGACAGTCGGTTCGGGCAGTCAGTTCTTCAGAACCTGTTTGGGCTTTAGGATCCAACTCCACCCCCCGAGGGCCCATGTTTGTTCTGTTCCAGGCTGCACTCTCAGTTAGTTGGTAAATTTTTTAGGTCAATCTCAGTTATGTCCTCGCCGTTGCGAGGCCCAATTGACCATGGTTGTTGTTTTGAGTGAGCCTGGGGGCTAGGGATACCCCATCAGTGAGAATAAGCAGCCTGCTTGTCCTCGGAGAAAGCGAATGCTACATACCTGTAGAAGGTATTCTCCGAGGAGAACAGGCTGATTGTTCTCACAAACCCGCCCGCCTCCCCTTTGGAGTTGTGTCTTCCCTTGCTTTGTTTGCTACTTATGGGACTGACGAACATGAGCCGGTTTGGGCGGGAAGACGGCCGTGCATGCGCGGTGCGCAGGAGCGCGCGAGGACTAGCAAAGGCCTTTGCTAATGAAGTTTCCGATTGGAGGGGCTGCCGTGGACGTCACCCATCAGTGAGAACAATCAGCCTGCTGTCCTCGGAGAATACCTTCTATAGGTATGTAGCATTCGCTTCAGTGCTATCCACTCTCAACTCCACACTCGTTTGTGCTGTCCACTTTTTACTCCACACTCGTCCGTGCTGTCCGCTCTTGACTCCACACTCGTCCGTGCTGTTGGCTAGAGTCAACTTTCCTCCTTGCAACTTAAGCTCCCACAGTTTCCCCACTCAATTGGGGTTCCTCATCATCCTTGTGAGGACTGCTTTAAACAATTCTTCTTGCTCTTGTGAAAGTAATCAAACATAGGGTTTATTTATATTGCAGAGTGCTCCATCAAACAGCCGCCCCAGCGGCAAGCAGTCCGGCAGCTGCAATTCAGCGTCCAGTCTCACAGCGCTCTGCTTCACTTTTACCCTCCCCCCCCCCCCCCCAATGTAAGAAATCAAAAGTCCCCTCATCACTTAATAATGTCCTTGGAATTCTCTATCAGGTTCAGTCTATACTCCACTCCTCTTCAGTTCCACCTAGGAGTAGGAGACATTTTCACCTCCCTCATTTGTCAGCCACCAACACTCTGACAACCTCCCACAATGTTCAGACTCACCTGAGCCAAGTAAATAATCCCCACAGTTCAATTAAGCAAGTCCTCTCATAGGCACTGCACCTCCGTGCCAACAGTCTGAGGCTTCCCTATCAAGCCTCTTTCTCGTTTAACAGTTCTTTGTCCTGAGCAAAAGAACTCCATTTGCTCCTCACCACCTTCCTCCAACTCTCCCTCCCCCCTTTGGGCAGACTCCTCCCAATCCATAGAGTCCTCCTCCACCCTCTCTCCCAGGTGCCGCTCCTCCTCTTGATTATCCTTCATTTCCCAATCATCCTCCAACTCCATTACCTCCTGAGAATTGTAGTTCTGTTTTCCCTGTTCCCTCCTCCCCTGCAAGTGTTGCTGAGCTCTGTAGTTCTCTTCCTGTTTCCAGTATCTCCTACCCCTTCTTCCCCCCCAGAGGTTTCCCCCCCCCCCCCCCCCCCTCACTTACTGGCCCTTTCAGTTCTTTTCTGCCCTCCTTTTACATCCTCCTCACACCACTTATGCCACACAGAGAGGCTGCTCAGGGCGGTGCTAGTAGTCACAGCTAAACAGAAGAGCAACCCACTCAAACACAAACAGAAACCAAACAGAGAGGATGCTTAGGGCTGTGCTAGTAGACACAGCTAAATAAAAGAACAGCCTACTCGTGCCACTTAGAGAAACTGCTCAGGGCTGCGCTAGTAGTCACAGCTAAACAGAAGAGCAACCCACTCAAACACAAACAGTAGCCAAACAGAGATGAGGCTCAGGGCTGAGCTAGTAGACACAGCTAAATGAAAAAATAGCCCACTCATGCCACACAGAGAGACTGCTCAGGGCTGCACTAGTAGTCACAGCTAAATGGAAGAGCAACCCACTCAAACTCAAAACAAAAACCTCACAGAGAGGACTCAAACAGAAATCACACAGGCCACACAAAGGAACACTATGGTGAATCCCCAGATTATATGATTGATTTAGTTGATCTACTGGTGAGGAACAGAAACACATCTCGTAATTATATGAATCTTGTAACCAGATACCTCTCTTGTGCAGCCAAGGATAGAACAATCTCCTCCAGCCACAGGCTCCCGGTACAGTGAAGAAACAGATGTCCACCAGTGACTTCAATCTTAAGAACTTTTATTCCATGCAGGTTTCTAGTACACAGTTCCAATGGCAGCATAGCACATACCAGGATTCAATACAGGCTTACAGGCTTCAGTCTGGGCTCTTTATCCAGTGCACAATAAACAGTAATTCAATTCCCAAGACAAACAGTTCTTTCAGTTCATCATCACAGTTCAGTCACCCAGCAGCATTTTCTACCTTCTATCCTTTTTACCTTCAGGAGAGTTCAATATTTTAGGGACTCCTTCTACCCAAGGGTTTTCCCCTGCATCAGCTTCACAGTGAATTCAATACTTTTGGGACTTCCTCTCACCCAAGGAATCTCAGCCTGCTTCAGTACTTTAGGGACCTCCCTGCCCAAGGATTTTCAGCCTGTAACTACCAGTACTTTAGGGACCTCCTTGCCCAAGGATTTTCAGCCTGCAACTGCTTCGCTCCTTCTGCTTCCCTCTCCCGAACTGAACTCCTCTGCTGGGACTCCTTCCCACCTGCCTAATCAATCCCTGGCTTCAGCTACCACCACCAATCATTCTCCTTCCATTAGCTTCCTCACACCCAAACCAGCTGAGTTAAGCATTAGACTAATGAGACCAATGATGAGCTCCTGCACACAGGGTTTCCTAACTCTCTTTCCGCCTAGTGGCAGCCACTCTACACAACCTGCCAGCTTACACCCATGTCTTCCCTGACTGCAGCTAGGAGTCCAGTCCGGGTTCTTCATCTCACCCTCTGGCTCCTTGCCTGCAATGCCTTCTGGGACTTGTATTTCAGACTGAAACTGCCTTAACCCAACTATCCTGGAGGTGACTTTATCACAATCTTCAGTATCCCAGTTGCATTGGTTTTAAATACAAAACCACCTACACATATAATTTCTCCTACTTAGGAACGCAGATGTGGAATGCATTACCTAACTGTGTGAAAAAGCTGCATGATCATCAAGACTTTAGGCGCTCTTTCAAGACCTATCTGTTTTGTAAGGCCTACCCTACTGATGCTACTCAATAGACTCTACATTATTTTTTTGTTTTTTTGTTACATTTGTACCCCGCGCTTTCTCACTCATGGCAGGCTCAATGCGGCTTACATGGGGCAATGGAGGGTTAAGTGACTTGCCCAGAGTCACAAGGAGCTGCCTGTGCCTGAAGTGGGAATCAAACTCAGTTCCTCTGTTCCCCAGGACCAAAGTCCACCACCCTAACCACTAGGCCCCTCCTCCATTGCCTCAAAGGATCATTTTATTCCTTATTATTTTGTACCTTATTTTACACATGTACCCCTCCCTTACCTGACCCTATTTCTTATTGATTTGTAAGCCACATTGAGCCTGCTTGTGTGTGGGAAAATGTGGGATACAAATGCTGCAAATAAATAAATAAACACTCACGGCTATGCCACATAGCACTCAAGGATAAGGGAAGCCACTCATGAAGGAACACTCTAAGCTGTACCATACAGCACTCAGGAAAGAGAGAAGCCACTCAAAGGAATACTCAAGGGTATGCCACCAGGCACTCAAGGAATAAGGGATGCCACTCATAGGAATACACAAGGCTGTGCCACATGGCACACAAGGGTAAAGGGAATCCACACATAAGAATACACAATGCTGGCCACACAGCGCTCAAAGGTATAGGGAATCCACTCAGAATATAAAAGGCTCGCCACATAGCACTCAAGGGCAAAGGCAGTCCACTCATAAGAATACACAAGGCTGGCCACAAAGCACTCAAGGGTAAAGCAAGTCCACTCATAAGAATACACAAGGCTGGCCACAAAGCACTCAAGGGTAAAGCGAGTCCACTCATATGAATACACAAGGCTGGCCACACAGCACTCAGGGTAAAGGGAGTCCACTCATAAGAATACACAAGGTTGGCCACACAGCACTCAAGGATAAAGGGAAGCAACTTATAGGAATACACAAGGTTGTGCCACAGAGTCAAATAACAGACACTAGAGAAAAGCAAGCAAACAGGGAAAGCTGCCTTTACATACACCGATCAGATAAGGAGCAATGCTCACAAGAATCAGGAGACTAACACAGCAGACAAAGAGTTAAAACATGCTAAAGGGAAGGGCTGCTTCTAATAACACAAGTCAGAAAGAAGTGGGGCTTACACTGCAGTCAAAGGTTTAAAGCAAACAAAGGGAAAAACAAACAATATTCTTACCAGAACTCAGCCAGCATCCACAGCCAGGTAGGGAAAGGGAAGGCAGGCAGAGATAGAGCAGAAAGAGCACATATAGCTGCATGGAAGCAAAGTAATCAAGGAAAGCAGCTGGCAACAACTAGCTTTCTGAACAGTGAAAGATAACAAGGGAAACCACACAGGGAAACAGAACAGGCTATGCTGGAGAGCCTAGTTAACAAGGAAGTAATCCATTCAGATTCAAACCAGAACCACACACACAGAAAAACAGAACAGGGCTTTGCTTGGGAGCCAAGTTAACAGACAAGTAATCCATACAGATTCAAACCAACACAACACACACGGAGAAACAGAACAGGGCTTTGCTTGGAAGCAAAAATAACAGGCAAATAATCCATACAGGTTCAAGCCAAAACCACACACACAGGGCTCAAGGCTGTGCCCAAAGGCACAGCTAAAACCACCAGTTCCCTCAGAATCAAACAACAATACAACAAGAAAAGGGAAAAGTAGACCTGTTGCAAAGGCAAAGCAGGAAAGCTGCCTGGGTCCTTATAAAGGAGTAGGCTGATGATGTCACAAGCAGGAAATGAAGCAGAAGCAGGGAGACCAAAGCAAGGCTTGGCTTCAGGGACACCAAAGCAAGGCTTGGCTAACAGGAAGAACAACAACGGGAAAAAAGACAATCTGGAGAGGACACAGAGCTAGATACAGAGAAACAGTAGGTCTGGACTTAAGGGCATGGCCACAACCGTGGCATCCAGAAATGGATTTCAAGGCAGGGGTGTAGCTACGGGTGGGCCTGGGTGGGCCCAGGCCCGCCCAATCTGAGCTCAGGCCCGCCCAATTTATTCTGATAGGTGCAGGTTAACAGTGGGAGTACACAGCCTTTCTGCTGTGGCTTGCTCGCTCATCCATATGCAGCCTGCACTGCAGCCAGAAGCTCTCCTCTTGTCCTCCTCCACAGATGTACCAACCTTTTTTTTTTTTTTTTTTTTAAAGTGCACCGATCCAAAAGTCTGTCATAGCGGGGCACCACACGCCTACTGCCCTTCCTGGCGTAGTTTTAATTAATCTACTTCTGAATCTCTGCTGACGATTTATGGGGCTGCCGTGTTTTTAAATTATTTTTTCCCCGTAGGTTCACTAGTTCGTGCCTAATTTTATATCCTTACAACTGAATCATACAGTAATGCCAAAGAGAAGAATATTAGCTGTGAAATATTCTGCTCCTTGGCATTACTGTATGATTCAGTTGTAAGGATATAAAATTAGACACGAACTAGTGAACCTACGGGGAAAAAAATAATGCTTGCTTAACTAGAACTTTCTGATCAAATGCTCGACTTTTTTTTTACCCAGACCCCCTCCCTGTACAACGAGGTACCGGAGAACGCCTAAAAAGCCCTCCGAAGATGAGGGGGGAGGTGAAAGCGGGGTGTCCCTATGCACATTAAAAGCCTGCAGCCCGTGACACAAGGCACCAGCTTCTTAAAGGGGAATGCAATCGCCTGTCTGGCGGCATTCTTAGGTCATGCTGGACAACTGACAGGAAGGTGTTTAAGGTGGGTGTAAGAGTGGATGGGGCTGTCCCAGAAGCTTTTCCTTTAAGCAATTGTATTCCATTGTGCAATAAAATGTTACTGGGAGCAAGAGATTAGGGCTTGCAAGTACTTCCTGAGAACTGCACGCTTCTTTATCTGCCTCCTGTCCTGTTGACAAAGAGACACCCCAGCGGGCCCAACAAAGACAGACAAAACTGTACAGAGGGTTGCTGGCTGTTTCTCAAGATATGGTTACGGGTCTGCTATAAGAATTAAGTAGAACTAGGCTATCAAAAATCTTTCCCTCTCCCTATTTCAAGAAGTAGCTTTGAGATCATTTTGAATCAAAAGTTAATTACTATTGCAGTTTACTTAGTGAGCCCATGCTGCAGGAAGTGACTGCAGCAAGCAGAAAATTCCGAGCCAAGCATGTTTTGTTTTGAGGCGAGTTCCGTGCCCCACCCGCAGGGCTCTGGGGCTAATCTGGATATTCCTTCTGTGACACGACTGCCTCCGAGCTCGGTCTTCTGCTTGCACTTCCAGGTGCTGCTTCATGTCGTGCAGCTCCCTGGCTCTTGACTACTACTACTACTACTACTTAGCATTTCTATAGCGCTACAAGGGTTACGCAGCGCTGTACAAGTTAAAACATGGGGAAGGACAGTCCCTGCTCAAGAGAGCTTACAATCTAAAGGACGTCCAGTGTGCCGGCTGACTGCTCTCTACCTGGATTTTGCAGGCAAGTGTGCCTGCTGGCTGCCCTCTCTGCCCCTGATGACTGAGAAAATGGCACAACTGGTCTTTGCTTTGGTGCCTTGGAAAAGTTTTCTTTGAAGCACTGCAGAAGACTTTTTGGCCAGAGCTGACTTTGTGTGGAATTTATAGTCTTTGATTCTACCCGTTTAAATCTATGCTGCAGGTTCCATAAAGATATCCTGATAAGGTTGTTAGAAAGCCAGGACTGATCTGAAATCGCTGTCTTGGAACTGGGTAACTTGGCAGGTCTGGGTACAGCAGACAGTGTTATCAAACTTGGAAAGTGCCAGCGTTCTTGAAAAGGTTAGGGTCAGTAATTCAATCATCAAGTGCATTCAAAGGCATTATCCCAAGAAACACTATTCATACCTGTTTACATAGTGCCCACTCATATTAGCTCTGGGCCCACCCAAAATGTCAGGTCTGGCTACGCCACTGTTTCAAGGGCAATGATGCGGAGGAACTGAAAGAATTCTCTGTGAACCTGGAAGACGTGGAGAGTCATTTTCGAAGGGTCGTCCAAGTATGAATTAGGATGCCCTCATGAAGTCGGCCAAAATCAGGTAGGTATAATCGAAAAATAATATGGACTTCCTTAGACATTCCATTATCGCAGTGCAAAACACCCAAAGTATAGTAAAAAGGACGCCCATCTTCCAGAACCGTGCAAGGACGTCCGTAAAACACTGTACTTGAATTTGTCTAATTTAACGTCCATCGCCGGTTCTATGAGAAAGACGTCCTTATTACTATACTTTGGACTTTTTTGATGTACCTGGTTTTTCCGCAAGTACAGTGCATGTAGTTGCGGACATCCAGGTATGGGGAAAAATAAGGAACATTCAGTACAGTAAGAAGGACGTCTTTCTCGTAGAACCGGCAAAGGGCGTCCATCTTACTAGGCCCGCCGAAGGACGGCGGGCCTGTAAGAGGGACATCCTTTGGCAGTTCCGTAAGAAACATGTCCGTCTTACTTCACTTTACACTTATGAATGTTCCTTATATTTCCCGTACCTGGATGTCCGCAACTACATGCACTGTACTTGCGGAACATGCAGCTATGGAAAATATAAGGAACATACATATTTTATATGAAGAGCTTCGCACACTTGATAATGATTCATATAAGGAAGGCTCCGCTCGTGTGAACACGTACTCATCCAAATAAGGCCCCGCACGCCTGACAACGGTCCATGCACGTCATGGACATCCATGCGTCATGGTGGTCCATGTGCAGACCCATCATATATGGGGCCAGGATGTCCACGTGCTAACTCGTCCATATATGGGATGGTCGTCCATATATGGAACTGTGCATGTAAGGACGTCCATCATGCATGGACGTCCATATAAGGCAATGCACGTTTTCCAACGGTTAGTCACTAAGAAACATGTCTCTCTGCAGGGAGCCAAATTTCAGCGTCGCTGAAAATCTGAGGCTAATTGAGCTGTGGCTGAGGCACCATCGTGCCCTTCTCATGCACCGCCACCACCTGCCTCCCAGGACTGTCAATACGAGCATGGAGTCGTATAAGATACCAGTTGGAAAGGTAACTGTTTGTTCCCCCCCCCCCCCCCCCCCGTCCCGGCCTGGCCTGGCCTATCAGGTCCCCCTCCTGTAGCTACACATATAAGAGCTTCCTCAGTAATGTAAGCACTAACTGTAGTCTGCATTTAAGGGTAATCAGTATGTGCACACATATTCATTAATAGAATCAATTTACTAGAAAGGTAAAGCATTCTCACTCCCCAGCAATACTGCACACAAACGGTACTCTCTGTCCTCATGTCCACCTCAATGACATCACCTGTACCAATGTCATGTCCCCCCCCCCCCCCCCCCATCAGTAGTGTTGTGTGTCTCTACAATTTGGCTGCTAAATGATTTTATGTTGTGAAGGCAAGAAGGGCCATCCCCTGACTCTTGGTGTACAAACTTGTATCTTACAGACGTTTTGGCATACGTCGGGACCTCAAGTCCCTACATCAAAGGTTCCGCCGCATACCGCGGGACCACCCCGACATCATTCACAGCGTGCGAAGGCGCCTCAGGGCTCGACTTAAATATTATAAACAGGCCACCTGTAATCCTTTGTAAATGTATTTATTTAATAATGCAAATTTCATGTTCAGTTTCCATGTGGCTAATAGGCAAATAGTAAGTCATAACACCTCTGTCCCAGATCAAGGCCTGAGGTTGCAGCTACCCTCCCATGAGTGTGGCTGTGACTTCCAACTAACCTCCTCTGAAATGAATGAGATGACATGCCTCACTTCTGTGTCCCCCTTTGTTTCATGGTATTCTTGCCTGATGTCCTGCTCTTAGTGGATGTTATAGCATGATTTGAAAGTAATGTAAAGAAATAGTACTTCCACCCCCTCCTCCTCCCCCCCCCCCCAAATGGTCATCCTACCATAGTCACACCTCAAAATGCTAACATGCTGCTGAGGAATGAGTGTTCCCTGCCAACACATCTTATAGTGTACTCCTTTTTCACACCAGCTTCCAGGGTTCCCTGTCATGTCATCTCATGCACATGTCTAGCCCAGGGCTCACCACTGACCCACACCTTTCCCCATTCCTGCCTCATGCCAGCCAGCCAGCTCCTGCACTATGCAAGCCATGTTGAATGTGCTGATCTCAAGGACAATCCTTTTACATACACAGGACGCCAGCAGCAGGAGGAGGAGACAGGACTGCCTGAATCGGTGGTGGAGCAGGAGGAGGAGGACCCATGGCAGGACATGCCTCCGCTTGAGGAGGAGGAGGGCCCAACACCTCCAGCCCTTTCCACACCATACCCAGCCCCAGCACTGTGCCTCCTGCAGCAACTGGTGAATAGCCAAAACCAGTTGCTGCAGGAGGTGTCGGCGATGTGGCAGGCTAACGAGCAGCACTTCAGGGCACAGAGGCTGCTTCTGGTGCTGCTCATTAGCCTGCTGCAAAGGGCCATGCAGGGAGGAGGACAAGGCCTCCCTTGAGAAACTTTGTTAAAAAACAAAAATTGTACATAGTTCTATTTTTTGTTTGGTTCAATACAAGTTTCATATTTTTGATAAAACAGGGTGTGTGTCTCTACTTTGTACACTAACATTCTCCGAGGACAAGCAGGCTGCTTGTTCTCACAGATGGGTGATGTCCACGGCAGCCCCTGATGACCGGAAAATCTTCCTAGCAACAAACGTTTACTAGAGCCTTCGAGCACGCGCGGCCATCTGCTTAGTACATAAGTAGTGCCATAGTGGGAAAGACCAAAGGTCCATCTAGCCCAGCATCCTGTCACCGACAGTGGCCAATCCAGGTCAAGGGCACCTGGCACGCTCCCCAAACGTAAAAACATTCCAGACAAGTTATACCTAAAAATGCGGAATTTTTCCAAGTCCATTTAATAGCGGTCTATGGACTTGCCCATCGCGCGAGAGTCCCGTCAGTTTTTTCTCTTTCCACGGTAGGGAGCGGTTGTTTTTTTTTCCGTCTCTCTCTGTGCCCCTGAGAAAGAGCCTTCGTTTTTTTTTGCGAGTTTTCACGCTTTTTTCTTCGTTTTCTTTCTTCTTCTGTGCTCTGTTGAGCTCTATTAAAAAAAAAAAAAAGAAGTTCCCTTAAGTTTTATAGTTGGGCCCTCTTTAAGTTTCCTTTCGCTGCCCCTTTTGGGCTGCGCGTTTGTGTTTCTCCCTTTTGTGCCCCTTTTTCTTGGCACCATCGAGAATTTTGACCTCGCCGCCGCTATTTTTCCATCCATGACATCGAGGATTCCCAGCGGCTTCAAGAAGTGTGGTCGGTGCAGCCAGGCAATCTCAGGTACCGATCCCCATTCGTGGTGTACCCACTGCCTTGGGCCCGACCATCGCCCAGACGCATGTAAGTTGTGTCTTAGCCTTAAAAAAGGGGACACAGGCATCGAGAAAAGCTCAGCGGGAATGTCTGTTTGGAGCTTTGCCCAGCACTTCAGCGTCGACGTCGGCACCGGAGATGGCATCGACATCGGGAGAGCAGGTAATACCTGTCCGGAGACCACCACACTCTGGGAGCAGTGAGCCATCGAGTGGGTCTCCACCTGTCTCAAAGGCTCCTGCTGTGCAGGCCCATCCGGACCGACAATTTTCGGACTGGACCCCGAGGAGGCGTGTGGATTCCACGTCCTCCTCGTCGGTACCGAGGAGTACCGATGCCGTACATTGAGCGAAGGCTAAGAAGCATCGGCATCGATCTCCTTCCACACATGGTACCGGGAGTTCCAGGGCATCGAGGGGTTCGGCACCTGAGAAGCGTTGATGCCGGGAGGACCGCTCACCCTCCATCCAAGAGGTGTCGGTGCGTCGGTCTTCGGACAGTCCAGTACCACCTCCCTGCTCTGCACAGGTTCTGCCTCCGGCTCCTACACCAGCCCCACAGCCTTTCCCGGCAGACACTCTGGACAAGCACCTCCGATCCATTCTGCCAGGTCTCCTGGAGGGGCTGCTGCATCAGTCTGTTCTGGTACCGGGGGAGCTTGCGCCCTCGGTACCGTTGATGGAAGTGGCAGCTGGCTCTATGCCTGTGGTGAGATCCCCGATGCCGATGCCACTTGCGGCATCGGCCTCGGCTGCCACCCAGGTCGACTCCCCATCAACATCGCTGGAGGGAGCTTCATCGCCACCGGCATGGGAGTCGACTTTTCGACGTCTTCATCGAGGACGTGGTTCCTCGGACTCGAGACGGGCTCAGTTTCGGACTGCAGTTTGTGAACTCTTGTCTGACACCGAGGAGGATGCTTCGTGGGAGAAGAGGAGGATTCCAGATATTTCTCTTCTGAGGAGTCTTGTGGTCTTCCTTCTGATCCCACTCCTTCGCCTGAAAGAAAGCTTTCTCCCCTGGAGAGTATTTATTTCTCCTCTTTTGTGCGGGAAATGTCTGTGGCTATTCCCTTCCCTGAGGATGAGCCCAGGGTCGAGATGTTTGAGGTCCTTGACTATCCTTCACCACCTAAGGAGTCATCCACTGTTCCTCTGCATAATGTCCTTAAGCAGACATTGCTGAAGAACTGGACGAAACCACTCTCTAATCCCACCATCCCCAAGAAGGTTGAGTCCCAGTATCGAATCCATAGAGAGCCTGAGTTGTTGAAGTCGCAGTTACCTCACGACTCTATGGTTGTGGATTCTGTTCTCAAGAGAGCCAAACGTTCTAGAGATTTTGCCTCGGCGCCCCCGGGATGAGAAGCTAGAACTCTGGAGTCTTTTGGGAGGAAGGCTTATCAGTCCTCCGTGCTCGTGTCCAAGATTTAGTTGTACCAGCTCTACACGAGCATCCACATGCGGAACAATGTCAAGCAACTGGCGGACTTAGTGGACAAGCTCCCTCCGGAGCACACCAGGCCTTTTCAGGAGGTGGTCAGGCAGCTGAAGGCATGTCGTAAATTCCTGTCCAGGGGTGCTTACGACTCTTTTGATGTTGCATCCAGAGCCACTGCTAAAGGTATAGTGATGCGCAGACTCTCATGGCTGCGTGCCTCTGACCTGAACAATAGAGTCCAGCAGCGGCTAGCGGATGTTCCTTGCTGGGGGGATAATATTTTTGGCGAGAAATTCAAGCAGGTGGTCGAACAGCTCCACCAGCGGGAAAACGCCCTTGACAATCTCTCCCACCGTGCGCCTTCAGCATCTACCTCATCAGGTAGACGTTTTTTCAGGGGAAGGCGGAATGCTCCCTATGCTTACAATAAGCGTAGGTACAATCCACCTTCTTGACAGCCTTCTCAGGCTCAACCCTAGCACGCTCGTTCTCGTCAACAGCGTGTGCCCAGACGGCCCTGCAGCTCCCCGGCAAAAGCAAGGGACGGACGTTTGACTGGCTTCAGTTGAGCATAGCCACTATCAAAGTGTCTGTGCCGGACGATCTGCCGGTCGGAGGGAGGTTAAAATTTTTTTCACCAAAGGTGGTCGAAGGGAGGTTAAAATTTTTTCACCAAAGGTGGCCTCTCAACCTCCGATTGGTGGGTTCTTCAAATAGTCCGGCTCGGATACTCCCTACATTTGATTTCCACACCTCCAAATTGCCCACCGGGAGCTAGGTCCTTCAGCTCCCAGCACAGGCAGGTACTTGCAGAGGAACTCTCCACCCTTCTCAGCGCCAGTGCGGTCGAGCCCGTTCCACCAGGGCAAGAAGGGCTGGGATTCTATTCTAGGTACTTCCTTGTACAAAAGAAAACAGGGGGGATGCGTCCCATCCTAGACCTAAGGGGCCTGAACAAATACCTGGTCCGAGAAAAGTTCAGGATGCTTTCCCTGGGCACCCTTCTTCCAATGATTCAGAAAAACGACTGGCTATGCTCTCTGGACTTAAAGGATGTTTATACACACATCCCAATACTGCCAGCTCACAGGCAGTATCTTCGATTCTGTCTGGGAATGCAGCACTTTCAGTATTGTGTGCTGCCCTTTGGTCTCACGTCTGCGCCAAGGGTGTTTACCAAATGCCTGGCGGTAGTTGCAGCGTCGCTACGCAGATTGGGAGTGCATGTGTTCCCCTATCTCGACAATTGGCTGGTGAAGAACACTTCAGAGGCAGGAGCTCTACAGTCCATGCAGATGATTATTCAACTCCTGGAGTTACTGGGGTTTGTCATAAATTACCCAAAGTCCCTTCTTCTTCCTGTTCAGAAACTAGAATTCATAGGAGCTCTGCTGGAGTCACAGACGGCTCATGCCTATCTTCCAGAGGCGAGGGCTGACAACCTTCTGGCTCTTGTTTCCTTAGCCAGAATGTCTCAGCAGATCACAGCTCGGCAGATGTTGAGACTGCTAGGCCATATGGCCTCCACAGTCCATGTGACTCCCATGGCCCATCTTCACATGCGATCAGCTCAATGGACCCTAGCTTCCCAGTGGTTTCAGGCCGCAGGGGATCTAGAGGATGCAATCCAGTTACCCACCGACTTTCACCATTCCCTTCAGTGGTAGAGAATTCGATCCAATTTGATTTTGGGACGTCCCTTCCAAATTCCTCAGCTGCAAAAAGTGCTGACAAAGGATGCATCTCTCCTGGGGTGGGGAGCCCATGTAGACAGGCTTCACACTCAAGGAGCTTGGTCCCTCCAGAAATCAGGACTTCAGATCAATCTCCTGAAGTTGCGAGCAATCTGGAATGCTCTAAAGGCTTTCAGAGATTGGCTGTACAATCAAATTATTCAAATTCAGACAGACAATCAGGTTGCCATGTACTACGTCAACAAGCAGGGGGGCACCGGATCTCGCCCCATGTCGGGAAGCCGTCCAGATGTGGCTATGGGCTCGTGCCCACTGCATGTTTCTCCAAGCCACGTATCTGGCAGGCGTAAACAACAATCTGGCCGACAGGTTGAGCAGGATAATGCAACCTCATGAGTGGTTGCTCAACTCGGGCATGGTACGCAAGATCTTCCGAGCGTGGGGCACCCCCTCGGTGGATCTTTTTGTCACTCAGACCAATCACAAGATCCATCAGTTCTGTTCCAGACTTCAGGCCTACAACAGACTAGCGTCGGATGCTTTTCTCCTTCATTGGGGGAAGGGTCTTCTGTATGCATATCCTCCCATACCTCTGGTGGGGAAGACTTTGTTGAAACTCAAGCAAGACTGCGGAACCATGATTCTGATAGCTCCTTTTTGGCTGCGTCAGATCTGGTTCCCTCTTCTTCTGGAGTTGTCCTCTGAAGAACCGTGGAGATTGGAGTGTTTTCCAACCCTCATCACTCAGAATGAGGGGGCACTTCTGCATCCCAACCTCCAGTCTCTGGCTCTCACGGCCTGGATGTTGAGGGCGTAGAGTTCACTTCCCTGGGTCTTTCTGAGGGTGTCTCCCGAGTCTTGCTTGCTTCCAGGAAAGATTCCACTAAGAGGAGTTACTCTTTCAAATGGAGGAGGTCTGCCGTCTAGTGTGAGAGCAAGGCCCTAGATCCTCGCTCTTGTCCTACACAGACCCTGCTTGAATATCTTCTACATTTATCAGAGTCTGGTCTCAAGACCAACTCCATAAGAGTTCACCTTAATGCAATTAGTGTTTATCATCAACGTGTAGATGGTAAGCCTATCTCTGGACAGCCTTTAGTTGTTCGCTTCATGAGAGGTTTGCTTTTGTCAAAGCCCCCTGTCAAACCTCCACCAGTGTGATGGGATCTCCTTTTGAACCACTGAATTCCTGCCATCTGAAGTACTTGACCTGGAAGGTCATTTTCTTGGTGACAGTTACTTCAGTTCGTAGAGTCTGTGAGCTTCAAGCCTTGGTAGCCCATGCTCCTTATACTAAGTTTCATCATAATAGAGTTGTTCTCTGCACGCACCTTAAGTTCTTGCCAAAGGTTGTGTCGGAGTTCCATCTGAACCAGTCAATTGTCTTGCCAACATTTTTCCCCCGTCCTCATACCCGGCCTGCTGAACGTCAGTTGCATACATTTCACTTCAAGAGAGCATTGGCCTTCTTTGTGGAGTGGACAAGCCCCTTCAGACAGTCCGCCCAAATGTTTGTTTCTTTCGACCCCAACAGAAGGGGAGTTGCTGTCGGGAAACGCACCATTTCAAATTGGCTAGCAGACTGCATTTCTTTCACTTACGCCCAAGCTAGGCTGATTCTTGAGGGTCATGTCACGGCTCATAGTGTTCGAGCCATGGCAGCGTCAGTGGCCCACTTGAAGTCAGCCACTATAGAAGAGATTTGCAAGGCTGCGACATGGTCTTTAGTCCACACATTCACATCTCACTACTTCCTTCAGCAGGATACCCGACGCGACAGTCAGTTTGGGCAGTCGGTGCTGCAGAATCTGTTCGGGGTTTAGAATCTAACTCCTCCCCCCTAGGCCCCTTTTTGTTCTGTTCCAGGCTGCACTCTCAGTTAGATGTTTCTTCGTAGGTCAATCCTTGTTATGTCCTCGCCCTTGCGAGGCCCAATTGACCTTTCTTTGTTGTTTTGAGTGAGCCTGGGGGCTAGGGATACCCCATCAGTGAGAACAAGCAGCCTGCTTTTCCTCGGAGAAAATGAAGATACATACCTGTAGCAGGTATTCTCTGAGAACAGCAAGCTGATTGTTCTCACATACCTGCCCGCCTCCCCTTTGGAGTTGTCTTTTCCTTCTTTGATTTGTTATCAAACTGACGGGACTCTCGTGCGACTGGCGGGAAGCGGATGGCCGCACATGTGCAGGGCGCGCGCTCGAAGGCTCTAGCAAACCTTTGTTGATAGGAAGATTTTCTGGTAATCGGGGGCTGCCGTGGACATCACCCATCAGTGAGAACAATCAGCCTGCTGTCCTTGGAGAATACCTGCTACAGGTATGTATCTTCATTTTATCAAATGCTGGGGTTGATGTGAGAGGAGGCAGCAATCTGGGTTGCATGAGAGGTGAACTGTGACAGAGAAACTTTAGTACATATGTGTCATAAATGTGGCCATACAGAAGGCCACCTGTTCCTTCCAAATTGCATGGCTATATGGTAAGAGGGGGGAATGGGTGGGCATTTCTGTTGAGGAACAGAAATGCCCATCCAGCCTCTCCCCCCTTACCATAGAGCCCTACAGCACAGAGTTGTGTAAATATATATTTAAACGGTTTTTATTAGATTTGCAACAAATATAAACACAGCCACACAAGGCTCTGCAGTTAACCCTTAACATATCTCAAGCTAATTATACAACCATTCGTTAATAAACATATGTCATTTATGCATTTTGTGGTACAGCCTTTTATTTATTGCTCTTATCCCACTTATCCTTCCCCTCCCTCTCCCTCCCTTCCCCCCACCCCCCTCTCGACCTGGGAGTTATTCAGTGTAGTCTATGGTTTTATCCTTCATTTAAGAGCAAACTTCGACCTCTCTGGCTTAGACTTTTCAGATAAGGGCCCCAAACAGCCAAGAACATGACTCTCTTGTGCTTTGAGAGCCGGGATTCTCTAGTCTCCCAAGAAGCCATCTGGTGTAATTGATTCCTCCAGTGCCAATATGCTGGAGGATCTTTACTTGTCCAGTACTGTAAAATACATTTCCTGGCTAGTAAACTCATCTTTCTGAGCAATATTGTTTCAAATTTATTCTGCCCTCTGAAGGCCCCCGGGATGTCCAAGATCAACTGCTCAGCTGTCCCCAAAATCCGAAGCCCCAGTCGCTCCTTCCAAAAACTTCGGACCTGTGTCCAAAATCTTTTCAAGGCGGGGCATCTCCAAAACATGTGTAACATTGTGCCAGGGTCTTTTCCGCATTTGAGACACACCGGTCTCCGGTTCTCTCCCATGTGAGCTAGTTGGACAGCAGTTATATATCCCCTATGGATACAACGATAGGCACATTCTCTTAAGCGAGCATCAGCTACTAGCAAAGGTATTCTTGCTGTCGATTTAGTAATGTCCCATGAAACTACTCTAGTCCCTAATTCTTTTTCCCATGCGCTCTTCAGATTCCTATAATCTCTGGGGGGTCGCCATCCTGATATTGTTTTATAGAGCAGGGATATCGTAAGTTCACCTTCACCCAAAGAGTGAAAAAAATTTGTTACCCTATCCCCCATCCGGGTTCTCAAAGGGTCTCCCGGGAGAGAGGCCATATAGTGCCGCACCTGTCTTATAGCAAATCTGTTACCCCAGGAATCACCCACTTTCCCCAGTATTTCTACTTCTGTAAGGGGCTGCCCACCTCCATCCACCAGATGTGCCAGGTTGGAAATCCCCTTCTTTGCCCAAACTACAAAGTGTCGGCTCGACAAGCCTGGTAAGAATTCACAGTTCCCACATATTGTTAATAGATCCGTTATTTCAGGGTCTCCCCCTAGGTGTCGTATAAGCACTCTCCACATCTCCCTGAGCGGCCGCAACAGCACACATTTACTGAGCCCTTCTGGCAAATCACCTGTTTTGTGGTGTAAGAGTGAGAATAATTGATAAGGTTCCCAGAGTGCCGCCTCCAGCACAGTGGGGGTGTATCGCTGTGTTTCCAAACACCAATCTCCTAGATAACGCAATTGGCATGCCTGGTTGTATAGTTCTAAATCTGGCATCCCCACCCCCCCTCGACTCCAATTACCTACTAAAGTCGAGAAGCGAATTCTTGGTTTTTTGCCCCTCCAGCAAAACTTTGATGCTAATTTATAGAAGTTCTGTAAGTCTTTTCGTCGAAGCCACATCGGGATGGTTTGCATTACGTAAAGCCACCTGGGGAATAACACCATTTTAATCAAGTTCACTCTACCTAGCATTGATAATGGTAGATCCAGCCACCCTTGTAACACCTTCTGAGTTTCCTGCAGCAGCCTATTGATATTAAGGTCATACAGCCTTGCCGGATTTATGGGCATCAGTATTCCTAGATATTTGAAAAAAGTTTGTGCTTTCCTCAAGGGAAACTCGCCTCTCCACTGTTGCCATACTTCCTCCGAAGAGGCTAATGCCTCTGACTTCTCCAAATTTAAACTAAGGCCCGCATAGTCTCCGTATTCGGAGAAGATCTCCAGCAAAGCTTCCAGAGAGTTCTGGGGGTCTGATAAATGGACCAAAATATCATCGGCAAATGCGGCCACCTTAAAGGCCTCTCCCCCTATTGATATCCCCGCTACCGCCTTTTGCTCCTCAATGTCTCTCAGCAAAGGATCCAAAGTTAATACAAATAATAGAGGCGATAGAGGACAACCTTGTCTAGTTCCCCGATTTATTTCAAAATCCCTTGTTGTTATACCATTGACTGATATTCTGGCCTTCGGTTTTGCATACAAAGCTTTGATCCCGGACAAAAATCTGTCCGTGATTCCATATTTCTGAAGGACCGCGTATAGAAACTTCCATTTTACTTTGTCAAAGGCTTTTTCAGCATCAAAGCTTATTAACAAAGACTTTTTATTCCCTCGATTTCTGGCTTCTAATGATGCCAGGACCTTACGGACATTCCTAGTAATTTTCCGTCCCCTCACAAACCCCACTTGGGAGTCATGTATAAGTTTCGGCAAAAATCTTGCTAATCGGTTTGCTAAAATCTTAGCCATCAGTTTCACTTCATAATTTAGGAGCGAAATAGGTCTATATGACTCAGCTAACTCCGGATCCTTCCCTTTTTTAGGAATTACTATAATGCAAGCTGTATTTAGATCTGGAGGCATCCTTTCCTTTTCTATGAAAGTGTTAAACATTGCGGCCAGGGGTTCTGTTATTTCTTCTCCCATGATTTTATAGAATTCCGCTCGGTACCCATCTACTCCCGGCGCCTTAAGCAGTTCACTTTGGTTAATCGCCAGGTACACCTCATCTGGCGTGATAAGTGTGTTAAGCCATTGCCCTTCTTGGGGAGATAATTTTGGCAATCTGATCTGATCTAGATATGAATCTCCCTCTAGGCCATCATCAGGTGGGGCCTCATATAGCCTTTTGTAATATTGATAGAAATTCTCACTGATTTCCTTATCCGTATGAATTTGTTCTCCCTGTCCCTTCTTCATAGTCAAGATCCTAGCTTTGCCCTGTTTAGCTGCAATCAAACGCGCCATTACACGACCGCACTTGTTTCCATGCTTATATAACTGATATTTGTAATATGTTTGTGATTTCGCAGCTTTATAGTGAAGTATTTCATTTAATTTCGTCTGTAAAAGCATTAAATGCTGCCTATTCTCGGTGGAGGCTTGTTGACCATACCTTCTCCGAGCTTTGCACACTAATTGACTTAGTCTCAATATCCCTCTATTCTGAGTTTTGCGTTTATGTGCTGTGTAGCTGATGATTTCTCCACGAAATACTGCCTTAGCCGCCTCCCAATACAAAACTGGGTTTTCCACATGTATTGCATTATGTTTTTTATAATCTTGCCAACTCTGCTGTATAACGGCCTTAAATCTCTGATCTCGGTATAACTCTGCAGGAAAAACCCATCTCTTTTCCCCTCCCTTCTCCTCATTGGGCGCCCAAATCATCTCCACCCAGGCATGATCAGATATCACATCTGCTCCTATAACCGATTTCGTCACTGAACTAAATATCTGTTCTGAGATCAACAAATAATCAATCCGTGCCTGTGTGCTGTGCGCCCGCGAAAGGTGTGTATAATCTTTCCCCTGTGGATTCAGTATCCTCCATACGTCTACCAGTCCCACCTGTCGGCAAAGATTAGGCAGCCCTCTGGATGCCTGATTAAGCTCTTGCCTCCTAATCCCCGTGCAATCCATCAATGGGTCCATTACCATATTGAAATCCCCCCCTGTTATTATGGGTAACGAATTATTTATTAATAATTTCGAGGTGATCATCTTGTAAAACTTCCTCTCATATTGGTTCGGGGCATATACATTGCCAAACAGCACCATCTGGCGTTGGATATGAGCCTCACAAAGTATGAATCTACCCCCAGGATCAGTAAAATGCACTTTAACTTTGTCTGCTATTCCCTTTCGAAACAAGATGGCGACCCCTCCTTTCTTCCCCTGTGCTGCTGCAAATGCACATTCCCCCACCCACCAAGTTCGGAGTTTGGCATGTTCCCCCACCGATAAGTGGGTTTCTTGTAGCATGGCTATATCAACTTTGTGTCTTTGCAAATGTTGCAGAATTTTAGAGCGTTTTATAGGGGACGAGATCCCTCCCACATTCCATGTAACTACTTTTAGAGGTCCCATATCATATATGTTTCCTGTTCATGAAATGCATACCAATTACTCAAGGAAAAGGGGTGTCCCAGCCCCCACCCCTCCTCTCTCTCCATCCTAAGCCATATTAAATCCTTACTAGGTCCAATTAATCGTATCCCCCAGGTCTCCCATCCTCCCCGTCCCCTAAACCCTCCCGCTTCTCCCCTTCTACATTCCTCTACCCCCTTTGATCCCAACCTCCCTTCTACGGAGTCTAGGTCTCGCAATAAGACCATCACGTATAACGCCTCCTACCCTCTCCCTCTTGCAATCTAGGATGCATGTAAGTATTCTTCTTTCCCCCCCCCCCCCTCTCAGTATATCTCTCTCTTAAATTCGCTTAACATATCAACTTAATTCTGTTAACATCAGTAACAACTTCAAATAGAGACGAGAGAAAGAAGAGAGAGAGAAAAAAAAAAAAAAAAAAACCTCTCATTTTAAAGTTTCCAAGTGTCACTCCAAACTTTGAGCAGGCTCCTCTACGCCTCTCTTTAATGGCACTTCTGGGTCTCTCTCCAACACTGTTACTGTTAGAACATCCAGGGCTTTCTAGCAGATTATCCCGGTTCTGTGATGTAACTTTCTTGAAGGTCTCTTGAACAGTTATCTCAGTCCTCAATGGCATTCTGTTCAAATATCCCGGTCTGTCTTTCAAAATGCAATCCATTATAGAGTCCCGAGGGTTTTAGTTATTCTTCGTGATCTCCTAGGATTTTTTCTCAGGATTTTGTCTCTCTTGCCAAACCAATAATTCTAAGTCCTCATTCCGGATTCTGAGATCCTTCAGATTCACTTAAGTCTTTGTAATCCAACTCCTGTTGCGATTTACCTTCTTCTATCCATCTTCCATGATATATCTGTAGTTCCTGCATATAGCCTCCCAGTTAGCGATGTTCCACAGAGTTCAAAAATGCTTGCGCTTGTTCTACTGTATTATACACTTGTGTGGCCGCCTGGTAAGTGACTCTTAATTTGGCTGGATACTGTAGTGCAAATCGGATTTTCTTTTCAAAGAGTTTTGAACATATGGGAGAAAATTTCCTTCTCTGCATCGCCACCGATGCAGAGTAGTCTTGAAAGCATAAAATCTTCTTATTCCCATAGTGCAGTTCTTGTTCTTTCCGCAAAGCTTGTAGTATTGCATCTTTGTGTGCAAAATTTAAGATGCGGCAAATTATCACTCTCGGGCGTGTTGCTTCTGCACTTTTAGGCCCTATTCGATGCGCTCTCTCTACCTGAAGGGCTCCAAGGTCTTCTGGGAGTTGTAGTTGTTCTGACAGCCATTTTTCTAGAAACACTCGCAGATTTGTTGTTTCTAATGCTTCAGGCAGCCCGACAAATCTTAAGTTATTTCTGCGGGAACGGTTCTCAAGATCTTCAAGCTTCTCTTCATAGCCTTCCACCATGGTTCTGAGCTTAGTGTTTTCCTCCTCCATCTTGAGTACCTTGTCTTCCAGGGCCCCATGTCGTTGTTGATATTCCATCAATTCTTTGGTAAGTTGCCCTAAATTTTCTTGTACTGCAGTTATTTTGCTATCTATTGGCCCTAGTCGTCGATCAAGTAAGGGTTCCATAGCGGCTGTCACCTCCGCCGCCACTTCCGCCACCCACACTGAGCTCATGGCAGTCGCAGTCGGGCTCGCCGGAGCCGCCATTTTTTCTTCGCCGGCTCGCGTCTTTTCTTTTTCTTTTCGAACGTTCCTCGCCGCCATTGATTCCCTGTATGCTTCGTACCGATTTTGTACCTTAACTTCTTGCGTGTGGTGGTTAGTTCAGCGATCTGTTTTCAGGTCAATTTCCGCGGTTTCGAGGGTTTAACGGGCAGGTTGGCAGGAGCGGAGACTTTCTCAACCGCTCCTGGTCATGACGTCACGTGATCTCCAGAGTTGTGTAAATAATAGGTATGTTGTCTAGCACTAGTGATCTGCCAAGTAGAAACTTGGAAATAACCATAGGTAGCGCATAGACGATGTTTGCTCTCTGATCACCAGACACCCTTACCCACAACCAAACCACATTAGTGAGGGCCAGGAATGAGCTAGAAACAGCTGGGTCATCTTTTCACATTGAATGTATCAGCAATGGTATATAGTGCTGAGGAGAAAAGAGAAAACAACGGTAGACGCATTAGATGGATGTTTACTTTATCACAATTGCAATATAATACATCAGGTACAGAAGGGCACAGGCTAGGGGAATTATATAGGCATCAGGCTGTAGCCACCTGCAGGTAATTTAGAATAGGAACTGTAACCAGAACCCCTCTCCCTCACCATGACTTAAGGGCTCAAGGCCGTGGTAAGCATGCACCTGTGGCCATCTTGAAAATGGTTTGCAGGATAGAATTTAGAAATGTTGTTGTTCCATAACTATGGAGGGTTGTAGGACTGTGTTGAATAATGTGTAAAAGACATTGAGTGCATATATGCTTCCCCCCCTCCCCACCCCCAGCAACCTTGAGAATGGGTGGGCATTCATAAAAGGGGACTGCGGTTCACCACATATAGAAGGATGGAACCTACCGGGGAGTGGGACAGGCCCAACGGGAAGCGGTACATCAGCTCCAACGGCTGGAGCATAGCATCGAGGGTCTACGGCGTGACCTGCAAGCACACAGTACAGCCCTGATGCAGCAACAAGTGGTGTCTCCTTCCACCACTGTACAGAAACTACTGGCAAACCTGGTGAAAATAGAGGTAAGATTTGAATGCAGAGAACATAGAGAGATTGGGGAGCCCTTAACCATGAGGGATGCACACATCCATTCTCAGGGCCTCTTCCCCTTCCCCACCCCCACAGGCAGGCACAACTGAGTGTGTCCAATAGAGAACAAGACATCTGTACAATGAACTGGGTAGAAACAATCATCAATATCAAAGTCCAGTGTATTAGAGTCCACTGCTGTCCCTTGCAATCCTGTTGACCAGCTGTAGTGCAAGATGCAAGAAGTGTTTGTTTAGCACCCACCTACATAGCAGAAGAAGAAGAGGTGGCTGAGAGGTATGAGCTTACCTTGAACTTGTGGTTCCAGAAATTGCCAAAAGGAACACATATCTGTTTGCTCCAAGAGGGACCGCCTCAAACATAGCAAGCAGCTCCTGGAGGGTAGAAGATGGAGAGTATATGCTAAGCTGCTAGCTAACACCCAGCCAGAAACTTTTTGAAAGAAAAGGTACACAGCCCATACACCAGTTATCTTTTAAGAATTGGCGAAAAGGTATCCCTTCTCCCCCCCCCCCCCGCCCAAAAAAAAATTTAGACCGAAAAAAACAAACAGGTGTATAAAAGCATATAGTGGCAAAAACAAGGTTTACTATAACTGAAGGTAAAATGCTTAAAAATACCACCCCATGATCTAAAGAAAAACCTCAAGTGCAAGCACAGAGAAAGCCGTTTTACAGAGGCGCCAATAAAGGGAATGCAAACTTCCAAACTGGAAGAGCAGCTGGGGGCGTTTATTGTTTTCACCCATAATCGAAATTAGGGCATCCAAAACACAGAGTAGCTGGGGACGTCCATAGTTCCCCACCCATAATCGAAACGGGACACCCAAATCGCAGAGAGAGCTGAGAACGTTTATGGATTTTGTCAATAATCGAAATTAGGGTGCCCATCTCAGGGACGCCCATCACGTTCCTACATGGGCATCCCTGTGATAGTATTTAAGCGCCCTTCTCAGTATTTTCGATTCTTTGCCTTGCATTGATACAGTGGCACCAAAACAGTCACCCACCTGCAAAGGTGATTTCACTGTGACTTCTACACTCCTTCCACAGTTCTATGTCTACCCCATCTGCCTGTGTGGCTCTCTTGCTCATCAGTCTCTAAAGTGCACTCTACTCTTCCTCTCCATCTGTGATTACCTGCTAATGCCATTCTTCATCATCTGTTTCCTGGGTCTTCACATATGGGGCTATTTATATGAATGCTGCAAAACAGAACTGGGTTATTTTAAGCAACACACTTCCGCCCCTTTTGCTGTGCAGGTGATGACACCAGTCAGACACAGAAGCTGGTCTTAATGACCACCAGCCCCAGCATACTGAAGGGCAGATAGAGCAGCAAACTAGGGACACAGACAAAGGTAACATAAAAACTTCTCATAAATTAAAAAAAAAGGTAACAGGGCACTGAACAACTCTCAACTTACTCTCCCAACAACGATCTCACCACTCTCCAACTCCACAAAATCCCTAATAGGTCTAAAGACGACTTCCCCCTTAGACTGGTCACTTTTATTTCAGATCTAACTAAGGATGCCCATGTTCCCACCCATGTGAACCCATTTCGCTAGCCGTTATACGGTGGAGGCACCCATTTCGTAACGCCGCCCATAACACACCCCCTGTGGGGATGACCATAGATGGGCGTCCTCACGCTGAGGACATACTTATGGCCCTGTTTCGATTATTGGATTTGGGCGACCTTCTTTCACGGGGACGGCCATGTGCCTTTTGTGTCGCTTTTTGGACACCCTTCTCTTTCGAAAATGAGCCTGCTACTGTGCCAAATTTACAAATTTGTAGTATATCACCTGGATCAGATGATATACACCCCAGGGGAATTGTACTTAAAATCTATGACTTTCACATATAAGTGGCAACACTTACACATATAGGGAGCAAACTTTATATCCTAAATGTATAAATGCTGTTATTCATATGTACAAAGCCTTAGGTAATTCTGCTCTTTTTTGGTAGCATGATTGTTCCTGCTGTACATGCTGCAAAATGTCACGGTCTCAGGCTCTCGGACACTGGCACCATGTGAGCCCTTGGACCGCTGCTGACAAGCGGTAGCAGTAGGCAAGACCCTCAACCAGGACTGGGTAAGCAAGCAAGGCAGGAGAAGCTGTAGACAGGCAAAGCTGGAACAACCGAACTGGAACCACAGGACTGGAACTACAGCAGTAGGCAGGCAGGGAATAAGCAGGACAGAGCAACCGGTCTTCACCTGCGCTTGACCACCATTCCCCAGGGGTTGAGCCCCCAGTTGCAGGTGGCTGGCAGGACTTACTGGTCCTAGCTTGCAGACAGACTAGACCAACAGGATACTAAACAAGCTTGACTAACACAGGGTTCGGAACTACTGAGGATACGGGATTCTCAGACAGGGAATAGGATACAGAACAAGCTTGACAGAAACAGTGTTAGGGTTCAAAACAGGAGTGCCCACAGGCACCCAGACAAGACAAGGCAGAAGTGCTCCTACAGCACCAGAAGGGTAAAGCAGGGAAGCTTAAACAAGCAGGCAGAAGTGCTCCTAACAGCATAGCAAGACAGAAGTGCTCCTATCACACAGGGATTTTTCAGACCTCTGTGTATCATAAGGAAACTGATCGGAATACGATTTTACACTGCTCAAGTCATCATCCCAAATCTTTACAAGATAACATACCTACAGGACAATTTCTGAGATTGACAGCTGTGCTGTACTACGGCACAGTTTAAGCAACAGGCTACCCGTTTATTTTTAGTTTTTTACAGAGAGGTTATCCTAGAAAGGTTATCAAGAGGGTGTATCGTAGAGCCCTATATATTGATCATCAGTGGTTGATGAGCCCCTCCACCCCCGATAGTTCTAACCCCGTGGTATGTGTATTACCTTTTTCATCGCAGTCACATATTATCAGATCGACTATTTTAAAATATTGGCACATTTTAGGAATTTATCCTTATTTATGTAAGAGATCTAAATTTGCTTACCAACGGGGATACAATTTAGGTGAACTGTTGGCTAATCCAAATCAGTCTAAGGAAACAGAGGGAGGTCATTACCCTTGTGGGAGATGCAATTATTGCCATTTTTAAATACAAACATTTATAGCCATTCCTCATTCAACATGTCAGTTTCAATTATCTAGTAGGACGACTTGTGAGTCAGCGGGAGTAGTGTACTGCATAATATGCCCATGTGGGTTATATTATGTAGCACAAACAACGAGAAAAGTGAAATTGAGAATTGGAGAACATATAAGCAATATTAAAGCCAACAAAAGGGAATCTCCCCTTACAGAAGGGTAAAGCAGGGAAGCTTAAACATGCAGGCAGAAGTGCTCCTAACAGCACAGCAAGACAGAAGTACTCCTATCAGCACCAAACACTAACCTGGACCTTTGGCATTTGCAAAGGCAAACTAGAAAGTTTCCAGGTGGCTAATAAGTCATCAGCAGCTAAGCTCAACTGCAGCAATCTCAAGGCAGCTAAGGGTGAGGCTAGCTGCCAAATTTCCAAGCAAGACTGGTGGGCTAAAATATCTGGACCGGACTGAAAGAGTCTGGAAAGTCTATGGCAGCCACCGGTTCTGGCCACCAGAGGGCAAGAGGAGCACAAACCAAGAAAAAGTCACAATCGTCACACAAAAGGTACATAGGAGGCCATAGTGGTAGATGTGCAAGGCTACTGCTAGATGTCACAGCAGCTATTTTGCAAGCAGAGTTGCTAGGAGGAGTGAGTGGTCTTCACTTCTGCCCTGATCACCTACTAGACCTCCACGAATGGTCAGGTATACCTGGGGGGCCTACCAGGATGTAGAGAGGGGAGGTTATAGGAAGAGGGGGTCCTATAGGGGGAAGCTTTGATTCCTAGGGGAGTCCAGGAGGGGCATTTGGTCCAGTTGGGAGAGAGGTTTGATGCTTGGAGGGTGTAGCAGGGGGTAGGGTCTTGTTGGGTGAGGGCTCAGAAGGGAGAGAAGAACAATGCAAGGTACATGCTGGTACTTGGAAGCTACGCAGGTGCTGGCTGATATTCAGTGCCAGCACTCTCATAGCTAAGTACATAAGTAATGCCACACTGGGAAAAGACCAAGGGTCCATCGAGCCCAGCATCCTGTCCACGACAGCGGCCAATCCAGGCCATGGGCACCTGGCAAGCTTCCCAAACGTACAAACATTCTATACATGTTATTCCTGGAATTGTGGATTTTTCCCAAGTCCATTTAGTAGCGATTTATGGACTTGTCCTTTAGGAAACCGTCTAACCCCTTTTTAAACTCTGCCAAGCTAACCGCCTTCACCACGTTCTCCGGCAACGAATTCCAGAGTTTGCGCGTTGGGTGAAGAAAAATCTCCTCCAATTTGTTTTAAATTTACTACACTGTAGTTTCATCGCATGCCCCCTAGTCCTAGTATTTTTGGAAAACGTGAACAGACGCTTCACATCCACCTGTTCCACTCCACTCACTATTTTATATACCTCTATCGTGTTTTTTGTGCAGTCCTATCTGCCTCCGCTGAATATTGCCAGCAACTGCATTACTGCCAGCTCATCCTTGACTCCACATCTATAATGCCCTTCTCCTGCCTAGTTTCAAGAGGGAAGGTTAGTGCCAATATTCCAAGTTTCCAAGTCATTTATCATCCCATCATATACATAGGTGCCTGGCTGCTTACAGGCTAAAATAGAGGAAAGATGTGAGACATGAGAGAGAGGAGGATGGAAGAACTACAATGCTGCGAGAGAAAGAGGGGAAAGGGAGAACACATGAGGACAGTTATGCAGTCCCACTTCTCTACCAACAGGATGATTATTTATTCTTGCTATACCGCCCAAGCTAACTTGCAGATCTGGGTGGTTTTCAGGCCAATAACAAAAACAGATTCAGAAAGGAGCTACAGTATTGTATTGGATAAGCAATTTCACTCAACAGGAACACAATCGGGCAACATTGAAAGAATCAGTGGAGGAAGAAAGGGGGGAAGGATAGGGAAAAAGGCTGGGAAAAGGTGGGATTTAACAATGCAGTATGACAACCAAACTCTCTCCTCTCGTTAATTGAAAACCTGTTTAAACAACCAGATTTTCAGAGCTTTTTTGAAGTTCTTAAAGGAAAGTTCAGACTTTAAAGGTGGCGGGAAGGAATTCCAGTGAGTAGGAGGTGCAAAGAAGAATGCACAATGACGAGTTCTTTCAAGTTGAGCTGATTTAGGATGTGGAAGAACAAGATGATGATCATTTGTCGAGCAGAGGAGTTGTGCTGGTGAATATGGAATTGTGAAGGCAGAGAGATAATCAGGAAGACCAACTCTTTGGGCCTTAAAAACGAGCATAAGGAGTTTAAATGAACTACGTTGTTCTATTGGAAGCCAAATAAATTTTTGAAACATGGAAGAAACATGGTCAAACTTGTGCATGACAGATAAGTTTAACAGTCTCTTTGGATAATTGTTAATTTAACCACTCTTGGGAGTCAGGAAATTATATGCTTCTATATTGTCAATGACTCCCTCTCCTCTGTTCATCTATCAACTGCATACATTCATCCAATCATTAAGGTATTCTTTAGTAGCTTAGGAACCTCAGCTGTGCATATTGCCAACTCAACTTTATGGCAATAGAACTTGCACACAACTCTTCATCGGCTCACCATGATTCCACATATTTTTTAATTTATATTTTTCTTTTATACAATTCTTTTAACTCTATACTTAAATACTCACCTTATTTCGAAAAATCGGACCCAGGGGTTGTTAACGTCCAACATGCACGTTTCGCCCTTCCCCAGGGCTGTCTCAAGGACTGACCCCTACAAAAAATAGAAATATGTAAACATATCTCCCAGCATTAAACGTAACGTCTATAGAGTTATTGTTTATTTCCTCATACAGACCGTCCGCTAAACAATTCCCCACTTTCCTACCATGCGCCATCTTAGCGCCAGCTCTACTTGAATAAATGTTTTAATGGTTGTTCCCTCGTAAAGATGGCCGCGGCGTGTTTCTAACTATCTTTAATAGTATATTGTGGGTGACGCCCCCTGCCTACGTCCCAAGTCCTGGTTGGCCACAGCTGTTCATTACTACATAAGCGATGCCCATTCAAGTTCAGCATTTAAACTAGTCGGCGTCACTGACTGTAACAAGAATATAAATCGCTGTTCTTTAAAATTTACCACCCTAGTCACTGATCCTCCTTCCTTCCCTACATGCACATGTTCCAGGATTCTCCACCTAATATCTTCCACCCTATGTCCTTTATCCACGCAATGCTCTACTAGGGGAGCCTGCATATTATTTGTGGCAATCCGGGACTTATGTTCTGTTAAGTCTTATTTTTAAAGAGCTAGAACTCCTACCCACATATACTAACTTATGTGGGCATTCAATGGCGTATACTACATTTCTCGTCTCACAATTCGTTTTATCCCAAGCCTTAATCTTCCTCCCATTAGGGGCACACCAATCTACCCCCATAATCGCCATCCTACACCATTGACACCTCCCACAGATATTATGTTCTCCCTCCTTTTCTCCTCCCCTTACCCCCCGGTTCCCAAAACTTATTGGGTGCCAACCACTCCCCTATAGTTTTCCCTCTCGTGTAAGATATCAGAGGTAGTTCCTGGAAACAAGGATATAGTTGGACCACATGCCAGTGAGTTTTAATTATCTGGACCACCTTCTGAGCCATATCTGTAAATGGGAGCACACACGTTAAACGGTCATCATTATCTCTGTTTCCTTCACCAAGCAACAATGGGCATTGAGCAAACCGTGCTGTAAGATACGCCTTTCTCACAGCTGACTTCGGGTATCCCCTTTCTAGGAACCTATCTTGAAGTTCCTTAGCATGTTTCTTAAATTCCTGTGTGGTAGAACAAACTCTCCTAGCCTGTAAAAACTGGCTAATAGGTAGACTATACTTTAGATTGTACGGGTGAAAACTTCCAAACTGAAGCAGCGTATTACGGCTGATAGGTTTGCAATATAAGGTCGTTGAAACTGTGCATCCCTTCTTAATCACCAAGATTAAATTCCAAGGCTGTTTTACTAGCCATTTTCATAAACTTTATATTTTCATCTAGAGCATTCAGCCATTCCACAAAATCATTCAATGCTACCTCTGTCCCCGCCCAAAAGAAAAATATGTCATCTAAAAATTGTCTCCACATATGGACTGCTCTAACTTTTTCAGACGGGTATATCAGCTGTGCTTCCATCCGTCCAATATACAGTGTAGCTATTGATGGTGCCACTGTTGCACCCATCGCAACTCCCTCAATTTGTTGATAAAATCGTTCACTATACCAGAAATCACGCCCATCTTGTTTCGATAATACGGGTTTCCCCGCCCCTTCGTGGCACCATCCTTACAGATGGGCGCCCTTAGAAATGGTCGTCCCTGTTCGATTATGTCCGTCAATGTTGCAGTAATTGAGCAGGATTATCAGTAAGGACAGCACAAGAGAATGAAATGTATCTAGATCAAAAAACCTATGAATTGAACGCAATTAACAAAGTATGTAAAAACTGGATTTGCACAGACTAGAAATTTGGGCTGAAAATGTAAGACTGGAATCCAATATAATTCGTAAATTGTGAAACGATTCTACAGGACAAAGTCACAAAGAAATTCAAAGGGGTGGTAGGTGTGGAAAAGCTGCCAATGAACCAACACGCTACTGTTTTTTCTTTGTTTAGAACCAGTTTGTGGGCAGTTAGCCAATTGGATGCTAGAATTAGACAGTTGGGTTAATCATATCAGCAGAGTATAGCAAAAGAATATCATCAGTATAGAGATGAAAAGTCACTCCAGTAGATTGGATCAGCATAGCGAGGGAACTTAGAAACAGGTTGAAGAGAAGAGGAGACAGGACTAATCCTTGCAGTACCCTGCAAGTTAGAAGATGCAAAGACACTATAGAAGAAGTGGTGGTGATAACCTTATAAGAGCGATTAGAAAGAAAATAAGTAAACCATACCAGGACAGTTCCACCAAAACCTAAAGAAGATAAGTAAAAGATTATGATTAATTAGATCGCACGTTGCCAAAAGATCAAGAGATATTGCGAGTACAGCTTTAGGTTTGTCAAGAATGGAGTAGATCTCAATTAAGACAGCTGTTAAAACTGTCTCAGTACTGTAATGTGGCCTAAATCTGGATTGTATAGGGTGGAGGGCAATAATCTTATTACTAAAGGTGGATAGTTGGTCAAATACAGATTGGATACAGGACAATAGTGAGCAGGAACCTGTGGATCCAAAGAAGGTTTCTTTAAGAAAGCACGTACTATTGCAGTTTTCCAGGATGCGGGTACTGCCCCTGTGGAGATGTGGAGAGGCTACTGTAGATCACTTGGAGGATCCTAGGTAGTAGATTTAACTCTGAGATTGTTAGCCAGGCAGATGGAAATGGATCAAGAGGGCAAAAAATAGGATTTTATTATTTTGGACAATCAGAAGAGACACTGCTCCTGAAAAGAGGTCCAAGGAGTTAGTCCCAGTAGGGATGAGGAGGCAGACTTGTCGAGTGACAACTCAACAGGGAATGCAGAAGTAGATGTTGAGACAGAGGGAGAGCAAGGAGTGGATGGTAATGAATAGAGAATAGATAATAGCCAGGCCACCACCATTTCCTGTAGCTTTGGCCAGAAATAAAACATCAATTTTTTCTGGAGTAAGCTGTAAAGATAACTTTCTTCACCTGATTTGATCCACATCTCCATCAAGCAAAGAATTTTGGCTCCAGAAGACAGAAGAAAGTCTCGAATAAGTTGTGTTTTAGAGCACAGGGATCTACAATTTTTTTAAAAATTTTATTTAGAACCATTTAAATTTTTACAAGCAATAAAACAACTTGCCGGAAATACAGAGAAAGTAATATAGTAATATATAGGAATTATTTCAGTCAGGTAATTCTATTCTTCCTTAGACCACTAAATAGGGAGAGTGGAACAAGACAAGGAGATCAATTAAACAGTAAACAGAAAAAAAAAACGTGGTATTAACCTGATTATCCCCAGATGTTACTCATCTAATTCATTATTAAGCCGCATTGAGCCTGCCATGAGTGGGAAAGTGCGGGGTACAAATGTACCAAACAATTTTTCCACATTGATCATCTGGTTGGCTTCTTCAAGACCAATACGGTGTATAGTCAAATCATTTCATTGAAAACATACTTATTGTCCAATATTAGTTAGAAATAATACATCTGATTACATTCTTTCTTTTAAAAACCAGAAGTTATTTAACAATACATATACTTAAGTCTCTAATTCAAATCCCACTGATTAAAGTAATCCCAGTTTTCACAGGCTTCACTCCTTTTAAAGTAATAATTGAGGAAATATTTCTGAGGACAACTTTAGGAGTCATACCCGGAACTCTGGGAAAAACAATAATCTCGATATTAATCATCTATAATAATATTCATTTTATTATTCAATGTTTCTGGTCTATTATCATTTTCAAGATCATAACTACTTCTTACTCGTGTAGAATCATTTGTTATATCAATTTTTCACTCTCAAAGGGTTCAGTTGAATTGTCCATGTAACTCTCTAATAAAATTATATCTGAAACAAAATTATTTACTGCCACCGTTAGGTCCCGAAGCGCCTTTCAGATGGTATTCAATGTAACCTCCACGGGAGCCAAAAACTCCAAGTTGATTACTCTTAGGTGTTTAGGAGTGGTTCCGCCGATTCGGGTTCTGCTGTAAACGTCCTCCGTTTCAGCATATGCCTCTAACTCACTCCTCCACTCCTTTGGACATGGTGGTTGAATAATTCGGGAGCGATGGAGTTGTTTTTCCAGGTCCAAGAGCGTCGACGCTCCTTCGCCGGCGCTATTCAAAGGACTCGCCAGCCCTTTCATCTGTGAGTAGTTCATCGTGCAGCGGTCCCGCGCTTGCTGCTCAGGGGACAAAACACTGGCCATCGGCGGTTGACCACCGGTTGTCTCCTTCCTCTCAGTTAAGGTAACTGCAATTGCAGAGAAGAAATTTACGTAAAGAAGACGAAACTTCAGAGGGCAGCTGGGCCATTGGGCATACGAACTTCAGGTCGCCATCTTACCATTCTCCCAGTTTGGGACATTCTTTGTTTGGTTTCTCCTCAGAGGCCTGTCTGATATGGGTAACCCTTCAGCATAGCCCTCTGAGTCATTGAAACACAGAAGCCCCTCCACCCTTACAAGGTGGTGTCCCTTCAGAGGGTGGATCTACAATTTAAAAGAATGATAGGAACAGAGGAGTCACCACCAGCAGAATCGCGTATATGAGGAATATAGGTGAGATAACTTTCCTGAGATGATTCATGAGGCCGAAGGTGAGAGGCATGATGGTTTCCCACAACAGTCGGGATTTGCATTCCTAGGAACACCTTGCGCGAACTATCAGAGATTGAGCAAAAACTGTGAAGTAGTCGGAGAAGAAGCAAGAAGGTAATAAAAATTACTGACCCACGAGCCATTGCATCTAACACCTGGAATGCTTGTACAAGGAAAAAATATAACAGCGTGCGCTTCAGCACAGTGCAGTAAACTTCAGGAGACTAAAAAAAAATATGTTCCGTCTAGCGTGCTTACATCACTGAAGACAGTCACATGATCAACTAGGTTCAGAGCTCTAGGCTCCTAGAGCAGGGGGAGAGTTTGGTAATCAGAAGTTCTGAGCAATTCCTACAACGACAAGAAAATAGCACACCATACATTCATCTCAAGCAGTAGCAACACAGACAAAAGGGTCTAGTCTCAGGGATAAGCTTCAGTAAAGAGAAGGGTTTTTAGACCGCATTTGAATTGTTGTAGAGAGGATTATAGCCTAAGGTGGTTAGGCAGCTTGTTCCAAAGTTCTGGCCCCAGGCCCCTGAACTAAAAAAATAGTGTGCCTGGTGGAATTATGGACACTATCTATGGGAGAAGGAACTACAAGTCTATATTGCTGTTTGGTGAAGAAGACTGCCTGAGATTTGCTGGGGTTAGGAATAAGCTTGTTGGCTTCAACCCGGGATGTGATTTGAGTGAGTTTCTGATTGATAGCAGTTATTTGTATGGACTTTTCGTCCAGGTATTTGTCCAAGCTTGTTTTGAAACCATGAGTATTGCCTCAGCTGAAGAAATAATTTATGCAACCTGGACAGCACATATACAAATCATTGTTTTAATTAATCAGCCTAAGAATCAAAATATCAAAAAAGTGTACTTTCTCTAGGACAAATATGACTCTAGAACTTCATAATTGTTAGTAATGGTGCCAATATGATTATAAGACTAATTTGTAAAAACCATAGTTACATTGTACCTAATGTTGAGAACAAGAAAATAGTTTAAAACTATACAAAAAGAAAAAATACTTATGCTGAAATAACAGCAATACCTGCTTATGCTTAGTGGTATTGTGTGGTCTGTTTCAGAAAACACTTGGACGGCGCGACTCAAGTGATGATTGGGAGATACCAGATGGCCAAATCACGGTTGGGCAGAGAATAGGTTCTGGATCTTTTGGAACTGTTTACAAAGGAAAGTGGCATGGTATGTGAAACACTGCCCATGGTGTAATCAGGGTTTATAAAAAGTATTTTTAGTCATACAAAAGTTATATTATTTTTGTTAATGATCTTTGGGTTTCCTATGTGTCCCTTGCTACCCAACTTCAGTTCTGATCTGCTAATTTTACTGGTTTGAAGTTCTGTCTTTTTCTATTAACATTTCTGTACTGTAAATTGATTACTAGGCAGGACAAACAGAAGTTAAAACATCATACATTTTGGAGTTGTTATATTCTTAGGTATATTTATGCCTATTGATATTTAGAAATGTCTTAACATATTAATTGCATCTGCTTCTGAGTTTTAAGCACAAATACACAAAGATGGTTACACTGAAAAATACAACCCTTGGATAATGAGGGAAAGTACATACTTCTCTAGGTAATGCTTGTTCTTGTGAGCAGTGGCATGTAACACTTTCTTGGTCAGCAGTGGCATTGAGAGAGTTCTTGACCATAATCATCGGCACAACTCTAGTCATTAGGTAAGTTGTAGAGAGCCTTGTGTGGTATTTGTATAGAAAAAGCCTTTTGTTAAAAGGGC